>NC_072791.1:216168850-216529683 GCF_028583425.1 Eublepharis macularius | reverse complement strand
TGAAAACAACCATAAAGCCAAAACACAAAGAGATGAAATGAAATCTTTCCTAAACAAAACATAATTAATTTACCTGGCATGTAGATTTGCCTGCTTCTGAATAGCTGGCTATCTATTAAGGACTTCCCTGAATGAAGAATGCACCTTACTGTATATTTTATTCAGCTGGATGGAGGCCTATAAACAGAATCTGGATGAGGCCATCCAAAGGAGCCATTTTCCCCAGAGGAACTGATCTCTATCATATTGCCCTGAGCTCCTTGGAAGAATGTTCATTTTTCATCCATGCGTATTTGCAGTACATGAATAATTTGGCAATTGTTGGGAATGAAGTTGGACACAGTTGCGCTGGTATTTCCCTGATGGAATAGCTGCTTTACACCCCCTGCCTACCCACCCCCTTCACCTAGCTGGGATCAGGAGCAGATCAGATAGCAATGCCCACCCCCCTTCACCCGGCTGGGATCAGAAGTGGAGCAGGTGACAATGCCTGACCCCCGTCTTAACCCAGCTGGTATTAAGAGCAGAGCAAGAGGCAATGCCCTTGCCCCACCTTAACACAGCTGTTATTCAGAGCAGAGCAGGGGGCAATGCCACCCCCGACTTCACCCAGCTGGTATTAGGAGAGGAGCACTTGGCAATGCCCACCCCACCCCCCTTCACCCAGCTGGGATCAGAAGCAGAGCAGGTGACTTTGTCCACCCACTGTCTTAACCCAGCAGGTATTAGGAGCAGAGTAGGTGGCAATGCCCACCCCCCAACTTAACCCAGCTGGGATCAGGAGCAGAGCAGCTGACAGTACCCACCCCCCTTCACCCAGATGGGATCAGGAGGAGATCAGATGGCAATGCCCACCCTCCTTTTCCCAGCTGAGATCAGGCTCGGAGCAGGTGGAAATGCCCCCCCTTTACCTGGCATGGAGCAGGCATGGAGCAGGTAGCAAAGCCCACCACCCCTTCACATGATCAGGCGTGGAGCAGATGACAATGCCCACCCACCCCCTCCTTCACCAGTTGGAATCAGTGATGGAGGAGGAGCGAATGCCTGCCTGCCCGCCCTCCCCTTTCTGGAGCCTGTTGTATTTTTTCCGCACAACGGGCGTTGTTGCTAGTGTGTATATAAATTGAAAAGCATGAACAAGCATGAATGTTTAAGAACATTCTCATGTTAAAAGAGCTTTAGAATGAATACTCCCATCTCATTGTCTCAATCATGTTAAACCACATTCAGCCATTGCTTCCCTGGCATGTTTGCCAACTGTGTTTATTTTCTTCAATGATTAAACAAGCCTGACAAATTTTAATTATGCCATAAAAGTGCCACAAAGGGAGATCACCTGTGGTGCTCTGCACTGATGTTTTTCTTGGAAAATGTTCTTTGACAGGCTTAAACAAAGCTATTGTGTGACATGCTAATGTAACATTTGTAATGATAAATAAGCCAACTGTCTAGATTAATTCTGAAATGAGTGGAATTGAATTTTCTGCTAGATTCTCATTCAGCAGTTTTATGCAGGGTTCCCTTTTTGAAGTAGCTTTGTTGTAAAATTGTGACTTTAAGAACAGCAGCAGGATGTCCTGGGAAACTGGAATGTTGCCTTTTTAATATCAGATTTGTATCATTTATTTTCTCCTAGATAGAGAGTGACATGTTTGTCCCTGTAGGCAGTAGAAAGGCATTGTCTGCATGAGGTGGAACAAATCCCGTTGGAAAATGACAAAAAGATGGGATGACTTTGGTAGATTTTGTACTGCCTGAGTGGGTATGGAGAAAAGGTTGCCATCTGCTTTTGTTGAGGGCTTACTCTCTGTGTGTCTTAAATAGTATAGTGTTCCCATGAGTCGCTGTTTTAGATTAGGGGAGTTACTGTAAGCGAGAAAAAGCCCCCTAAGCACAATACTTGTCTCTTTCAGGCCTTGGTTGGTAGTCCTTTCTTCTTCATGTTCACATTATTCTCCAGAAATTGAATTCAGTTTCCTTATAGAATCAAAGCATAGAGAAGCTTGGTGCAATTTCAGGTGGGTGGCCATGTCAGTCTGCAATAGAAGAGCAAGATTCGGATCCGATAGCATGTTAAAAAAACAGCTAGATTCATCATAGTGTCTTCTGTGCAGTCCCACATGGGCACTGCACATGTTCAGGCCAGCTACGGACGTATCAAAACTCCAAAAGGCATGAGATGCTCGCCCAGCCTTTTCATGCGCTTTCTGAGTGGGCATGGATATAAAAGGTGGGGCAAGCAGATCCCTCCCTCAGTTCTTCCTTAGCCTCCACTGAAGGACATGCTTCGAGCTCCTCTTCGAATCTGAGCAAGAAGACAGAAAGCAAGAAGAAGATAAGTTCGAGGGCACTTTTGAAGAAGTGCCTCAAATGTGGTTCCGAGATGGCCCTATCTGATGGGCATGATAAATGCTTAATGTGCCTAGGAGAGGCACACGTATCGTACATGCTGTGGTATTTGCAAACAATTCACACTGAAAGCCAGGCATGAAAGGGTATCACGCCTAAAAGTGACACTATGGGAGTCAGCCATCCATGGTGTATTCAACTCCGAGGTCTCGAAGGCCATTAATAAAGGACCACAGCACTCAGAACGGATCTCATCGGCACCTCCAATTTTGGCTAAAAGTGCCAACAGTAAGAACCAGTCAGTTCCTTCTACTTCAGCTCCAAGTGCCAACAATATGAACCAGTCGGTTCATAAAGATTCCGACCCATCTCAGTCTTCATCCGAGCTGCAGTCAAAAAAAGGTCAAGCTAAAGTTGAGGCATACTGAAAAGCACCTGACTCCAAAGCTGCAGAAGAAGAAGAAGTGGTCTTCAGCTTCAGCTCCATCTGCCTCTGCGGCATCCATCCCACCTGCAGTTCCGAGAACACCTTCACTGACCCTGAGACATCGTTCACTCTTGATTCCTGCCATTCTTGAAGGCGAGATTCCAAATCTTTCAGATCTCAGAGTGCCGTTATCTCCATTACCGCCTTCCCCAGTGCCAGTTTGGTGTAGTGGTTAAGAGCACGGGACTGTAATCTGGAGAGCCGGGTTTGATTCCCCACTCCTCCACTTAAAGCCAGTTGGGTGACCTTGGGCTAGTCACAGTTCTCTGGAGCCCTCTCAGCCCCACCCATCTCACAGGGTGTTTTGTTATGGGGATAATAATGGCATGCTTTGTAAACCGCTCTGAGTGGGCATTAAGTTGTCCTGAAGGGTGGTATATAACTCGAATGTTATTACTATTATTATTACCATCTGGAACCTCTCTCTTCAGTCCTGAAGACATGGCCACCCTCGGTTCCTCCAACGGTTCCTGAAGACACTGAGTCTGCAGAGCCGACACTTGATCCACCAGTGCATCCTGACAGCGGTTTTTACTGCAGTTTTGATTTGGCATCAGAGCCATCACTTCCCGAGTGTATCACAGAGGATTCTGCTGTCTCTCTCACTGAGGATCTCTGCCTTTACTCTGAAAACTAGTCAGAATGGCAAGATCGTTGGAGATTGAGGTGACTTGTTCAGTTCCGACTTTTCTGAGTCTAATATTTAAAGTTCTCCACTCTGAGGCAACAGGCTCAGCGGCTTTCCCAATTATGCAGGGAATGATGGATGTCACAAACGATGTTTGGCCGACTTTGGCATCTGTGCCGGCGACCTCAAAGAAGTTAGACAACTATATAGAACCAAGCAAGATGGGGCTGGATTTCTGTTTAATCACCCTCTTGCTAACTCAATTGTTACAGATACCCTACAAAGCGAGGGCTTTCCATGAGGTACAGGTCATTCTGCCCCCACAGATAAAGAGGGCAGAAAACTTGATATTCTAGGGAGAAAGGTTTATGTCTCTTTCACCCTACATTTCTGTATTGGCAATCATGAAGCTATTATGGCCAGGTACCAGCTGTTCCTGTGGGACAAGATCAGCCCTTACTTAAGTCTCATCCCTGATGAGAAGCAAAGTGTCGCAAAAATACTCCAAAGTGAGGCCCTTCTGCTCTCCTGCAGAATCCCTGGCCCCCCTTTGATGTCAGGAGCAGACCGCCCAGTGCCCTGCCCAGTGGCGGCCGCTGCAAGCCTTGACACTCTGCACAAGCTATGGCCTCAACCCTTGTAATTCGCAGACATACGTGGCTTAGAACCACTGCTTTAGGCCCACACCATTGGTTAAGGGTTGAAGATCTAACCTTCAAGGGAAATTATTTTTTCTCGTCTACCACTGACAATGCTCTTAAGAAAATAAAGGACAATAGGGTGACTGCTAGGTCCCTGGGCATTACCCTGGTTGTTCCTTACAAGCCTAGACCCTATCGGCATTACAACCCCAGTTACAATAGATTTTTGTCTCAACGCAACCAACATTTACCTTGGAACCAGCAACACATTGCTTCCACTGTTCCATCCAACCAGCCCAGCTGGAAGTATTACCTTCGTAAGTCTGAGGATGGTTTCAGTTCCGCCAGAGAGCAATCGAGCCCCACCAAACAGGGTTCTTGATGCCAAATCGTCTTTCCTCCTCCCTGTTGGCCAATCCCTGCCCTTACAGGCATGGGAGAAAATTACCCAAGTGCTCTGGGTACTGTCAGTAGTTTGGGAAGGTTACTCCCTAGAGTTTGAATCCATTCCTCAGAATGTTCCTCCCCAGTCGAATTCTTCCCTGCCTCAAGCACTTTTGGTGAAGGAAGTACAGAACCTACTACTGAAACAGGCCATAGAACCGGTTCCATCCTCTGGTTCCAATGGGATTTATTCCCACTATTTCATGGTGAACAAAAAGTCAGGGGGTTCCTGGTGCATCTTAGATCTCTGTTTTGTAAACAAGTTTGTTGTTCAGAAAAAGTTCAAGATGTTATCATTAAAAGATATTTTACCTGTTTTGGAAAAACACTCTTGGTTTGTTACTGTAGATCTAAAGGACACATGTTTCCATGTCCCAATACATGTTTCTTCCAGAGAACACCTTCTGTTCCAGTGTGGTTCCAAAAAATACCAATACAAGGTCCTTCCTTTTGGTCTCTCCTCTGTTCCTCAGGTGTTCATCAAAGTTATGGCAGTAGTGGTTGGCCACCTCAAGGAGAAGGGTTGCACTGTATTTCCCTATCTGGATGACTGACTTATCATAGGCCAGTCCAGAGAGTCGGTCTGTCATTACACCTCATTAATACTGTCAACCCTCCAGCAATTGGGTCTAATGATCAATTTGGAGAAGTCTTCTTTGGTTCCACAACAAAAAGTAACATTTGTGGGAGCAGTGTTGGACTCCACACTAGCTTGGGTTTTTCCCACCACGGAATATATAACTCAGTTCCAGCTCACTCTGAACTAGGTGCACTCTTTTAGACACCAAAGCGCAAGGGAAATTTTAAAACTGTTAGGTTTTATGGCCTCTCTGGCACTGATAGTGCTATTGCTAAATTGGTTCCTCAGGATATTTCATCTGCACTACCAGAACCCGTACAAGCGGTTCTCGGTTCCGAGAATTATTCATAAAACCCTGTCATGGTGGAACGATGAACGGAACCTAATGGTAGGGACCCCATTCAGTTCCAGTCCTATTCACCTCCATCTACATGGACGCTTCCTTGTTGAGGTGGGGGGCTTACTCTAGAGAGAATCAGGTGAACGGCCTTTAGTCTCAACATGAGTCAGTTTCACATCACAGTTTCACTTGGTTGGAGGAACTCTTCCTATCCTTTCGTGTCCTCTACCTTGTGCAAACAAAATGATGTCTGTTCCCCGGCTGCATACTCCAGGCTAACAGCCATGGACTAAGAGCCCTTATGGTCTCGCCCTTCTGCTCACACTTCCTGCACCAGGTCCCAGTTAAATAGCAAAGACCAGCCATCTGTACTTGTGGGAGACAAGGTGAGCTGGAGGTGGGGCCTGCTTCCCAAATAGCCGGCCGTTACACATCAAAGTAATTGTGAAATTATTCTCTGAAGCTTTTTCATTTCTCTCTATCAGCATCAAAAAGGAAAGGATTTAAATCTTTTCCGTTAAGACTGTATAAAGAGGACTAGAGAAAAGTGAAACTATGCCTGGACTCTTTTTAAATCATAAAAACAGAAATCTTCTTGGGCAGAAATTATATGAGCAATTCACACAATTTAATTGAAATAAGTATGGCCTGTAACAGGTACCATTTTTTTTAAAAAAAAATTAGCAGTTATTTTACCACATTCATACCGAGCCAGTATAGTGTAGTGGCTAGAGCGACAGATTACAGTCTGGGTGACCCAGGTTTAATTCCCCACTCTGCCATGGAAGGTTACTGGGTGACCTTGGGCCAGTCACACACTGTCAGTCTAGTCTACTTCAGAGTGTTTGTTGTGAGGAAAAATGGAGGAGAAGAGAATGATGTTAACCTCTTTGGGTCCCGGTTGGGGAGAAAGGCAGGGTATAAATAAAATAAAATAAAATAAATCATACATATACAGTGCATATTTGCTGTGTTATTTTTGGTTATGATGTTTTTAAAAAAATTATTACTGTTTTATGTTTACAATTGTAAGTCGCTTTGAGCCCATTCTTTTGAGGAAAGGTGATATAAACAGTTTTAAAGAATTAAAGTTATATCACCTTAAAAAAATAAGAAAAAACACATATACAGTGCAATCCTCCTAAGCAGACTTATACTGTTTTAGATCCATTGGCATAAGTGGACTTGGAAGGGTATAATTTTGATTAGGATTGCACTGTTACTTTTAAAAATATAATACAGTGCTTCACTTTTACATACTGGACACTGAAGAACAGTGAAAGGTCAAATCTTTACATTGGAAATCTGTTGATCGCTGATGAGCTGGCATCCAACTACATGAATAGGACATGTCTGTAGGGATGTGTGCTAGAGAATTGCTACGTGACTAAGACACGATTCAGTAATTACCTTAAGAAGACATTGACACAGGTAGTTTAAGATGGAGGTGCAAAGCCACTTGGAGGGAGATATGTCACTGAGGAGGCAAATAACTTGGCTCTGATGAGCTGCCAAATATTCCAGCCTAAGATTATCAAACCACCGATGCTACATATGTGGCTAACCATGTGAATAGCATCCATATGTTCAAGTACATTTTTTTGGCACAAAATTAGTTTTTTTTAAATACATGATTGAACAATATTCTCTGTTTGTTCTGTACAGCCTGCCTGCATCTTTCCACTTTTTGGGGGGAGATAGCACATGTTTGGAGCACAAAAAGTGGATTTATTTTTTATTCTGCAACTGGTAAGTTGTGATAGATATGCCCGATGTTATTGCTATGTGAATATGATTACCTGGCTACCATTAGGACCTCTTATGATGTGATTTCTGACAAGTGGCACAATTCTTCTCACCCATGTCTGCATTGAATAAGGGCCTTGTGTGGCGTTACCTTTTGAGCACTGTAGCGTGTTCTACACTGTTCTGGCAACACCAGGAGATTTAGGCTACTGGGGAGTAGTCCACTTTAATATCACCCCCTTCCAAGAAACTGGAGAAATATTGGTATGGGATGGAAATATGATGTACTCTTCTGCCTCCTTACTTTACAACATGGGTTGCATGGAGAGGGCTGCTCAGGAAGACAGCTATTGGTCAAGAACATATGAAAGAGGGAGGCCCTTTAGGCATCCTGTTCCCAGGCAGTTCAAGTCTTTATGGATAGTGGCCAGCACCTTGACATGGGTTCTGATGCAGATGGAGAGCCCATGAAGTTCTTCCAGAACTGACAAAATAGAACCTCTATAACCAGCTCCAGATAATAGTCTGGTCACAGCATTTTATACCCTCTGAAGCTTCAGAACCATTTTCGAGTGCTGTCTGAGGATGAGAATGTTGCATGGGTAACTAACTACCATGTGTTGCCTCTAAGAGAAAAAAAAATAAACACCAGTAGCAGTCTACAAGAAACAAGCAGACCAGAATAGACAACAGAGTCGCTTCAGGACACAAGGTAAAATAAGAGTGGACTGAAGCCTTCTGTGCACTTGGCACATGAGTCTGACTCACAGTGAAATAGAGCTTTCAGCCTTGCAGTTGAATGGAAGTTAAGCTGAGATTCAGGGTTTACATTTTAGTTATTTTATTCTGCTCTTTGTTCAAGGAGCCCAGGGTAGCTTACATTGTCTCCTTTCCCCCTCATGACAGTCCTAGGAGGTGGGTGGAGATACTGACTGGCCCAAGGTCAACAAAGGATTGAGGCTTTGAACCCAGGACTAAAACCACATATTGCTGGATATTGTGCTGTTGTGCTATTTGAAACTGGATTTGTATATACAAAACAATACCATTGTAAAGAACTGCTGTAGTGTTATGAGAGGGAAATTTAACATACAACAGGCCCATGAAGGCGATATTACATGCTCAAAGTGGCTGGTTTGACCACGAATGCAGAGTGCTTAAAAAATAACTCCTCCACACTATAAGACAGGCCAGGCATAATAGGGATAGGGTTCAGATCGTCAATTTAACAAAGCTCAGGTCTCAGTATAAAGCTCTAATTAAACATGAGAAATTAGAACACGCTAAATTTCTTTAGAATGAGTTAGATCGTGCAGTATCTGAAAGAAAAGACTCGCGATTCTGAGACTTGGTTGCTTTCAAAAGATGCTCCCTTTACTACCATATTGATTCATTTATTCCAGGCCATGTCTGGTCTTCTTACTTTAATAAAGTCTTTGGGCCTCAATATCCTCAACTAAAGGGAACTAGGAATTGCCAACAGGTTGTACTTCAGGATCCTTGGACCTGCCAGAATGGGCACCAGTTTCTGAAGCTGAAATTATAGGACTAATTGCCTCATTACCCACCAGTAAATCTCCAGGTGAGGATATGTTACCACCTGAACTGTATAAAGCCTTCCCAGACTGGTGGGCCCCATTATTGGCTAGGGTGTTTACTCAAATTAATGGCTCAGGCCTAATCCCTCCTGGATGGAAGCTAAAGTATTGTGGTACCTATACACAAAAAAGGGACAAATCTGACCCGCAGAACTATAGACCAATAAGTCTACTTGACACAGCAGCAAAACTGTATAGCAAATATCTGCTGGCAAAATTGGAAGACTGGGTGGCCGCCGAAAAAATAATTCATCCCTCACAAGCGGGATTCTGGAAAGGTCTTCGAACTAGAGACTATTGCCAAACACTATACCAACTGGCTTACTCCGGAATAAATAGGCCAACAAAGGCACTTTATGTGGCATTTGTTGACTTGGCTGCCGCATTCGATTCAATTACTAGGTCCCGCTTATGGTCCAAGATCACCCAAAAAAACATTGATAAGCGGCTGCTGTTTCTGCTCTGCAAGTTGCACAAAGATACCTTTGTCAAACTAGGGTGGGAACCTCTGGATCCTTAACTAACAGTATCCCTATTAGTAAAGGCGTGAAACAGGGTCATGTACTGACCTCTCTATTATTTAATCTGTACATTAATGTTATCAATGAGACTGAGTAATTCCGCACACGTTGGATAATGCACTTCCAATCTTTATAGATCATTTGGAACAGATTTTTTTGTGTACAGAACAAAAAATCCACATCAAACGACTGATAAAGTGCATTATCCAACGTGTGCAGAATCAGCCTCTGTCTGGTCCCCAATTTATGCCACCCTCTCTGGGATAACCGGAAATTTCAGTTCTCCTTTATGCGGATGAAATAAAGGGGAGTTGACTGATAGATCCAGCACTGAAATTATTTAAGAGCAAGGTCGTCCCGCACTTCATATATGGAGTTGAAGTGTGGGGTTGGAATGAGGATATTCTAACCAGTCTTGAGGTAATCAGAATCACTTTTTGAGATGGCTTTACCCAAAGGCGCTCCTGCCGCCCTGATGAGGGCCGAAACAGGACTCCCCTCCCTTAGGGCACGGGTACACCTTGCAGTTTTAAAGTACTGGGAAGAGATCAAATTTTCCAGTTCTGACTCCCTAAGCTGCCAATCAGCAAATTTATTACTATCTAAAGACCCCACACGCCCTGGCTTTCTTTCCACCATTTGCCAAAGGTACACCATCTCTGATGATCTGTTAGGGGTTTCAGCCAACAACTTCTCACTTAGGGAGTGGATTTACAAGTTAGATGCAGTGATGGACTGGCTATCATTATTAAAATCCAAGGCAGCTCCTTGGTATAAATTATTAATTTTGATCACTTGAGCCACCTACCTAGCCAGCATTTCTCATAATCTCAGAGTGTCTTTCACCGCTCTGTGCTTTCAGACGATCCAATCAGCTCTTTTGGCAGGGTGTTATTCTCACATCCCTATGGAACGCCGCAGCTGCATTTGTGGATCATCTACAGTGGAGAACGTTCCCCACTACCTACTTTACTGTCCATTATACAGTGTGCCCAGAGCTAAGTTCTTGGCCAGAATCCTACCAGCCACAAACACATATTCTGAAATTGAGAAGATTGTGTTCTTGTTATTGGACACAGATAATCATGTGTCTTACCAAGTCTGTCAATTTGCACTTGCAGCCAAGAAGATAAGATCTAAGGTGGTACTGAATGAGGCTGTTTCATGACTCCTGGGACAGTTTGGTATACTGTACTGTTTTAATTAATTTTAATTAACCTTTTTAAATTGTGATACTGTTTATTAGTTGATCTGATGTTTGGAAAATTTGTGACGGCCTATGGCTCTAGACAATAAACTCTGCATTAGATAAATGCAGCCCAGGTCTTTCCCCACTGGTACTTTTTGAAGAATATGTGTAAAATGTCTTTGAACTTGAAGTCACAAACTTTTTTTGTAGGCAATGATTATCTGTCTCCCTGTGAACATGGGATATGTACATTAAAACTTTAGCAAGAGGAGAAAATAGCCTGTCAGGGTTTTGGCACTGGATTCACACTCTGCAACCGTCAGTAAAAATTTGAAGAGTGACAACTGAGAGAAACTAATTTACAATTAGATTCTTGGCAAAGGACTGTAAAGTAAAACCCAATGCCAATAAAAATGCTTTTGAATGACTCACAGTGCAGTCCTAAGAAGAGCTGCACCCTTCTAAACCCATTGACTTCAGTAGATTTAGGACAGCATGACCCTATTTAGGACTGCAGTATCAGTTTCCTGGCAAGATTAACAGAGAGATGTCATAGAATCTCTTTTTATTTCTTTGCAGAGAAGAGGAACATACTGGAGAGCAGGGGGGAACTTGATTCTTGGTTCTCATGTTTTATTTTTAACATACATTGTATTGAATTTACATTTTTGCCATATGGCATTTGGCCCATGTTTTAGAAATAAAATGCTGCTGATCATGTATAAAGCAGAGAGAGAGAGAGAGAGAGAGAGAGAGAGAGAGAGAGAGAGAGAGAGATTTTATGTGAAGAGGAGGACAGGCTCGAGAAAAGTTCTTGCCCTCCCCGCCACACACACACATATATACACACAATCTTTCTGGTTCTGTTTTTCCCCATTATTTTATAATTTTGTGCTTTATTTATTGTTCCGTAAAATTATGTGCAGATTAATGGAAACAAGAGGCCTAATTCAATGTTCTGATGGCATCATTAACATAAGAGTAGCCTCTTTTACAGCCCTGCATGCACGTACTAAACAAACCAGCAGGTCAAACTTCTTGATCCCTTAAAATCTTCCAAAAATACAGGGCTTTTTTTCAGCAGGAATGCGGTGGAACGGAGTTCCGGGACTTCTTGAAAACTTCTCCAGACAGAGGGGGGTTTAGATTGCCCTCCGTGCCGCTGGAGATCAGGGGGCGGGGCCACCAGCCATGTGACCATTTTCTCCGAGGGCAACCCACTGAGTTCCACCACCTCTTTTCCCAGAAAAAAAGCCCTGCAAAAATAACACTTTATTCAAACTTTCAATCATATAAGCTGTGATCAGTCATATATAATATTTCGTCAAGGACAGAAACATCTGAAGAACACATTTCAAATATACCCATGGGCATTTTTGAGCACAAGAATGAAAATACATGGACAGAACCCCTGTCTGCGCAAGGGAATTCTTCGTGGACATTGGAACTGGGACCAAGCTTTGAATCAGACAGCATGCATGTGGAACTGTGAGTCAGAGCCAGTTTATTTTAAGAGTAGATTGGTAGGATTATTTTATTTTACCAGTTGCCAATTTAATTTTAAGAGTAGAATGGCAGGATTAAAGCAGAAGAAATAATACACGCTTCTATCATTTGTTTGCTCTTCTGTTGTAACCCGCCCTGAGCCCGCTTGCGGGGAGGGCGGGATATAACAACAACAACAACAACAACAATAATAATAGTTTTTCTTTATTAGCTTCTCTGATATATGGAAACTTAAGAGAGAGCATTCCAAAGTGTATAAAGGGGGGGAAAGCAGGGCTTGATATAAAAACTTTTCTTTGTGAAGCATACATAACAAAGCAAACAAAAAGCTCCATTCTTTCTTCTTAACCTTCAAGAATTTGGATTTGATAGTGGTGTAACCTTTGTATGTGCTGAACAGGGATACAGTGGGGGCAGGATCCGTTTAAAGCAGAGAAGTGATAGGCAGAATAGTGGAGGTGCAACCGAACCCACCCCTGCTGTTCAAGTTTTCTTTGTGGAAACCACTTCCCTTCAACTGCTTTTCTTCAGATGAAGATTGCTGTGTGGTGATGTTGCCCTTTCCACTGTAGATTTTGTCACAAACATCTTCCAAATGACCCAGGCAGGTTAAGGCAACTTTGTACACTGCTGCCTGTAAATCTGATGGCTAACAGACCTGCTTATGTTCCACACACCATTGCAAATCAGTGACCACGACACCAATCTGGTTAGGAACAATAGGAAGATGGACCAATGTTGTGGTGTGTTTCGTTCTTATATGAAACACCCACATATTGATTGATTTTATTGATTTTGTTTTTATTTGTTTTACTGATATCATTTTTGTTATTTTTAATCTTTTAACTGGGAGGCACCTTGAGCAGGTTTTGAGAGGCAGCATACAAAGGTAATGGGGGGAAAACACTATTGCAATGACCTGTAGGGTGAAGGAAGACAACGACTTGTTTAGCATTGTAGGACACATCTAAACATATCATGGACAGGAAATGCATAGCATTATCGACTTTTTTATTTGAATATTTTTGCATCTTGTTTTCATAAACTTGGGAAAGGCCAAACTGCAACTGGTGAAAATGCCACACTTTAAGTGAAAATCAGATGTTATTCAGAAATCTGGAGACACACTGAGTGGCCTTGAGAGACATATATGGACTGCACAGTGCTGTTCCCTCTGCTAGGATGTCACCAGAGATGGGGTGACTAGAGGCAGGCAATAAGGTTTCATTAGTCGCTTCTTTTTTTTTTTTACTAATCCAGCCCTATGACATGGTGAGTGGCATGTATGAAAAGTGCCTCTTTTGCAAGACCTCCTGTCTGCCCTGCATGCCATAACAGCAGAGCTTGACAAATCCCAGGCGCTGGCTCACTATGGCGCTTATAAATTACTTTGTGGCTCCTAGCATTAGAAAATTATGGTCATTAAAATACACAACCCCGAAAACTGGAAAATGACTTGGGCTTCTAAATTTTGTGACTGGTTCCTAGAATCAAAGAAAATTTGCCAAAGTACATTACAAGTTACATGAAAATCTGATTTTAGATTTACTGAAATCAGTGGGCTTAGACTGGAGTAATTTTACTTAGAATTTCACTGTTAGTCTTTGCTTAACTAGAAAACAGCTCCTTCTAGTTCCAGATTGGGGAATTCATATCATAGCATAAACTCTATTAGAAATTTAATGATATGACCCAGGATTTTAGTTTCCACCTGTCAGGGCGTGCCGCCGCTGCCGCTGGGTGTGGCCCTGGGCGGTCTGCTCCTGACGTCATAGGGGGGCCAGGGATTCTGCAGGACCCTGCTCTGTGGAAGGAGGGGCGGTATACCTCACCCAGACTCCCTCTCAGTCCACTCGCTGGCCTGCTCAACCTGGCCTGCTTGCCCCCTGTGTCCT
This sequence comes from Eublepharis macularius, assembly GCF_028583425.1. Classification (NCBI taxonomy): domain Eukaryota; kingdom Metazoa; phylum Chordata; class Lepidosauria; order Squamata; family Eublepharidae; genus Eublepharis; species Eublepharis macularius. The sequence continues at coordinate 216,515,759 of NC_072791.1, read as the reverse complement.
TCTTCATCCCTTCCTTCCGGAACTCTCCTCCAAACCTCCACTCTTGCATTGCACCGTCCTCACTCCACATCATCACTCCTCATTCACACCCACCACCACAGGGCTCTTCCCAGCCAGCTTTTATAGGGCTTCCTTCTACTGTCCCACCCCTCTTCCAGCCTGGTCTTGGGCTGCACCAAGCAGTTGCAGCTGGGGTAGCTGATCTGGCCCCACTGACCAGCACCAGCTGTGCCTTGTTCCCTGGCTGCCCAGCCTCCCTGCCTTGGCTGATTGCTGAAGGCCTGTCCAGCTGCAGTTCCCTGGCTAGCAGCCCGGCCTCCCTGACTGAGCTGATGGCTGAAGGTGGGTCCAGCTGCGGCTCCTTGGCTGGTTGCCCAGGGCTTCATGCCGAGTGCCTCCACTAGCCCCACCTGGAGTGGCTTGGCTTTTGGCAACTCCTGGGCCAGGCTACTATTTTCTAGCTGGGGCGTGGCTTTGGGTTGTTGGGGCTGCTGCTGCTTCTCCTCCTCAGGTAAGGCCTTTGGGTGGGTGACTGCTGGGCCCCCAATCCCCCTGCCCTTGCCCCCTTCCGCCTTGCTTAGTCCCCTTTCTTTTCCTAGGGGAGTGGGACTCGCTGGCCTCTCTCTGTCTCCCCCTGCCTCCTGAGGCCCTGGGCCTTTGCCCCTTGCCCCTGGCACTGGCAGGTTCTGGCCCCATTTGCCCATGGGAGGGGTTGGCCTGCTGTCCCCCAGCTGCCCCTTCTGCCTGCCAATCAGACCGGTTGACCTGCTGTCAGCCGGCCGACCAGTTGACCTGCTGTCTGCTGGCTGACCAGTTGACCTGCTGGCTGCTGGCTGCCCCCTCTGTATGCCTGTCCGCCCAGTTGACCTGCTGTTCCCTCCTACCAAGTCTGGGGGCTGGGACCCAGACCCCGGACACACACCCCCGCTTGGCTTTGAGTTGTGGGGGTCCGGTTCAGTCTTGAACATGCGGGACATGAAGTCTGCGTCCACATGCTGTGCCCCCTGGCGGTATTTGATGGTAAATTGGAAGGGTAGGAGGGAGAGGTACCACCGCAGCACCCTGGGATTGTGCGCCTTCATGCGGTGGAGCCACTGCAGGGGCGCATGGTCCGTCAGCAGTACAAAGGGGTTGTTGGCCAGGTAGTACTGCAGGGCCCCCACTGCCCACTTGACTGCTAGGGCCTCCCGCTCCACTGTGGCATAGCGCTTCTCTGCGGGCTGTAGCTTCCGACTCAGGAAGAGAATGGGGACGTCTACTCCATCATGCTCCTGAGTCAGCACAGCCCCGAGGCCGGTGTCTGAAGCGTCTGTGGCCAGCGTGAAGGGTCGGTCAAAGTCCGGGTTCCACAGGGCGGTGGCGTTAGAGAGGGCTGACCGCAGGTCTCGGAAGGCCACCTCTAGTTCTGGGGTCCACCGGACTTGGTTGGGCATCCCCTTCCTTAAGCAGTCCGTCAGAGGTGCCGCTCGGGAGGCAAAGTGGGGGATGAACCGCCCATAATACCCCAGCAGTCCCAAGAAACGCCGGACCTGCTTCTTGGTCTGGGGCTGTGGGGCATCGGCTATAGAGGCCACCTTGTCCGGCGGTGGTCGGACCCGTCCTCCCCCGACCACGAAGCCAAGGTACTGCAGCTCCTGGAACCCCAGATGGCTTTTCTTTGGGTTGGCCCGCAGTCCGGCCTGTTGAAGGGCTCTCAAGACTGACTCCAGGTGCTGGAGGTGGGTGGGCCAGTCCGGGCTAAAGATAATGATATCGTCAATGTAGGCCATTGCGTATGCCCGGCACTCGCCCAGCACCTGGTCCACTAGTCGCTGGAACGTGGCTGCCGCACCATGGAGACCGAAAGGCATTTTCTTAAATTGAAAAAGACCTCGGGGGGTGGCGAACGCTGTTTTCTCCCGATCCTCAGGCCGCACGGGCACCTGCCAGTATCCCTTGGTTAAATCGAGAGCCGACAGGTAGCGAGCGGACCCCAGGTGATCCACCAGCACGTCTGCTCGGGGCATGGGATAGGCATCGAACTTGGCCACCTTATTCAGCTCTCGGTAATCAACGCAGAAGCGGGTGGTCCCGTCCGGCTTGGGCACCAAGACTATTGGACTCCTCCAGGCACTCCGTGAGGGCTCAATCACCCCCAGCTGGAGCATCTCGTCCGTCTCCTTTTCCACTGCCTCCCAGCGCTTTCTAGGGATGGGTCGCCACGTAGCCCGGGCCGCCTGCCCTGGCTCGGTTGGGATGGCATGCTGTATCAGGCTGGTGCTACCCGGTCTGCGGGAGAAGACGCCTGGTACCTGGGCCCATAGAGCCTGTAGCTGGGCCCGTTGAGTTGAGTCGAGCTGGGGGTCCACCTTGGGCTCCTCGAATTCTGGGCCTTCTGTGGTCCACGGCAGTTCACTGGACGGGAGTTCCAGGGGGTCCTCCGCTAGCTGGCACTCCTCGCTGTCCCGCTCGTACCACCTCTTCAGCAGGTTCACATGGAGCGTCCTCCGCCGGCGCCGGCCCGGCCCGCACTGCAGCTCATAAGTGGTGGGACCCAGTACCCTCCGAATTTGGTAAGGGCCCCTCCATGGGTCCCCCTCCTCCCGTGGGAACACCGAGTGGTGTACTAGGACCTTTTCTCCAACTTGGAAGGTCCTCATCCTTGCACCCCGGTCGTAGGCAGCCTTCTGCTGCGCCTGGGTGTGTGTTAGCTGGCGGTTTGCCTCTGCCTGGGACTTCTGCACCCGCTCGCGGAGCTGGCTCACATACTCCTGTATGGGGGGAGCAGGGCTGCTGGCGCGGGGACTCCACCGTTCTGCCAACCGAGAGAGCATCCCCCGTGGCTTGCGCCCATATAGCAGTTCAAAGGGGCTATAGCCGGTGGATGCCTGTGGGGTCTCCCGGAGGGCGAACATGAGGGGGTCAATGTACAGATCCCACTGGTGGGGCTTGTCCCGGGTCATCTTCCTCAGGGCTTCCTTGACGGTCTGGTTCAGACGCTCTGCCAAACCATCCGTCTGAGGGTGGTAAGCCGAGGTGAATACCTGCCGGATCCCCAAATTCTGGCAGAGTTGACGCATGGCTTTGGCACGGAACGGCCCCCCCCGGTCCGTCAAGATTTCGTCCGGCAGGCCCACCATTGCAAACAGCTTGGACAGGGCCCGTATCATCCCTGGGGTCTGCATTGTCTTTAGTGGGATGACCTCCGGAAACCGCGTAGCATAGTCCACGATCACCAGGGCAAAGCGGTGGCCCCGGGGTGTGCGCGGCAGCGGGCCGATAAAGTCCATTGCGATGCGTTGGAAGGGTGTCTCCATGACGGGCAATGGGGAGAGGGGGGCCTTTGAGGGGCGCCGTGCAGCCACCCGCTGACAGGTGGGGCATGAGCGGCAGTGGGCCTTCACGTCCGCATTCACGGAGGGCCAGAAGAACCGCTCGAGGACCTTCCTCAGGGTCTTGTGGTGCCCCAGGTGCCCGGCCCAAGCATGCTCATGGGCCATGCGGAGAACTTCCGCCCGGTAGGCTGCCGGCACCAGTAGCTGGCGGACCTCTCCCTGGCCATTTGGGGCACGGGCCAGACGGACCCAAACCTCTCCTTGCTTCTCGATGCGGGGGAGCCGCTGGGCCCTTCTCTCATCCCGCACTTGCTCCTCCTCACGAGCTGCCGTATCTCGCAGGCGCTGCAAGGACTCGTCTGCACCTTGGGCATTGCGGAACCGGCGGTCTGCTGGAGGACCTGCGGGGTCCTCGGCCTGTGGTTCGGCCACTGGTCCACGGGAAGGGCCCTCGCTGGGGCCAGCTGCCTCCTCTACCTGCAGAGCCACAGCAGCTTGGGGGGTTGCCAACGCCCCCATCGCCTCCCTGAGTAACCGGGAAAACTCAGGGGCATCTCTCCCTAGCAGCATGGGGAGGGGTAAGTGGGCCACCTTGACGACCTCTATGCGGCGGATCGCCCCCAGGTATTCCACCGTGACCCAGACCGCAGGATACGGCAGGGTGCGGCCCATCACATCTGTCACCGGGATCCAGCGGTGCACTGGGGTGGCAGCTGGGACGAGTTGGGTGTGGATCGCCGAGACTGCGCTCCCTGAGTCCAACAGGGCCTGCAGGCTCTGCCGGCCTATCCTCACGGTGGCGCGCAGACTCTCTATCCTCTTGCCAGCTGGCGGGTTAATTTCCCAAGCCAACGCACATACCACTGTTGAGGAGGCTGTGGGGGTGCAGGCTTGCATCCGCTGCTCCACGGCCTGCATTAGCTCTGCCTGAGCTGTTTGGAAGGCCGCCTCCAGCTTCCTCCACATCCTGTCCAAGCATTCCTCTAGCCACAGTCTGAGGTCTGCTGGGGCTACGGCATTGGGATACATCCCTTTGATTGGCGCCTGCGTCGGAACGACTTTCCCCGTACGGGCCACCAACTTGTCAGGGCGTGCCGCCGCTGCCGCTGGGTGTGGCCCTGGGCGGTCTGCTCCTGACGTCATAGGGGGGCCAGGGATTCTGCAGGACCCTGCTCTGTGGAAGGAGGGGCGGTATACCTCACCCAGACTCCCTCTCAGTCCACTCGCTGGCCTGCTCAACCTGGCCTGCTTGCCCCCTGTGTCCTTCTTCATCCCTTCCTTCCGGAACTCTCCTCCAAACCTCCACTCTTGCATTGCACCGTCCTCACTCCACATCATCACTCCTCATTCACACCCACCACCACAGGGCTCTTCCCAGCCAGCTTTTATAGGGCTTCCTTCTACTGTCCCACCCCTCTTCCAGCCTGGTCTTGGGCTGCACCAAGCAGTTGCAGCTGGGGTAGCTGATCTGGCCCCACTGACCAGCACCAGCTGTGCCTTGTTCCCTGGCTGCCCAGCCTCCCTGCCTTGGCTGATTGCTGAAGGCCTGTCCAGCTGCAGTTCCCTGGCTAGCAGCCCGGCCTCCCTGGCTGAGCTGATGGCTGAAGGTGGGTCCAGCTGCGGCTCCTTGGCTGGTTGCCCAGGGCTTCATGCCGAGTGCCTCCACTAGCCCCACCTGGAGTGGCTTGGCTTTTGGCAACTCCTGGGCCAGGCTACTATTTTCTAGCTGGGGCGTGGCTTTGGGTTGTTGGGGCTGCTGCTGCTTCTCCTCCTCAGGTAAGGCCTTTGGGTGGGTGACTGCTGGGCCCCCAATCCCCCTGCCCTTGCCCCCTTCCGCCTTGCTTAGTCCCCTTTCTTTTCCTAGGGGAGTGGGACTCGCTGGCCTCTCTCTGTCTCCCCCTGCCTCCTGAGGCCCTGGGCCTTTGCCCCTTGCCCCTGGCACTGGCAGGTTCTGGCCCCATTTGCCCATGGGAGGGGTTGGCCTGCTGTCCCCCAGCTGCCCCTTCTGCCTGCCAATCAGACCGGTTGACCTGCTGTCAGCCGGCCGACCAGTTGACCTGCTGTCTGCTGGCTGACCAGTTGACCTGCTGGCTGCTGGCTGCCCCCTCTGTATGCCTGTCCGCCCAGTTGACCTGCTGTTCCCTCCTACCAAGTCTGGGGGCTGGGACCCAGACCCCGGACACCACCTCCTTTAGTTTGCATTTTAGTTTGTTTAGAATTTTTAAATACAAGTACAAATCGCTATAGCTCACTGTTGCCATAATAAAACATTCAAATAATTGTTTAAGATTCCCCAAGCATATTTAAAGCAATAATCCTGTGCATGCTTACTAAGGAATAGAGATGGGCATGAACAGAAAAAAAACGAACATGATGTTCGTCATTCGTTGCCATCCATGAACAGGGACTCATGAACACTTACGAGCATGACCTGTTCACGAACATGTTTGTAGTTGGATGTTCGTGGGGGCCAGCAGGCTCTCCTCCAGCCATCGTCCAAGTTTGGTCAAGTTCCCTACTGCACCACTCCCAGAAACCTGACCTGAGCAGGCACCAGGAAATGTACCAATAATAAACAATAGCTTGGCTCCAGAGCCTAAAGGGAACAATGGGAAACTGGTCCCCCGGGTAGCACAAAACGATCCTGAAAACTCGTAACTACTTATAAGAAATTTATATATTTTTTGTTTTTTTAAAGTGCAAGTGCTATAAATAAATACAGTGCATATTCATACATACATAAATAACAATTCATTTACAGTAATAATAATTATTAATCACATCTACAAGCAACAGTGAAAAGTCCTGGCAAGTAAGAAATCGGCAGTCAATTCCTATGCCGATAAAAATATTCAACCGGAATGACCGGGTACAACACAGTTCATATCCACAGCTCGTCTCCGTTGGCCTTCTTTATAAAAATCATTTATTCGCCGAATCCTCCCAGTAAGGAAAAAGCCGTGGGATTCTAGCTGGTAGAATCCTCCCCGTGCTCAATCTGGGGCCGGCTATACTCCACAGATTTCGTAATATCTTCTTCATGAGCAAACATCACGGCATATACATGGAGAATTCAGTAGCTGGACCTCCTGGTGCAGGCGGTGGTGTTTTCTATCGCGCTTTTTCCTTACTGGGAGGATTCGGCGAATAAATGATTTTTATAAAGAAGGCCAACGGAGACGAGCTGTGGATATGAACTGTGTTGTACCCAGTCATTCCGGTTGAATATTTTTATCGGCATAGGAATTGACTGCCGATTTCTTACTTGCCAGGACTTTTCACTGTTGCTTGTAGATGTGATTAATAATTATTATTACTGTAAATGAATTGTTATTTATGTATGTATGAATATGCACTGTATTTATTTATAGCACTTGCACTTTAAAAAAACAAAAAAATATATAAATTTCTTATAAGTAGTTACGAGTTTTCAGGATCGTTTTGTGCTACCCGGGGGACTAGTTTCCCATTGTTCGCTTTAGCTTCTCTACGGGAGCAGCCATTTTTTCGGTTTGGCTCCAGAGCCTGGCAGCAGCCCTGGAACCTGAAGGGGTAGATCCCTGTCCCACCACACACAAAGAAAATTCTAGCTCCAATGCACTCTATCAAAATGCCAACAGCAGCTGTCTCTCCCTCTCCACTGTCTGCAAAACCAGAGCTGGGAGTCCCTCTCCCCCCTGCTCTTTGCTCCCTTATTGTAACAAATTTGGAGCTCCACACTTGAAAGGAAGACCTGCCTATCAAGCTAAATTGGGCTTAGATTGGGGTTTCCAGGGCAACAGCAGGAGTTCAGACAATCCCTGCCTAAGTTGCCAAGGGAATGGATTGCAGGTGCCAGACTGTCTGGCTTGACAAACAGCAATGAACGAGGCTTGCAATGACCACCTGTTCATTTAGAATGGGGCCTCACGAACAGCTTGTTTGCTTTTTTTTGTTCATATTGCTGTTCGTGCCCATCTCTACTAAGGAGTAGGCCCCATTGAATTCATTTGGGTTTGTGGTTCTCAGAAATTGCAAACTTAGAAAGTAAACCCCATCAAATTAAATTAAAGTTATTTCCAAGTGATCATTGGTAGGACTGGGTTGTGTTGCGACTCTTGGGCATTAGTTTCTCACATAATTGCAGTGCAAGTCAGGATGTGAAACGGCAGAAAGCATCTCAATGAAGACGTTACACATTATCAGAGCCAAAGGAACTACTATTTTTGGTTTTATGCAGTGGTTACTGTGCTATCTATCGTGGATCCTCTACTGTGTTTGGTCTAGAAGTGAACAGCATGTAAGAGCACCAAAGACTGGAGTCTAAAAGCAATGTTCTTCTGGAGCCACAAGATCAAATATCCTGACACCAGCATCTCTCTCTCACTAGTCAGTCCAGGCTGTTGCATGAGATGCTTTGATTGAAAGAAAATGTATACCCTTCATAAGATATGTTCAAGTAAAATGGCTCCATATAGCTCAAGTCACTTAATCAAGTACTGCTTATTTTCTCTGCCCAGGCACAAGCTGATAAAAAGAGAGAAAGGGTTGAGTCAAGCTGTAGCAGCAAAATTGTTCTGAATGACTCTGATAAGGCCAGATTCAGATACAGGTGTGCACTTAGAAGCCCTAGGCTTCTTAGTTCTGCTACACCATTTCATTAGTACACCTCAGCACCATGTTTGGTTCGTTCAGGGAATAGTATTCAAGTAAAAATATTACTAGAAAATCCTTGCCTCCATTTTATCTTTTTAATTGAAATGTAACTATTTACATTTTTAACACTTGGCTAACTTAAAATTGGTATGGTAATAGCGTTACTATTAAATATGGTAATAGCATTAATTCATTTCACTTAGAGAGTGATTACTTGAGCTCATTCATTATTTATTATAAAAAATAAGCAGGTTACAGGGAAGGAGCATTTTCCAGGTCAATTCAGATTCTCCTATTCAAAATTATCTTCCAACAATAGCTAGCTATCCAATCTGATAGGGCTCACATTCCTGGCTAATTAAATCTAATTTTATAACACCATACGTAGTTATTTTCAGGTGGGTAGCCAGGTTACATTGCAGTAATAAAGCAAATTTTGAGTCCAGGAGCACCTTAAAGACCCGCAAAATTTTCCAACATTTTTGTGAATCAAAGCTTATTTCATTGGGTGTCTGATACACTGAGCTTTGACTCGTGAAAGCTTATACCCTAGAAAATGTTGTTCTTTAAGGTGCTTCTGGACTTTAATTTTGTTCATACAAAGTTATCTACACTTACCTATCTTCTAAAAACTATACACATTTTTCCTCTTTTAATCATAACCAAGAATATAAAAAAATAGTGATTACAGTTTTCTAATATGTAAGATATGTAAGATATATATGTAAGATATTTCCAATTTTCCCAAACAGTACGTCCCATATTTCAACTAAATCTCTGTATGTATTTGGACATTCTTGCCATTCTCAGATGCTTCTCACGCCTGAGTGCAAACACACATTGTTCATCGATATGGGTTATACTGTTTCTAATTTACTAAAGTCTGTTGCTCTTTTGTTCTTTACCCCGTCCAGTGGTTATTCTATTCTGGAATCCGTATTCTAGCAGAGTATAGTTCAGGTGCCCGTATTCTAGCAGATTATAATTCTGGCCTGTAGAAGCATCCTCCACCATTTTTTAAATTTAAGATCAGGAATTACACTCCTTTATTACTACAGTACTGTGCCAAAATGCTGTCAAAGCCTCACAGAAGGGTCTGTAAGGAAACAAAAATGTGAAAGAACATGCATTACAGCTGAAATAAAATCTCAGCTCAACTCAGTGTGTAGTCCTAGTTAATCACAATGCACAAGCAAGTGGTCTCAGACAAAGTGCTGCACCACATGAGACAAATTACACATGAAGAACACGTGTTAGGTCCCACAAGCCCCCCCCCCCCCCCAGCTCCTGCAGGAAAACTGAGCCGAGTAGATTTTCTTATAAAGAACAACCTCTCAACTGGAAAGATTCTCTATTTCAGAAACCCACTCGGGTTGATTTTCCTTCAGGAGCTCAGAGACTGGGCGGGGGGGAGGGATGTAAGAGAAGGCAGCAGGAAAAAAGCCGAGAGAGAGAGAGAGAGAATCCGTGTTGCAATTCCCCTGCTGGGAAAAGAAGAATAGGAAGGACTGGGTTTCTCTCTCATTCGCAAAACACCTTGGCTTTTTTCCTGCCTCCTGTTATGTCATTCCCTACCCACCTCACCCCCATCTAAGAGGTGTTCAGAAGCTAGCTGGTAAGTAGCAGAGAAGTGTCCTGTAATAACCAGGCCCTGAAATATGATCAGGAAAGAAGAACAAAGAGAAGGATCTGCAGTACTAAGGACAGCTCCCTGGTGGCAGACAATTCCAAATTCGAAATGTTTTTTGTGGTACATAACCAGCACAATAACAACCTAGATGAATCTGAAAAGTACATAAAAGAACAATATCAATATCAAAGAGAGCTTAAAATAAACATAAAAGTCATAGGCTGTGAAAATCTCTGGTTTTGTGCTGCAAAGAATCGACTCAGGTGGATTTATAGGTGTGAATATAAAAATATAAATATAAAAACTATATAAAATTTAAACTTAAAAATTTAAAAATTTAACAGCAAGCTCTGAGAAACAAATAAAACTTGGAGGACTCTAGTATCATGTGTCCAGTACCCTCTGTAATTGATCCTTGCGTGCTCTAAGTGCTATATAGCAAGGAATCTAGAGCATGTCCATGTGAACTGTGAAGTTGCATCAGATTCTTAGTGATTTCCAAATCTGAGCAGGTGGGAAACATCCTAAACAAGGGATGTAAAAATTTCTTGAGTGCTTTCTGGTAAAAACTACAGTGAAGCAGTGTGTGCTTGATGAAGCCTGCTCCACAGGGACAGAACCTCTCTGCTGTTGCAATCTTTTTATAACATCCCTCGACGACTGCAGAGGGGAAAACGTTACATCTGGCCATGGAGAAAGCCCTGCAGTAGGTTGGAATCTTCAATGAGGACAGGTAGGCTGCTGCTCTGACACATTCCAGATCCAGATAATAATAACGAAGTAATAACGAAAAAGGAAAGAAACTAAGCACTTTACATAATATTTTTAAAAAGATGCTACTTGCAGGCCCACAATCTAGAATAGGGAGGAATTACAGAATGGAGATGTGATACTGAAGACCAGGCTTTTATATCAGTTCTTCTGCCAATCCCATAGATCCAGAGGAGTTAGCCGTGTTAGTCTGTAGTGGCAAAATTGAAAAGAGTCCAGTAGCACCTTTAAAACTAACCAACTTTACTGTAGCATAAGCTTTCAAGAATCACAGTTCTCTTCGTCAGATGCTTCGTCAGAACCTTCCAATCCCAGGTTCTGCTATCTGTGGAAAGTAGAAATCTAGCAGTCCACTGATGTACTGTTGTTTCTTGCTAGGTCCATCAGCATCTTCAGAGAGTTGAAGCAGAGTAGTTGATGTAGCAATTCCTCAAAAAGTTCAGGGATGTTCAGGCAGCCATTATAGAAAGTCTCGGCTACTGGATCTTTTTCTGTATTGCCCATGGGGGATTTCTTTGGTACTGGATTCCATACCTGGCTCTTCTACATGCTGCTTCCTCTCCAGCATTAGTATCCAGATTATTGCTTGAGGCCATAATCATTAATGTGCAACGGATTTTCAAATTTTACTGTTTTGGGTTTTTGATGTCTAGAATTGATTTCATAATTTGACATCTCAATTTCAAAACTTAAAATTTTACACCAAAAACTTTGGTGTCCAACAAAGTTCTCTTGTATCCGCCTATTTATTCAATCTTTACATCAATGATATCATTAAAGCAGTTTCAGGACCTACCCACCATGCACTCACCCTCAACAATCAAGATCTTTCAATCCTAATTTATGCTGATGACACTGCTCTACTATCTCGCACATCAATAAGATTGAAACGCATGCTGCCTAGCTTTAACTCCTACTGTGCTGATGAAGACTTAACCATAAATGCTGAGAAATCCAAGAGGATGCCGCCTGAAGAAAAAGGACGGGAGGATGGCAGATACTAACAGTGAACAAGTAACAACATTAGATATTTAGGCATTACATTCTCCCAAGACCTATCTTGGAAAAATCAGTTCCAATCCATCTCCTACAAGATAACACCATATTTGAATGCCTTGCCATGTTTCTTTCACACAGAAGGAGGGAAATATTACCCAGCAGCTATAAAGACCTTTTGGGGTAAAATTAATCAAATTATACTTTATGGTGCCAGAGTGTGGGTCAAAGGTATATCTGAGACTACTGATTCCTTTTTATTAAAATTCCTGAGAAAAATAACCAGATTACCGAAATGCGTATCCAGTATAGCTATCTGCCAAGAATTTGCAATCTCTTCATTAGAATCACTAGCTTGGCTGGATGCATTTAGACTTCAAATCAAGATCCTCTTTATCTGCAGATCTAAACTCCTTTTTAGATTAAGAGAAGATCCCTTCCAGAGTAAATGGAAGAGGCTGGTTGATCAGAGACTGGAACGATTAGGCTTTCCTCCAATTTTACTACTTTCTGAAGGAAGTGAAAAAACCTCATTCCAAAGGGTCAAAAAGCAGTTATTGCTGCTAGATTTCAGAAGTACAAATCAGCGGGCAAGAAGGGTCTGTTCCGTAGCCTACAATGTACTTGAACCTTCAGATACTTTACCAGCCTATTTAAAGTCGATGACAATACCTTGATACCGAGATATTTTCTTGGCTGCTAGATTGAATGGTGTATTAACTCCAGAAACAAAAGGTCGCTTTTTGAGAATTCCCTTTTCATAACGTAAGTGTTTCTTTAATACAGGGAAGATAGGAACCTTGGCTCATCTAGTTATTGAATGCCCAAATTTCAGTGAGGAGAGACAAAGATGGATTACTTCGATGCTTGAAAAGAATGAGCTCTCAAATATTAATCAGAGCCTTTCTTTTCTTTTACAAGATAAGGACCCATACATTGCCAGGTCACTGGCATCCTACCTTTTAATAATCCAGTCTAAAATTAGGAAAATTTTGTGATTGGAGTGAGATTTTTTTATCACTATTATTGGTAATAGTAGTTTCAGTATTTTGGTTGTTCATGTGGGATTAGGCTTAAGGCTATGGCCAAAAGAGCTGTACTAGGAAAGGAAAGGAAACAAAGATGTTCGATTTACCCCTGCCTAGCTGATTGGCTGTTATCAGCACCATCAAGTGACACCCTGCAACAGCATGTAAAGTTGGTGGTGGACACTTGCAGTAGATTGGGTTTGGTTGTCAACTTTAAGAAATGTGTGCTCCTGGCCTCTCAAAGAGCACAGTTCATAGGAGCTATCTTAGATAGTGTGGCCAATAGAGGCTTTCTACCCCTAGAGAGCAAACAGAATTAAGAATTTAATAAGACAGATCACCCGCTGTTGTTTTCAATCAGCCTTGACCATCCAAACCCTTCTGGGCTTAATGGCTGCCACCACTGCTGTGACACTCCTGGCCAGATTATATATGTGTAAACTACAGCTTTGATTCTTAACAATCCATGACTTTGAATCCCAGCACCAGGATAAAAGATATACTATTCCAAGAGCTTCCTTAGGTCCCTAGAATGGTGGAATATAGACACCTGTTAGTGGGAATTGAATTTTGGTCCCCAGACTTTGAAGTGACCATATCCATTGATGCTTCCATTATGGTTTGGGGGGGGGGGGGCGCAGTGTGGTTCACTAAAGACCCATGGGAGATGGTTTAAGAATGAGTGAGAACTACATATTAATGTTCTCGAACTAAGAGCTATTCGTTATGCCCTTACTGCTTTCGCAGGTACCATAAAGCAGAAGATGGTCCAGGTGCCAACCGACAACTGTACTGCTATATTTTACATAAACAAGCACTGAGGCACTGCATCCAGACTACTGTGCGAAGAAGCAGTACTCATTTGGGAATGGGCAGCACGACAGGGAATGTCCATTCAAGTACTGCACATACTGAGTACCACAAATGTGGTAGCAGACACGTTGAGCAGATTAAACACAGAGAACCATGAGTGGTCCCTGAAAGATGCTTATCTAGAGCCAATCATCTAGAAATGGGGACACCCAGAGGAGGACTTATTTGCAAGGGAAGAAAACCAAAAAGCTTTTGCTCAAGAGGTGGTATAGACCAAAACTCCCTAGGAGACACATTCCAGCTATCCTGGAAGGGACATCTCTTTTATGCCTTTCCACCCATACCCCTGATTGCCAGGACAATCAGCAAAATACAGAGAGACAAGCCAGATATAATATTGACAAAACCTTACTGGCCCAGGCAAGTGTGGTTCCAACACGTAATGCAGTTATCCCAGGGCTCATTGTTTCATTTCGGATCAAAGCCAGACCTCCTATCCCACAGGGCTTTGTTTCTGGGAAAAGAGGTGGTGGAACTCAGTGGGTTGCCCTCGGAGAAAATGGTCACATGGCCGGTGGCTCCGCCCCTGATCTCCAGACAGAGGGGAGTTTAGATTGCCTCAGCGGCGCAGAGAGCAATCTAAACTCCCCTCTGTCTGGAGATCAGGGGGCGGGGCCACCAGCCATGTGACCATTTTCAAGAGGTTCTGGAACTACGTTCCACCGCGTTCCTGCTGAAAAAAAGCCCTGTGTATGGTACTGGTGGTGGATTTCTGGCTACAGATGCATAGGAATAATTAGGGAGCAAGCCTAAGCAGGTCTGATCTGAAGTAAGTCCCATTACAGCCATAGTCTCTTTTAATCCTGTTATATCCTTCAGCCACTTTAATACAGTTTATGATTCAATTTTACTGAATTATTTAGAATGTGGTTTTGAGATCTATGGAACAGCTCTTGATTGATTTCCGTCTCTTTTTTTTCATCAGAACAATGGCAGAGAAAAACTGATTCGGTGCCCTGAGAATTACAGTATAGTGTTTCTGGAATCTCCATAACTTGACTACTGTAAAGTGCTATATACATGGGGCTACCCTTGAAAGTAATGCAAAAGCTCCAGCTTACATTATGGCCATCCTTTAAATTCTCAAAATTCCTTACCTTGTCAAAGTCCATTAGCAATCGTTTCCGCAAATTGTGACAAAAACATGATAATGTAATCATATATAGATTCATTGTTACAGTCCAAGACCAGCAAACAGTACAACAAAAGTATTGAATAACGAGTAAAAGCAATACAATTATAAAATAGAATACCATCTAAAATTGTACATAAGAGTTTAAAATTCTAAAATCTAAAAGTTAATATTAAGAACAAATGACCCCATCTATGCTTCTTTGTCTCTTCCCTAATTCGGTAAGCCAACCAACCAAATTTGGCAACCATCCTAGTCAGCTTTTGATTATCACCTGCAAGCATAATTGATAGAAGTATCGTTCTGCTGCAACCAGGGAAGGAATTGACGCCAAAATGCATCCTTGTTTTACTCCTCTATCTGTTCTAACTACTTTTGTTAGGTGACCATTTGGATTGCATCGTACCCTTACAGAAATATTTTTATGCAGAGCTCTCAATAAGAACAACAGATGCCTATCTATTGTAGTAGACGTCAACTTATCCCATAGAATAGTTCTCGAAATAGAATCAAACGCAGATTTAAAATCTGTAAAAGCTGCATATAAAGAGGTTAGGGAATTCGAAGAGTATTTTGAGATTAAATGGTCCAGAATGACACATTGTTCTAAACACGATCGTCCCTCTCTGAAACCTGCTTGCTCCTGTCCCAAAAGACCTTCCTGGTCCATCCGATCTTTTAACTTCCATTGTAGATGTTTCGAATAGAGCTTACTTATTATATTTAAAAAACGGATTGGCCTGTAATTAGCGGGATCCTCCCTGTTACCTTTCTTGTAAAATTGGCACAATTATTGCCACCCCTCCCCCCCAATCCTTAGGTAGTCTACCTGTACTATCTATAGTTGTAAATAAAGAAGTAAGAACCAGAATCCACCATTCAAGGTTCCTCTTAATCGTATCTACAGGTATAAGATCAGCACCAGGGGCTTTATTAACTCTCAAAGTCTAAATAAGGTTCTTAATTTCTTGGGGAGACCAATGTTTACTTATGGCAGAGACGGTTGTTGAGATTTTTCGTCAGCTCACTAAGATTACTCTACTGTTAGAGGACTGGTCTGCCTCATTAAGTGCATCCAATTAGGCAAACCAGGCCGTAGCAAAAATAACGAACGCCCAAACAGGAGAGGCTATGGATAAGCTGACTTCATTCGCTGATAAGCAAAATAAGCCAGCTGTTAATCGTTCCGCTCAAACACGTATGCTGACTGACAAAAGTAAGCAACAAACTCAAGTGGAATCTGGCTGTTTCATTTTTTTAAAAAGTGAATTAACATTGCAAATTGCAAATATTCCCCTGAACGAAGGAAGATGGAGTAATAAAAGGATGATTATTCACTCATTAAGTCACTTGCTGAGTACTGAACATCACCTTGTAGATCTCGAGCGGATAGAGAAACTCCCAAGCAATAGTTACTCTTGGAGATGGCTCTTAACTTGCAAAAGCTCTACCATTCCTTGCATGATGTTTAGAATGAAGAGGTTTCTTTCTTCTTTTCACATTTTTCCAATCACGGTGTTCATGGAAGAAAGAGAAAAACCATTATTCACGAGGGCAGCATTTAGCGCACACATAGGAAAGCCATCGACATCTGCTAGTGAACCTGTGCCAGATTCTGATTTACAAGCTGCAGCTCATGAGAGAAATGATATATCTTCACTGAAGCCTGCAACGAGTGAGAGCCTTAAGGAGCCAGATAAGAAACTACACTCACCTAATTTACTCTATTATACCAATCAAATTAATAGTCTAAGGGAATGCACAGAAAACCTGATAGAGCCTGCATCTCCCCTACAGAGATTTACAAATTACAAATAACACTGGAAAAATGTTGGACAATTTACTCCACAAAAACACTTTTGCTATACCCCACTTAGAAGGGGATCATAAAGAGACTAAAGCTGACCAAAGCCGGAACTCCCCACAATCTGACTCGATTGACCTCTCCTGTCAGGAGGAAAAGGTGTTAATGTGACAATGGCTGATTCCGCACACGTTGGATAATGCACTTTCAATGCACTTTATCAATCGTTTGATGTGGATTTTTTGTTCTGCACACAAAAAAATCCATTCCAAATGATCTATAAAGAGGATTGGAAGTGCATTATCCAACGTGTGCGGAATCACTCATTGTTTATGGAAACACTGTATGGAAATGCCTGCCCTGTCCTTGCCACTGATTGTACTAATCTCACACTATGTAAACCACCTTGAGTCTCAGTGAGAAAAGTAGAATATAAATGACATAAATAAAATAAAATAATAAACATCTAGAGTGTCCCTCAAGGTAGTCAAACCCTCAGGGCAAAATTTATCTTCCACAACTAATACACATGAAGGCTTGAATCTGGATAACTCCCTAGAGGATGACTTGATAAATTCCTGTACAAATCTACCAAAAGAAGATCAAGCTGTGATTGTGGAAAGATTGGAGACGTTGAGGACTAATCTTCTCTTGTTAGGGGAAGATACTGGGAATCAAAATAACAACTCCCTGGGAGATAATGAGAGGCTGCAATCTTCTTCTCTTAACATGACAGTGGACATTTCTATGCTTACATTGGAAAGATATCCATAAATATACTTCCTTTCATACCATTACCTTTATCCTGCTAGCCTCTAAATTACAGCACAGTTGTACATCTTATTTTTCTGGTATAGAATTTGCTCGTTTTCATTTCAATGAATGCCACTTTGTTTTAGTTTTGAGACAAAGTCACAATGTGTTTCATAAGGGAGAAAATCATCAAATAGGAAAGCTTTCTATAGTCTTCCCCAGTGCACGGCTGTTATGTGAAACTTCCTCCATTTAGGCTGGAGTGTGATATTTGAATGAAAATATACAATCTGAAGGTTTATATCCAACTGCCCCCTTGTCACTGCTACATAAGAAATCAATAGCATTTTCCTTTCTCAGGAATCATGTGCGTAGAAACCAATGTCGGAAGGTCCTGTTAAAATAAGAGATCCTTCTCTTTTCTTTCTGGCATTTGTTACTTGCTTTCTTTCTCTCTGTGGACAAGCTACAACACTGATATTTCAGAACTGGAATTGTGAATGAGATACTGCAAAAGAAAAAGGTGAAGCAAAAAAAAAAGCTGACATTCAAGCTTGACAAAGCGTTTTTGCAGGATTTCTATACGTGCCCTGTGTTCACTGTATTTAGCATTCACGGTTTGAATGAAATGGAAAGATATACCTCCCTCTCTTTCAGATGAATAGTGTATATTTATTTGTTTATTTCAACTTTTCAGCTGTTGCCCGCATCAATACTGAAATGGCAGGAATCAGTTCACAAGCAAACATAAAGGAAAAGGTAGGATCCCTTATTTATGATACTGTACTGCATGTAATGTGTTTGTGTCCAAATCCTGTAGATTTTTAATACTGACCTATATATTGACCAATGCAGAAGATCTGCAATCAGCGCTTCCTGGTATTGGTTAAAAATAGAGGGCTAATTGGGAGATTGCAACCCTACTTTGCTTCCTTCCCTTAGAAAAGAACAATTAAATCTGTTATTTGGTACCAATGAAATTGTCACTGATATCTATTTCAGTCTCCCTTACCATTTTGTGGCCCAGATCAATAACAAAAAGTTCAAAGTGCCTGAACTGTAAAAAGGATAACTACAGCTACTGTTTATTGATCTATATCATATATTGCTTTAGTATTTTTCCATCAGTAGAATAACAACAACAACAACAACATTCGATTTATATACCGCCCTTCAGGACAATTTAATGTTCACTCAAAGCAGTTTACCGAGTATGTTATTACTAGCAACAAAGTCTGTTGTGGAAAAAAAATACAACGGGCTCTAGAAAGGGCAGAGTGGGCAGGCAAGCATTCCCTCCTCTTCCATCACTGATCCCAGCCGGATGAAGGCAGGGGGAGCAGGCATGGCCACCTTCTCTGCTCCTGATCCCAGCTGGGTGAATGGGGGGTGGTCATTGCCTCTTGCTCCGCATCTGATTCCGGCTGGGTTTAGTGGGTGTTGGCAACCTGGTTTTAGAACTGAAATTGTCTGAAATTCTGAAATTGTCAGAAGAGACGTGTTAAGGAAAAGCTTGGTTAGATATAGTGTAATGTCCTACCCCCAGGTTAGAAGTGTGTTGAAATTCTGGCGCAAACACCAGAGACAAAAAATATCACAGTTTAGACTACATCTACAGAGTAAGCATGAAATCATCCCTGTTCCCAAGGGAAGCCTCATTTGTGTTAGGTGCAGCCGGTCTCAAGGCTGATCGCTTCAAAAGAGAAAGTATTCCGCTTCTTCGGGAGAGTGTTTACATTCAAAGTAGAGATAACACACTTAAATAACAGGCAAGGAGAGGTAATCAGAATGCTTCATAGTGTTAGAGGATTAATAGACCACCCACAACATACTCACATGGGCCTGGCATGTTTTGCAGCTAGGCATACATGACACAGTCTCTCTTTCCAATCTCCCTTAGAAATTCCTCTGCAGGATAACTGCTACTTATGAGTGAGACTATAACTACTTCAGGTTTGGTGAGAACCTATACTTCCAAATCAGTGGCACAGTCATGTGCATCCGCATGGTTCTTCAGTACGCGAACATTTTCATGGCAGACCTAGAACAATGTTTTCTGAATGCCAACACAATCTGATTGTGTTGATGTACAATCTGCACTCTGGGCAGAGGCTGCTGTTAGGACAGAATATGGGGAAACAAAATAGTTTCCAGTTTGCAAAGGTGTCAGACAAGGATGTATATTATCTCCCTCTCTTCATCTACGGTCTTCAGTGCAGTCCCACATTTGGGTACCGCACTTGTGCAGGCCAGCCATTCAGAACAGGAATTTCTCAGCTTCTAGGCTATTAAGCCACCACAAGAAACAGGCACTTCTTTTAGTCTCTTATAAGAAAAGTTAAAGTGTAAAGCTGCATTCCTTCATGAAATACCATTAGGAGACATCTGCAGAACATCTATGCAGTCATCAGAGGAGACCTTTGTGAGGCATTATTCGTTGGACGTCAGTTCCATATAGGAGACAGCAAAGGGCCAGGCAGTCCTGCACTCTTTCAACTGAGAGCATCACCCCACCTCCAGGGTGAGTAGCTTGCTATTCTCCCAAATGTGGGACTGCACTGAAGACCGTAGATGAAAACAGGGTTGCACTTACCTGTAACTATTGTTCATCTGGGTCTTTGTGCAGGCACACATCTCTCCTCCTGCTATTGGGGGCTTGCGGCAGCACAGGAGAACTGAGGGAAGGGGGGGCAACCTAACTTTACCATGTGACTGTTGCAGCGGGAAAATCTGCTTCAGGGCAGTTTCGAGGAGGTCGCCTCCCTTAATAGCCTAGAAGCTGAGAAATTCCTGTTCCGAACACCTGGTGGCCTGCGCAAGTGCAGTACGCAAATGTGTGCTTGCGCAAAGACCTAGACGGACAACAGTTACAGGTAAGTGCAACCCTGTTAACTTGAGATATGCAGATGATACCACAATACTGACAGAAAATACTGAAAACTTGAAACAACTACTGATGAATATTAAAGGAGAAATTGCCAAAGCAGGATTACAGCTAAACATCAAGAAGACAAAAGTGCTGACTACTGAGGAATTAAAATTTTAAGGTTGACAGGGAATAAATTGCAATTGTTACAGATTTTCTATTCCTTGGCTCATTCCTGAACCAAAAGGGGGACTGCAAACAAGAAAATGAGACTGAGACTTTGAAGCCATGAAGGAACTAGAAAAGATTCCTAAGGATAAAGATGTGTTGCTGGGGACCAAAATCAAGATAATTCATACTATAGTATTCCCCATTTCTATGTATGGATGTGAAAGCTGGACAATGGAGAATGCATAAAGGGAAAAAATCATTTGAAATATGGTGCTGAAGGAGAGTTTTACAGATACCACGGACAGCCAAAAAGACAAATAAGTGGGTTCTAGATCAAGTCAAGACTGAATTCTTCCAGGATGCTATAATGACAAAACTGAGGCTATCATACTTTGGTGACTTTATGAGAAGACAAGACTCACTGGAAAAAACAATAATGCTAGGAAAAGTTGAAGGCAGTAAGAAAAGAGGAACACCCAAAGCAAGGTGGCGGGACTCAATAAAGGAAGCCACGTCCACCAGTTTGGAAGATCTGAGCATGGGTGTTATGTTAGGACGTTTTAGAGATAATTAATTCATAGGGTTGCTACAAGTAGGAAGTGACTTGATGGCACATAACACACACATGCATACAATGACACAAAACAGTGTACAAGCTTTTATGTTCTCCAGACCTATTCCTCAGGCTGGATGTTAGAAAATAAAAAGGTGGGAAAGAAAAAGAGATATTTCAGGCCTTGATTTTAAAGGCCTGTGCTTAATGCCAGCAGGCAAGTAAATTTACATTACTGCCTTTGGTATGAGGTTGCACCATAGTTTCTCTGAGAAGAAAGAAAATGATGTCTCTCCGTTGGAATTACAAAATCCAGCCGTCTTCCCCGTATCTCCCCCTTGCCCTTGCGAGTCCGAGCAAAGACGGTGCATTTGTTAACTAAATCACATTTGAAGTCATCCATTCGAACAATTTTGAATTTTCAGTCTAGCCACCACAGATTTTGTTCAAAGTTACTGTAAATGAGCAAGAAATATAAGGACATGATTTATGGCTTACTAGCATTCCTTTCCAGTGCAAAATGTATTAAAAATCCAGAGTGGCTTGAACTCGAGACAGCTAAAAAGGTCGGGTCAGACCCATGTCAACATAAATCCGCACTCCTGTTGGCGGCTGTGATGAGTGACTGTAGAATAAACAACTTATGAAAAATACTGGCAAGGAAAGGCAGACAATCACCCTTTTATTTTTATTTCTACTGACAGTCATAGAACACTTAGCAAGAAGACAACATAACATGCAATCCCACGGCTGACCTGAACCATCAGCTGTTTTCCTTATTGTTGTGTCCTTTATTCCAATTCTACCACTCCTCCATCTTTTCCTCCTAATCTGCTGCCTTTTCTGGAAGAATTTTTCCAGTGATTTCTGAGATGATTGAAGAGCGCATCTTGAGGTTGGTTATGAAGGCCAGAGCAGGTCTTCCAGGTACATTCTCTACCTACGTCTGTTGCTTTGCACCTGTAGAGCATGCTAGGAGATGCATAATCTCAGCTAGCACAGTTGGACAGCTGCATAAAAGCAGGGAAATGGGAGCTATGGTGCATCTAATTTTGCTGGAATGTATGCTCTATCAAACTCGAAATGTCAAAAGCATCTCAAGGCCGGCACAATGTTTAGATATTCACAGCTGTGCTTGCATACAATTGTCTGAAGCCAGTTACAACTTAACAAGCAGCCTACAGAACACATATAAATGGAAACGTCAGCATCAATTTTGGTTGGAAAGTGGGGAAGTTATTGCCAAGAAAGAGAACACTGCAGCTAAGATCAACATGGACAAATCAGTTACAAAAAGAATTTTCATTTATTATTTTCATTATTATCTATAATACTGTAGAAGTTAAATAATGAAAAATCGTATTTTAGAATTGTGCACTTGGCACCTTATTGCACAATTCAGGCAGTCACTGTCCAATTAAAAAAAAGTTAAATACAAGCCCATGCTTTTTATAGGATCAGCAGAAAAAAGGATTAGTTCAGACCGTAAATTAGGAGCAATCCTAAGCAGGTCTACTCAGAATCCTACTCAAGTCTATTCAGTGGAGCTTACTCCAAGGAAAGTATGCTTATGATCACAGTGGAAATTGGCAAAGATCCCAAACCTTGATCTAGTGAAAAGCTTAATGAATTTTGACTAGCAATTGACACAAATATAGTCAGAGTTCTCTACACTTCCAAATCAAGGTTTGTCTGAAGTGTAGTCTTGTTTTCTGAACTCACTTCCCAGGGCAAAATAACCTTTTTCTAGTTAATTAAGACAATTATGGAATCCCTCAGCCTGTATGCTTACAATAGAGGGATAAAGACACCATGTATCTTTCAAGGCTAAGACAATGTAAAGGGGGTACATTCATGAATTTAGCTGCAAAATAGCATTGCGGAAAAGAATAGATGTTGTGTGCAAATGCATAAGCAAAGTAAGGAAGATGCAAGATTTGTTAGTCGTTTATTTAGCCAGAAACAGAGTCCGGTTCCAGTGTCATATATGTCTGTCTACATATCTGCCATGAGTATTCTCTGTGCTCTGTATTGTGTGCTGATCCTCTGAGAGTATGGGAAGTGGCATTTTGGGGCCTGTCTAGCTGAGGGTTGCTTATCTCACAGGTGCCTGTAGCGATGGCTACTTTCATTTTCACAGCCTCTTGAGAATGTGTCCTTGAGTGCCAGCTTCTCCCTGGGAACCGAAAATAACTTCATCTCTCCTACAGTTCTTCTCTCCTCCTGTCTCAAACCCCCTCCCCCTGCCCTCTGGCTCCTTCACGCCAGAATTCTAACAGTCCAGATCCTAAAGGTGGGAACTTTCCCTATAACTAACCCCTCCAACCTTATACACGTCACTTCTGCCAGTACCCTTGTCTGTGTATGCTGATACTGATGGATCTCTAATAAAGTAACTTTAACTCATACTCTGGAGTGTGTGGAGTGGAGTACTATAGAGATCTAACTGCCAGAACCTGACAGCCAGATTCTCTGTCCATTTGATCCAGGACTTTGCAGTTGCAAATGGGAGCAGAATATGGTCATTTTTTTACTGGGACTTTAAAGCATTTCAGTATCTGCTCTGCTTCCCATGTTTGTAGGAGTTTCACATTTGCAAGATAGTCATGGGCTGCAGTACCAATGTTTGTCTCTGGTATCCCTGATTTTTCCCCCCTGCAAACATACCAAGATTTTATTTTGAAGCCGCTTCTGAGTTGTGTTTGGCTTGATTAATGTCAGTGTGAACTCTGTATTCGCCTTCTACTTCTCTTCTCCTCCCTCTCCTTTTCCCTGGGAGCTGATTGGTCTGTGCAGAATTAACCACTCCCTTTCTCCTCAGCTCTCTGAACTTCTTTTCCACCATTTTTATCAGTAAAGCCAGTTTGGTGTAGTGGTTAAGAACACAGTTCTCTAATCTGGAGAACCAGGTTTGATTCCCCACTCCTCCACTTGAAGCCAGCTGGGTGACCTTGGGTGAGTCACTGCTTCTAGGAGCTCTTTCAGTCCCACCCACCTCACAGAGTGTTTTGGTGTGGGGATAATAATAACATACTTTGTAAACCACTCTGAGTGGGTGTTAAGTCATCCTGAAGTACAGTATATAAATCGAATATCATCATCATCATTATAAAGCGAGGTAAGGGTCATAAGGCTGCTTCTCCATTGGGTTCCTTCTTCCCGGGTATGCAAGCACTCTCTCTCTCTCTCTCTCTCTCTCTTTTATTTTTCAAAGCTAGGAATGATTCCTAACATTGCTGCTTATTCCCTGCCGGCTTTAAAAGCCAGGAAAGGATCAAATGGCTGCTTTCCCCTTCCTCTCCGACATGTTTTGGGCTTTACCAAAGAGGAAAAAGACCCAAGCATTTTGCACAGCCCTTTGGAAACAAAGTGGCAGTGAAGCAATGAAGCAGCAGCAGCATTTTAACCCTTTCCTGGCCTGGCTTTAAAAAAAGAGAGTGGAACAAGCACGAAAAGTACATGTTTCCCCCCAGAACTTTACCACCAATTGTCTCTCCAGTGGGCACGGGACAGCCCAATCAGCAAATACAGGGGGGATGGGTTCCAACATTGCAACATTACTACGTCTGCTCAAAGTTTTTTTTAAAAAAGTGCAACTGAATTGCAAAGCCCCGAAAGCCCAAACTACACCGAGGCTTCAAAGCCCGTCTAAAATGAAAAACAAGATGCCAAGTCGAAAATGCCTCAGTGTGGAACATGGGGGTGCCATGCCGAAGCCATAAATGCTCATAAATGGCAGTTTAAACCATAAGTGCAGAAAGGGCTTATGTTCCCACATTCTGCTTAGCAGTCTTTCGAAATTGCTTCTATGGATGGCATAGTTAAAATTATCTAATTATTCTCTGCAAACCTGCTAGCCATTTCTATACAGTACTTGTGTTTTCTATGTTTTAATTTTTCTGTGCTGATCTCTCTTCTTTACAGATCAATGCAGTGCGGTCCATTGTTCCTAACAAAAGCAATAATGAAATAGTGCTTGTGCTACAGCAGTTTGAAAACAATGTAGACAAAGCTGTACAAGCTTTTATGGACGGTATGTACCCTTTACTAGTTCACTCATATTTCAGAAAGTAAGACTATGCCCGAGATGGCTTGATGTCTGTATAAGTCTGTAGTTCTCAAACTTTAGGAAGTGAGACCCACTTCTACATTTATTCTACTTTCACGACATCATTTGCAAAGGAATTCCACACCGCTTTTTTTCTTCCCCAACATAAAAAGTAAGAATCTGAATTCCGTAAGCACTGAAGAATTTTATGTTTTAGTTCTCTCTCTTTTTTTACATTTGAAAGCATATAGCATTCCCTGGCCATTTTGCTCTTACGTGCAAAGGCAAATCCAAAAATTGCTATCAAACCTTCTGGAATCTTTTGTCCCAGTTCACTTATTTCCACCTCCTTTCTCCTGGCCTAGTGAACTGCAAGTAAGAAAATCACAACCAGATTTTGGGTTCTTAGAATTTGGAGCCAGTTTTGGGTTCTAATCCACAGTTTGAGAACCGCTGGTGTAGCTGAAATGAAGGTTATGGAGGTATCATACTAAAATGTGACTATCCTTAAGGCAAGGGTCCATTCAGGGAACTCCAGTTTTGGCTTCTTCCCCACGTTTTTACTAGTACATAAGGAAAAGGGGGATGTTTTTAGCCTATACCAGATCTCAGACCGTTTGCTGTACTTGCGGTGTCAGGATAGAAGGACCACATTCTCCTCTTCACTGTCTCTTTTAAAGGCTAATTGCTGGGAGGCTGCCCTGGATTTGGGGAACGATTAATCCCATATCTCTATCAATAACGTTTGCAGGCATTAGCGGTGATTCAAATACCGAGGAAGGGTATTCCATATACACATCTTCCCTTTTTTTGTTAACAACGTCCGGAGTGTTCGCCAACAGCAAGGAACCAGTTTAATCCGTATTACAACCCTAGGTTGTTGTTTTTTCTACCGTATCTGAACGATTGGTTCGTTGCTGCACCACCTTTGGAATTAATTGATGACTGAGGTTGTGATATGATGTGGCATGCTAACAAATAGGTTTGGTGTTTTTTGAGGGAAAAGTCACAACTGAATCCTACCCATAATGTTTGTCCACAGCGTCACAATGTTGGACTCCGTTACTAGGGTCATCTTGCCCCCAGGCAGGACTCAGGCAAGTGTCTCCAATTTGTTTGGAGCAGACAGACTGTTGTGACATGTGTAACTGCCACATCAATGGGACCCCTTACCGTGTTTAATCTGTAAATTTACAGAAGTGGTTGCTGAGAAATTTTCAAGTCATCCTTCACATTTCTTAATCCATAAATTTGTTCATTCTGGGACAAATCCTCAGGATCATTGAAAGGTGATGGTCAGACCATTAGTTGTTCAAAGGTGTACCCTTTGATACTAGTAGGGCTTTTTTTCTGGGAAAAGAGGTGGTGGAACTCACTGGATTGCCCTCAGAGAAAATGGTCACATGGCTGGTGGCCCCACCCCCTGATCTCCAGACAGAGGAGAGTTGAGATTGCCCTCCGCGCCACACAATGCAGTGGGCAATCTAAACTCCCCTTTGTCTGGAGATCAGGGGGCGGGGCCACCGGCCATGTGACCATTTTCAAGAGGTTCTGGAACTCTGTTCCACCACGTTCCCACTGAAAAAAAAGCCCTGGATACTAGACAGCATCATGCTGTGCTGACAACGGATGCTTCATTGCAGAGTTGGAATGCACATGGTGATGATACTATTGTATAGGAATGAATGGTCTAACAATGAAAAGTATGTGTTGAGGCAAAGATATTCAAGCCCAGACGGGCGACACCATGGCGATGGTTACCACAACAAGTGGGAACACACAGTATCGCTAACCCTTGGACAGAGACTAGGGTCTTCTGCAGTTGGGCAATTCCTAATGGAATTTCCATTCATAGTATCTACATCCCGGGCTCAGATAACACCAGACGAAAGGAGCTGAACACCGTCTTGAGTTCCACTCATTAATGTGTTGTAAACAATATCAACTTGCAACTTGCAGCAAGTAGTTCTGGATATGAACAAATTCACAACTAATGTTAATACCAAGACATGAGTGGTGGTGTCTAGAACAGACAGCAATCCCCTCTCTTGGAAACATGTTTTCTACACGTAGGAACAGGTTGCCTATTCTATGCATCCCATCAGCTTTTCCTTGGTATGCAAACGTGTGCACCTATTGGAAGGGACATTTCCAATTGTATCCCCTTTTGACCTAGGCACCTTGGGTTCTTACGTTACTTGCTCGATCCAAACAGAAATACATGTCACTTCCTCTGATACCGGGTGTAATTCAGCTGGGAACACTTATTTCCTCACGTTTTGGGTTTCATGCAGTTGTCAGCATGACACACTCGACCCATTCTGTGGCAGTCTCCGTACAAGTACTCCTGAATGTGAGACTTTCCACTTGGATGTTTTTATGATTCCAGATGGAAATTTTTCTTTCAGAATAGATGTAGAGTAGGGGCACTATGACTGAGAGTTGTCTTTTACTCTCTCTGTTTGATTATCTATATACCCTGAACTCAGGGGTTGTTTCACTATCCCAACTAGTAAGGTTCACCTATCTACCTTAGACTCTGTTCACGTTCAGATTAAAGGCAAGCCTGTGCCCTCTTGTCCTAGTCCCACCAATTCTTTTAAAGGATGCTCAAGTTTCGTTTTCCAAAGTCACCACTGGCCCCTCAGTGTTCCCTGCCCTTGGTATTGTCATGTCTTATGTTGGCATCCTCCAAGCCCCTGGCCACTTGCACGTTAGAGCTTCTGCCATTGTGGGTGAGCTTCTTCGTGATATGAATATAATTAGGAAAGCAGGTGACTTGTCAGTGCCTAGGACTGAACCAGACATTTGGGCAAAATTTGGTAAAATTTCAGGAACATGGGGCTATCCTCTGTCCAGACATGGATATCGTACTGGGTTTCTTATTCTCTTTTGACTTATTTTAGGAGATCACTCAGCCTGTATTTTATAAAACCCACACCACAGGACACAGGAGGCATATAATACATTCATTACAGTTCAAAAGAGCTTTGTTATTTTTGTTTTAATTACGACACGGGAATTTTACATTCAGATCTGAATCAGTTTGTGCATTTTCTAAAGCCCTGTCAAGGGCAAATGGACGTCAGCCCAGCCCATTGATGGATATGTCATCCAGTTGGCATACCAACATACTGCTCAAGGTCCCCCTTCATTTGGGGGGTTCGCTTTACCAGATCTCTGGCTACCTCCTCAGTGTTTTCTCTGAGAGGTACCTCTATGTTATGTTTGTAGAGCAATTCTTTGGTCATCATTGAGTGCCTTAGGTAGGCATTGTCAGGGCTAGCAGCAGCCACCACTGGGCGGGGCGCTGGGCGGTCTGCTCCTGACATCAAAGGGGGGCCAGGGATTCTGCAGGACCCTGCTCTGTGGGAGGAGGGGCGGTATACATCACCCGGACTCCCTCTCAGCCCACTCGCTGGTCTGCTCAACCTGTGCCACTCACCCTCTTTGGCCTCTGCCATCTCCTCCTCCTTCATCCACTCTCCTCCTTGCCTTTGCTCTCGCACTGCTCTGCTCTCACTCCACACCATCACTCCTTACTCACACCCACCACCCCAGAGCTCTTCCCAACCACCCTTTATAGGGCTTCCTATCTCCACCCCGCCCTCCTTCCAGGCTTGTTCCCTCTCCTGACCGGGCCCAGCTGTGTGTTCCCCCAGGTGTTTCCCTCCAACCACTAATCCCTTCTGGGCTCCTTTGCCTAGATGGCAGGGTGGGGTTGAGTGTGAGCCATCCCCAGCTGAGGGCTCCTTGGCCTTGCTAACGAGGGGCTGCCCCAGCCAGCCTCTGAGCCACTGAACTTGCCTGGCCTTGCTCACGAGGAGCTGCCTTAGCCAGCTTCCGTGCTGCCTGTTTGGCAATGCTGTGCGGGGCTACCCATCTCCTCCCCCAGAATGCCTGTGGCAGCCCCCCCCCTGTAGAGGCTTGGCTTCTAGCAACTCCTGAGCCAGGCTGCTGTCTTCTAGCCCTGGCGTGGCCCTGGGCTGTCTCAAGCTGCTGCAGCAGGGGTAGCTGGCTGGGCTGCCGGGATCAGCCACAGCTGCACCATGTTGGCTGGCTACTGGGCTTCTCTGGCTGAGCTGATTAGGGAAGGTGGGCCCAGCTGCGGCCCCTTGGCTGGCTGCCCAGCTCTTCCCACAGAGTGCCCTCAGCAGCTCCACCTGGAGGGGCTGGCTTCTGAGCACCTCCTGAGTCAGGTTGCCCTCTTCAAGCTGGGGTGGATGCTGGGGCGTGGCTCTGAGTTGCTGTGGCTGCTTCTCCCCCTTTGCAGGTAAGGGCCCTGTTTGGGCTGCTGCTGGGTCCCAATTCTTCCTGCCTCTGCCTTCTCCCTTTGGTGTAGGAAGGTTCTGGCCCTGGCTGCTGGCTGAGGTGGCAGGACTGCTGTCTCCTGGCTGCCTCCCCCTGCTTCCTCTTGTTGAGGCCGGGGGCTGTGCCTCAGACCCCGGACAGGCATTACACTTTAGACATTAATTTCACCCAGCATGTGACAGTTTTGCACTCCTTGTAGTAGTAGTAGTAGTAGTAGTAGTAGTAGTAGTAGTAGTAGTAGTAGTAGTTTGCAAGATAGCTACCTGGTCATAGTCTGACCTGATACTGTAGATCTTCACGTCACATAGGATGTGACAATAATTAGAGCAGTATTGTAGTTTTTGTTTAGAAAGAAAGAAAGAAAGAAAGAGTAAACACTATGCAAGAAATTAAGAGAAAAGTATCTTTCCCCTGACTATTTTAACACACATGCCAAAGCAACTATTAATACAGTCAAAGTCACCGATCTAGAATGAAGAAGATTATTTTATAGCCAGGGTTTCTGTTTATCATATATGGTCATTTGCTGAACTGTTATCTTTCTCTGTTCAAGGTAGTGCACTTCAGGTTCTAAAGGAATGGAACATGACAGGGAAAAAGAAGGTAAGGGATTCCAAGTCAGAGTTAAGCTACTAAAACTGTCTTACCGATGTAGTTTGTTGAAGCACAAGTATCGGCTTTGTTGCCAGGCTTTTCCTGCCTATTTTCTGTAGTGCTGTTTTGTTTCTTCCAAGCTTGCCTTCAAAAAGCTTTGAAATAGATGCTTTTTCGTTTTTTATTCTGCTTTTGTTGTTGCTGTCGTATTCACAGGTTGAATTTGCTATGTTGACGCAACTTTCAGAATAATTAAGGTATTCATCTGCATATCGTAAAACTTTTTGAAAATACTATAAGCAGTGTTAACAACATGTGAGCTTTTTCACTGACAGCTGGCCTTTGAATGACAAAAGGAAGGACTTCTTTATGCAGAGCGTAATGGAACTCACTTCAGTAACGCATAGCAATGGCCACTAGCTAAGATGGCATTTTAAATAGATATGTTCATGGCAGATGGATCTACCAGTAGTGATGAGCCACAATAGCTAAATGGATCTCTGTAGCCAGAGAAAATATCTCTTTGATGCAGGTGACAAAAAATGGGTGGAGGCTGTGGCCTTCCCAAAGGTATCTGGCTGGAAATGGGATGCTGGACTCCATGACCCCTTCAGTCTAATTCAATGGAACAGTGTTTTTGTTGGTTGTTGTGGGTTTTCCGGGCTGTATTGCCGTGGTCTTGGCATTGTAGATGCCAAGACCACGGCAATACAGCCCGGAAAACCCACAACAACCATCGTTCTCCAGCCGTGAAAGCCTTCGACAATACAGTGTTTTTGTTCTTCTGCAGGCTCCCATCCTAGATGTGTTAGACTTTTAAGTTGAATGTTGTCTCGCATGGTTTGTACAAATGTATGTTGGATATGTTTTTGTGTGAATGGACTCATTTCCCGAGTTGGGAAATAGATTGGAAACCTTCCTTTCTTTGCCTCTTGTTCTTAGGAACTGCCGGCTTAGGTTTCAACACTGGCTGGAGAAATGTGATCTCCATGGTTTTGGGATCTATGACACAGAGAGACAGACAGACAAGTTTACTCAGTGGAATGTACAATGTACAAAGACAGAATGACATCAACAATGCAATCCAAAAATAATACCGCATACTACAATGCCTGCAACAAAATGTAAATATTACAGATACCCAAAAACTTGTACGTTGTATAGTACCCAAGGACAGATGATGGGAATCTGAGAAGGACAGTAGAAGAAAAAATAGAGAGCTATACTATCTATCCTGGTAGGATCCAAGGTGGGGATTCCTCTGGGAAGATTCCCAAATGTCCAGGCAGCTGATAATCCAAAATGGACCTTGGAGCTGTACAGACTGGGAACCAACCCAAACAGTGTTTATTAGAGCCAGAGTCCAAGTACAGATCCAGGAGGGAAAGCATCTGAAATCTATCATATAAGACAGAACTGAGCAAGCAGAGTCCGAAATTCAGAGAGCCAGTTTGATGTAGTGGTTACAAGCGGTATGACTCTAATCTGGAGAGCCAGGTTTGATTTTTCACTCCTCCACTTGAAGCCAGTTGGATGACCTTGGGTCAGTCACAGCTAATGATCCCTCTAAGTGGTGCAGTGTTGTGAGCCAGAAATCTACTTTGTGAGCAGCAACTTGTACCAGAAGGTTAAGATCTAATAAAACTCACAAACATTTAATGGCATACGTCACAGAATCACAGAGTTGGAAGGGACCATACAGACCTTCTAGTCCACCCCCTGCCCAATGCAGGATGAGCCTAAAGCATCCCTGACAAATATTCATCCAGCCTCTTCTTGAAAACTGCCAGTGAAGGGGAGCTCACCACCTCCCTAGGCAGCTGATTCCACCTTTGTACTACTCTGACCATGGAAAAGTTTTTCCTAATATCCAGCCGGTACCTTTGTGCATGTAATTTAAGCCCATTGTTTCGGGTCTTACCCTCTGCTGCCAACTGGAACAGATCCTTGCCCTCCTCCAAATGACAGCCTTTCAAATATTTAAAGAGAGCAATCGTGTCCCCCCTCAATCTCCTCTTTTCCAAACTAAACATTCCCAAGGCTCTCAGCCTTTCCTCGTAGGGCTCAGTCTCAAAACCCCTAATCATTCTCGTCACTCTCTTCTGCACCCTCTCAATTTTGTCCACATCCTTTTTGAAGTGAGGCCTCCAGAACTGCACACAGTACTCCAGGTGTGGCCTGACCAAGACAGTATAGAGAGGGACTATGACCTCTTGCGATTTTGATGCAATGGCCCTTTTGATACAACCCAAGACTGAGTTTGCCTTTTTTGCCACCATATCACACTGACCTCATATTTAGTTTACAGTCCACTCTTACTCCAAGATCTCTTTCACATACACTACTACCCAGAAGTGTATCCCCCATCCTGTATTTGTGCTTCCCAGTTTTGTGGCCCAGATGTAATACTGTGCACTGTCAGGTCTTGCATGGTATCCCAAAGCACTTCACTGCATCACTCATTGTGTATGAGTTAAAGTTACTTTATCGATGAGCATACCAGTTTCAAGATAGCTATACAAGGGTATTGGCTGGAATGAGGCTAGTAACTAAAGCTAAGTTCAAAACCCCGCCCCCATGGTGTAGGAAAGTCTGTTAGCGTTTGAGTGCGCAAAGTGTGAGAACACAGGAAGGGAAACAGAAACATTCCACAGACTTTAGGTCTTTCAGACAGTTGATG
This sequence comes from Eublepharis macularius, assembly GCF_028583425.1. NCBI lineage: Eukaryota > Metazoa > Chordata > Lepidosauria > Squamata > Eublepharidae > Eublepharis > Eublepharis macularius. Next base: position 216,483,600 of record NC_072791.1, on the reverse strand, counting down.
CAGTCTCTGCTAGACTCCAAGGTCACTCTCCCAAGCTGGCCAGTGACTGTTAATAAAACATCTGCAAGATAAGCAAGCAAGCGTTCTCTCTCTGCTCAGGGTACCTTTGTATAATCTCTTTTTTAAATAAAATTTTATTGGTGAATGGAAAAACAAAAGAAAATTTCCAAATTTAACACATATAATCCCATTTTTTCCCCTTACTCTGTCCCCCACCCTTTTCCTCCCCCCTCCCTATTGACTTCCAACAGCTTTCCAACCCTTAACCCTTCTTATTACTTAAATCTATTTCATTTATATTTTCCTACCAACTTTAAATCATAATATCTCTTATTCTAAGCACATTCTTATTTTTTACATAACCTACTATCAATATAGTATATCTCATATCAATATAACAAACCAATATAATATGATATATAGCACATTCTTATTCTTTTGCATAACTTCTATCAAACCTATTATCAATATAGTATATCTCATATCAATATAACATACCAATATAATATAATATATAGCAGGGATCGCCCTATCTCTTACTTTAGACTTATTCTATTTCTTTTCTTTTAAGCATATACTCCATCAAATACACTATCAATATAGTATATATTATAGTAATATATTACATATATATTGTATGCTATGCCACCAATGTAGCACAGCACACAACACCATATAGCACAACCACATATTATGTAATAATGTAGAATCTGATCCACTAACCCGTTATTTTATGTTATATATCATATATAGTATACCTCATTGAGATATCTGTTTACCCCTTCTCATTATCCCATATATTCAATGTAAAATTCCCTTAAATATTATATTAGCTTAGATTATAATTACATTCCCCCTAAATGGTAAGATCCCTTCTCTCTTCTCATTGCAACATTGTTCTTTAAAAATTTTCAAACTGCCACAGTTCTCCTTTTACATCCCACTTTTTTTCCAAAAATTGTTTCAGCTTCCCCCAATCAACAATATATTGTCCTAGGTCAAGATCTTTAAGTTTCCTTGTCATTTTGTCCATTTCTGCCATGTACAGCAATAGTACCTTTGTATAATCTCATAGGGCTCAGAACACTGGCAATAAAAACAGAACATCACTGAAGCATGAATAAAACACCACCATGACAGATATGCTGGGGCTTATCTGACATTCTGCCCCCCCCCCAAAGCCCTTACTTCTCCCTCGGTTTGTCAGGGAAGTTCTTGTGAAATTGGTTAACCAATTTGGGGACATTTACATCAGATGCCTTAACCCACTCATTACAACTAGTATTAAAACGAACCCATTGAACCAAATAGCACAGAACACCCTGTTTCCATTTAGAGTACAAAATGTTCTTGATCTCATAGTGAGGTTGCCTGTTCACCATGAGGGGAGGTGGAAGTTTAGTATCTGGATGCCACTCATCTGGCTGTGGAGCTTTCTTCAACAGGCTAAAATGGAACACAGGGTGAATATGTTTCATATTCTTTGGCAATTTCAGCTCAACAGTCACATCATTGATCACTTGGATAACTTCAAAAGGTCCCAAAAATTTCCATCCCAGGTTTTTACTCGGCTGCTCCCCCTAAGGTTTTTTGTGGAGACAGACTGCATCGCCTACTTGCACACTCCAGGGTGCAGGGTGTTTTCAATCTGCATATTTCTTATAGTCCTTCTCAGCTTTTTCTAAGGTTTTCTCTATCACTTTCCATTGGGTTTTCAGCTTAGACAACCAGTCTTTCAAATCCCCTTCTTGGCACTCCTCAGGGGAATTCACCATACGCATGGGCTTTCCTTCAAGTCCTTGGGCAATTTTGAAACGAGATGCCCTGGTAGAGCTGTGGATGCTGTTATTGTAACAATATTTGGCAAAACCCAGGAAATCAGCCCAATCATCCTGCTGGTGATTGATGTAACACTGAAGGAAATGCTCTAACACTTGATTAGTTCTTTCGGGTTGACCGTCTGTCTCGGGATGGTATGCGGAACTTTATCCTTGTTCTATTCCTACCACGCGCAGTAATTCTTTCCAAAATTTGGCCACAAACTGCGTTCCGCGGTCTGAAATCACCTTATTAGGGAGAGTGCAGATGGACCACATGTTGCATGAACAATGAAGCTAGTTTCTTAGCCGAGGGTAACTTGGAGCACAAGATAAAGTGGGCTTGCTTGGAAAATAAATCAGCAACCACTAGAATTACATAGAATCAGCACCCCACAAACCTAGTGTATGGTTTCGTTTTGTGAATGATACATTTATCATTCGGAGGCATGGGGAGGAAGAATTGATGGGTTTTTTTAATCATCTCAACAACATCCACCTGAACATACAATTCACAATGGAGAAAGAAATCGAGGGAAAACTCCCATTCCTGGATACCTTGGTCATCCGCAAAGCAAACTTTCAGTTAGGTCACAAGGTCTACAGGAAACCAACTCACACTGATCGGTACTTACACAAAAACTCCAATCACCACCCCCGACAGAAAAGAGGCATAATGAAAACATTAGTGGATTGCGCAAGACGGATACGTGAGCCGCACTTTCTCAATGAGGAAATTAATCATCTAAACCACACACTTCAGGCAAATGGCTACTCCAGAAATGAAATCCGAAGAGCAATCAAACCCAGGATGAATCAAACAACCAAGGAAAAACAGTCTCCTACAGGAAAAGTGTTTTTGCCATATATCAAAGGAATTACTGATCAGATGGGAAAGCTTATGAAAAAGCATAACCTTTACGCAGTATTCAGACCCACCCGAAAAATACAACAGATGCTACGATCAGCAAAAGACAGTAGAGACCCCCTCACCTCTGCAGGAGTATACCGTATACCCTGCAGCTGTGGACAAGTTTACATTGGGACCACAAAGCGTAGCATCCAGACAAGAATAAAAGAACATGAAAGACACTGCAGACTTGGACAACCTGAAAAATCAGCAGTGGCTGAACATAGCCTAACTCAAACAGGGCACAGTATCTTATTCCAGGACACCAAAATACTGGACAACACTTCCAACTACTTTGTCAGACTGCACAGGGAAGCCATTGAAATTCACAAGCATAAGCAAAACTTCAACAGGAAAGAAGAAACCTTAAGAATGAACAGAGCATGGTTTCCAGTTCTGAAAAACACCAGGCTAACAAAACACTCTACACCCGACAATAGCCCTGCAGAGAAGATTAGCACATCAAGCACCAATCCATATGCAAAAGAACCTCCTCAGGATACAGTGAAGCCTCCCGCCATTAGCATTCCACACCCTGGGAAACTCTTACAGGATGACTCAGCTCAACCCCACCCCTCCTGAGTAGATATAAATGACCTGCCAACATCTTTTCCACACTGTGACACTGAGAGATCTCTGTCTTTTGGTGCTACACCTCTGAAGATGCCAGCCACAGCTGCTGGCGAAACGTCAGGAACTACAATGCCAAGACCACGGCAATACAGCCCGGAAAACCCACAACAACCATCATTCTCCGGCCGTGAGAGCCTTCGACAATACACTAGAATTACAGTTTTCCCTTTAGAGGGAGGTAAATCTGACAAAATCGATAGACACCATAGCCCAGGGTCTGGGTGGGGTTTCCAATGGTTGCAACAGTCCTAGTAGTCCCCCTCCTCTTTTTCCCCATCAGACACGCTTGATAAGTGGATACATATTATGAAACATCTTGTCCCATTCTGGGCCACCAAAATTACCTCTGCACCAAATGCAATGTTTTTACATATCCAAAATGCCCTGCCAGCTTTGCGTCATGGTGACTCTGTAATACTTCCTTCCTTAGTCAGGCAGGGACATACATCTTTCCTTGTCTGTACTACACTCCATTGTCTCCCTTTTTCAGGTTGTCTTTGGGCAGTTCCTCCCCCTCCTTGTCTGCTTCAGCTTTCAGTTTCTCCTCCCACCCAGAAGAAGCTCATTTGAGCTTTAGCCTGGCATCTCGTAGTGACAGCTCCACCCAGCTGGGCGGGGGAAAACATGGTGTCTATCACCTCCTCCTGCTGACTGTCGTGTTGGGGGAGGCACAAAAGAGGATCTGCCAAAAAGTTAGATCTACCAGGGAGTTGCTTAAGTACAAAATTGAATCTTGAGAAAAACTCCACCCAAAGGAGCTGTTTGGCACCCAGTTTATGCTTCCAGATTCTTATGATCAGTCCACACCTCAAATGGCTGCTTGGCGCCTTCCAGCCAGTGTCTCCAAGTACTCAAGGCCAGGTTGACTGCCGCGGACTCTTTATCTCACATGGCCCAGTGCCGTTCGGCATCAGAAATTTTTTTAGAGACATAGGCACAGGGATGCAACTTTCCATCGCTCCCCTCCTGTAAAATCACTCCCCCCATCGCAATGTCACTAGCGTCCACCTGAACTATAAACTTGCGATTCTCATCAGGGTGCCTAAGTACAGATTTGGATGTAAATAATCATTTCAGCTTGTGGAAAGCTTCCTGGCATTCTATAGTCCACTCCAGTTTTGCACTGGGTTTGAGAGCTTGGGGCCCCTTCCCTTTGGTCTTTAACAAATCCCTCAGGGGCAGGGCGATCTGAGCAAAATTCTTACATAAAGGAGCAGTAGAAATTAGTGAAGCCCAAAAAGGATTGTAACTGTCTCCTAGTCTTGGGAGGTTCCCACCCCACTATCGCTTGTATTTTGGCAGGGTCCACCCCCAAGCCCTGACCTGATACACGATACCCCAGAAAGTCCAATTCCTCTTTGTGAAACTCACACTTAGACAGTTTTACTGGCAGGTGGTGGTCCTGCAGAGTTTTTAGTACCTCCTGTACTGATTTCACATGTGATTCATAGACTTTAGAATAAATTAAAACATCATCAAGAAAAACCTGCCCCCCTTTGTACAGATGCTTGTGTAGGACCTCATTAATTAGAGTCATAATAATCCCTGGAGCCCCTTGTAATCCGAAAGGCATGACCCGATACTCAAATTGCCCCAATGGGGTGTTGAAGGTGGTCTTCTATTCGTCCTCTTTCTTTATTCTCACCCAGAAGTCCGCATCCCTTAAATCCAATTTTGAGAGATCTTCCCCTGGGCTACAACTCCCAGCAGATCTCAGATGAGGGGGAGGGGTATGCATCGGACACTGAAACTGTATTGAGCCCTCTATAGTCAGTGCACAGTCTTAGACTCCCATCTTTCTTCTTGCAGAAAAGTACCGGAGCGGCGTGAGGGGAGCTGGTCAGCCGGATAGAAGCTCTCTCCAGGATTTTGTCAATGAACTTCCACAGCTCCTCCCATTACCCCAAGCTCATAAAATACAATTTCCCCTTTAGCAACTTTTGCCCAGGAATTAGTTCAATGGCACAGTCAGTGGCTTTGTGTGCAGGAAGCTCATCAGCCTCTCTCTCCTCGAACACTTGGCTTAAATCTTGGTATTCTGGGGGAGTCCACTCCCATTCCTCTTTTGTCATCTATGGGCTATTAGGGGTGGTTTTTCCCCATTCCCCTTTCCACACATGATGCTGCTACTCCTCCCCTGAAAAACACATTTCTCCCAATTCCCAACGTATCTATGGATCGTAATCATGCAGCCACCTCGCCCCTAGCACCAATGGGAATTTGGGGGCTGCGCTTACTACAAAAGTTCTGGCTTCCCAGTGACTACCCATCCCCACCCGGGTCAATTCAGTTTCATAATTGGGGGAGCTCCCCTTCATCTTTGATCCATCCAAACACAACGGGGTGGGGAAGTTTCCTTACTTCCAACCCCAACCCAGTCACAAGGGCAAGGGCTATAAAGTCTCTAGAACAGCCCGAATCTTGTAGAGCTCTCACTCGAATATGCGTTCCCCTCCAGGAATTTACTAAAGTCACAGGGGAAAAGAACAGGGCCCCTCGGGGTCTCACCTCCTTAGGTGTTGGTGTAGTGACGACCTGCTGCTGGGGCTCCTCCACAGCAGGTTGGGTTTGGTTCCCGTCAACAGACTCAGGCCCTCTTCTGCCTTGGACAGCTCAATGACTCCTCAATGACTCCTCTCTTGGTTCTAAGTTCATGGCTGTACTAATCTGAGGTCTGGTTTTCTTGCTTGCTGACTGGGGAGATCCCACCGGGGCTTTAGCTGGCTTGCGGCCACTATCACTTGGAGGTGGTGAAATGGCCCCCCCCATACTGCATACAGGGGCCTTTCCTTAGGCGCAAGGCTCTCTCGGTCATTATAGGGGGGCTCTTGGCAGTCTTCTGCCTCAACAATATCTACCTGAACATACAATTCACAATGGAGAAAGAAATCGAGGGAAAACTCCCATTCCTGGATACCTTGGTCATCCGCAAAGCAAACTTTCAGTTAGGTCACAAGGTCTACAGGAAACCAACTCACACTGATCGGTACTTACACAAAAACTCCAATCACCACCCCCGACAGAAAAGAGGCATAATGAAAACATTAGTGGATCGTGCAAGATGGATATGTGAGCCGCACTTTCTCAGTCAGGAAATTAATAATCTAAACCATGCACTTCAGGCAAATGGCTACTCCAGAAATGAAATCTGAAGAGCAATCAAACCCAGGATGAATCAAAATACCAAGGAAAATCAGTCTCCTACAGGAAAAGTGTTTTTGCCATATATCAAAGGAATTACTGATCAGATGGGAAAGCTTATGAAAAAGCACAACTTACAAACAGTATTCAGACCCACCCAAAAAATACAACAGCAAAAGACAGTAGAGACCCCCTCACCTCTGCAGGAGTATACCACATACCCTGCAGCTGTGGACAAGTGTACATCGGGACCACACAGCGTAGCATCCAGACAAGAATAAAAGAACATGAAAGACACTGCAGACTTGGCCATTTGGAAAAATCAGCAGTGGCTGAACATAGCCTAACTCAAACAGGACACAGTATCCTATTCCAGGACACTAAAATACTGGACAACACTTCCAACTACTTCATCAGATTGCACGGGGAAGCCATTGAAATTCATACGCATAAGCACAATTTCAACAGGAAAGAAGAGACTTTAAGAATGAATAGAGCATGGTTTCCAGTCCTGAAAAACACCAGGCTAACAAAATACTCTACATTAAAGTGGTTGCAGAGTTTTTAGTGGGTGTGCTTAAGATTCATACAAGTTTTGTATAAATATATTGACTTCTGATATTTTATGTAATTTTATAGTGACTTGTTTGCTGTCTTAGATCTTTGTATGCCATTAAAGGAATTTGAATTGAAATACTCTACATTCTACAACAGCCCTGCAGAGAAGATTAGCATATCAAGCACCAATCCATATGCAAAAGAACCTCCTCAGGATACAGTGAAGCCTCCCTCCATTAGCATTCCACACCCTGGGAAACTCTTACAGGATGACTCAGCTCAACCCCACCCCTCCTGTGTAGATACAAATGACCTGCCAACATCTTCTCCACACTGTGACACTGAGAGATCTCGGTCATTTGGTGCTACAACTCTGAGGATGCCAGCCACAGCTGCTGGCGAAATGTCAGGAACTACAATGCCAAGACCACGGCTATACAGCCCGGAAAAACCATCGGTCTCTGGCTGTGAAAGCCTTCGACAATATATCATATCAACAGAGTTTCCACGATCCAGTAAGCTCGTCACTTGATCAAAGAAGGAAACCAGGTTGGTCTGACAAGATCTGTTGGGGGCAAAACCATGTTGACTTTCCCAGATCGCTAAGTGGTCCTTCAGATGCTTACAGATTGATCACTTTAAAATCTGTTCTGATATCTTCCCAGCAACAGAAGTCAGACTGACCAGCCTGTAGTTTCCTGGGTCATCCTTCTTCCCTTGGGATTGGGATAACATTCGCTCTTCTCCAATCTGGTGGCACATTTCAAGTCCTCTAGGAGGCCTTGAAGATGATGGAAAGAGGCTCTGCAAGTTCTCTAGAAAGTTCTTTGAGCACTCTTGGGTGCACACCATCCAGCCGAGGAGGTTTGTATTCGTCCAGTACAGCCAGGTGCCTCTCCACAACCTCTCTGTCAATGTCAACTAGCCCCCCAGGTATCCTGTCATGTCTACTACCATTTCTAGATGTGCTCAAGTTCTTCAGGGAGAAAACAGAGGCAAAGAAGTCATTAAGCCTGTCTGCTTTTTCTCTGTCCCACCCTTCACTTGCTCCTTTCCCTTCCAGCACACTCCCCACGGAATGACTCTCATAAAGCCTCTGAGTTCATTGAAATCGGCCCTATGAAAATCTAACCTATGAGTCTGGCTACGAACTTCCTTGGCCCCCCACAGCAGCTGGAATTCAAAGAGGACATGGTCACTTCCCCCTAAGGTCCCCAGCACCTTCACCCCATCTACCAATTCTTCCCTGTTGGTTAATATTAAGTCTAGTATGGCCGAGCCCCTTGTATCTTCCTCCACCATTTGAAAAAGGAAGTTATTGGCCAGGCAGGTCAGGAAGTTGCATGAGTCTTGTTGCTTTGCAGAGCTTGTCTCCCAGCACACATCGGGGATGTTGAAGTCACCCATAATTACATGATTCTGATGTCTGGATACTCTACCAATCTGTTCAAGGAGGGCAGCATCCATTTCCTCTCCCTGGTCAGGCGATCTGTACCTGACTCCAACAACAATACCCTTTGTCCTTCCTCCCCTTATTTCCACCCACATACTTTCTACCGGGCTGTCAACCACATTCTCCAGAACTTGCTGACAATCAAGCCCTCTCCTCACATACAATGCCACTCCACCTCCTCTTCTACCCTTCCAGTTTTTCTTGAACAACTTGTACCCATCAACTACCACATTCCAGTCATGGGAATCATCCCACCAAGTCTCAGTAATTCCTACTATATCATAGCTCTCTGTTTGCAAGAGAAGCTCAAGCTCGTCCTTCTCATTACCCATACTTCTGGCATTGGTATATAGGCACTTGTAGCCCTGTACCTTTGCTTGATCTGTCCTACTCAGGTGGTCCCCACTGTTATCACTTCTTCATTGAAATCCCCTTGTTGATCGTCCTCTTACCCTTGCGGGATCAGTTTAAAGCTCTCCTGATGAAGCTGTCCAGGTTCTTTCCAAACATTTTCTTCCCTGACCTTGAGAGGTGATGCCCATCTTGTGCTAGAAGGCCTTCTCTAAGGAAACTTGTCCCGTGGTCCCAGAACCCAAAGTGCTCCAGTCGGCACCACCACCTCAGCCAACAATTCACCTTGAGTGTAGTCTGCTCCCTTTTTTCATTCCTCTTCCTTTAACAGGAAGGATAGAAGAGAATTCCACCTGTGCCCCCTCTGTCTTCAACTGCCTTCCAAGAGTTTCATAGTCCTCTTTAATTCTTGCTATGGTATTCGCGGCCGTGTCATTCATTCCCGCGTGAATCAGCACAAACGAATACTCATCAGTTGGTCTAATCAGTTTCAGCAGTCGGTCTGTAATATCCTGAATTCTGGCTCCCGGCAAGCAACACATCTCTCAGAGTAGGGGATCTGGCCTGGACACATGATGTTTCTTACCCCTATGACCACCACCTTCCATTTTCTTCCACTTCCGTGTGGCCCCATGCCCTCTCCATTCTCTCTTCCAGGTTTTTGTGGTTCTCCTTCCACTCTCTTCTCAGTCTCAAGCACCTCAAACCGATTCTTGAGCTCTAGTGGACCAGAGCGCTGCCTTAGTCCATGTCTTCCGGTTTGTATTGCAGAACTGAGAGGAGACTCAGAAGGCATATTGACTCTTCCTTCTTCTCTTGGACTTCTTTCTTGATGCTTGGGCAGAGCCCGCAGGCTCTTCTCAATAAAATCCTCCCCTTCCTTGATTTCCTGAAGGGCGGTGATCCTCTCCTCCAGGCTCTGAATCTTCTCCTCCAAAAGCCTGACCAGCTTACACCTCTGACAAGTGAAATCCGTCTTCTGTTCTGGGAGGAAAACAAACATGGCACACTCCATGCAGGAAAGGGGCCTTCTGTTGACATCACCGCCTTCCAAGTATATTCCAAGAGTACTCTTCTAGCTGCAGGTCCCTTTCCTTCTCCTTCTTAGAGCCCAGATGGCTGTGATGTGCCTCTGGTGAGGAGGAGCCTGATTCAGTCAAGGCTCACTCAGTAGAGAGTGGTGCCAGCAGTTAGCCCCAGGCAAAAAAGACACTCTCCAATTAGTAACAATCCCCGTCTGCAATCAACTCCAACTCAGGCAAAAAAGAAGGAAGCTAAGTAGGTGGGTCCTGGTTGGTACTTAGGTGGGAGACCTCCAGGGTCGCTTTGCAGAGGCAGAATGGAAAACCACTTCTGCACTTCTCTTTTGCCTTGAAAACCTTGCAGGGTTGCTATTTATTTTGTTTTGTTTGCTCTATTTATAGTCAGCCTTTCTCAGTGACCGGAGAGGAGGAGTGTGTGAGCCTGGGGCTTCCTCCCCCTCCAGCCGCCAAAGCTCCACTGATGCCTTGGACCTCACGGGCCCACTTACCAGCCCTGGAGGCATCTGATGCAGCATGGAGCTGCAAGAACCTGGAGTGGGATGAGAGCAGGGGAAGCTGGCAGCCCGCTGAAGCCTCTTGTGGTTTCAGCGGCCATGGGCCTGGCCAGGAGGCAGCTGCTTCTGATGCTGACCAGCCAGGCTCACCCAGGCTGGAGAGCAGGAGCGAATGAGCCTGGGACTCCTCCCTCCCCCAGCCATGAAAGCTCCACTGATGCCTTGGACCTTACTGGCCCTGGAAGCATCCAATGCAGCATGGAGCCCTCAGATAAGGGATAAGAGGAGGGAAAACCAGCTGCCCATTGCGGCCTCTTATGGCTCAGCGGCCACCACCGCCAACACAGCCAGCCACTGCAGAGGCAATCCAACCGGCAAGGGGGTCTTCCTTGCCGCTGCTTTTCCCATCGCTGTGGCAGCCTGGACAGGCAGTGGGTGAGACATGGAGATAGCTGGGCCGGCCCAGGCCCTTGCCGTTACAGGTCTGGCCAGGAGGCAGCTACTCCTGAGGGCAACCGACCAGGCACACCCAAGTCAAAGGGCAGGAAGCAAGCTAGGTGGGGCCGAGGGCACCCCACTGTGCGCTTCAGCTGAGAAGCTGTGTGCTGACAGGTAAATATTTTTGTGCGCGATTGCAGAGCTACACACACTAGCGGGAACACTGGTCACAACTCTTCCTGAGCTCTCTCGGCCCCACCCACCTCACAGGGTGACTGTTGTGGGGATAATAATAGCCTACTTTGTAAACCACTCTAAGTGGGTGTTAAGTTGTCCTGAATTGAATGTTGTTGTTGTTATTATTATATGGCAAGAGCAAATAGGGGCAAAGTGCACAATTTGAGGCAAGATTCTAGTACCAATTATATGGCTTTGAAAAGCATTGTATATAAAATTCTTCTGGAACTGAGAAGGGATGAGAATCCATGTGAGTTCAGAGAAGAGCTTCTTGATTAGCAGGAGGTGTAGTGAAGAGACTGGGAACTTCTCCATACAAGTGACGAAAGGGAAATCTTGAGGCAGATAGAAGGCGTGTTAGAGGCCTAGTTTAATTCATTGAAATGGGGAATGACATGTAGTCATATGAAGGGAATTCTTTATTAGCCCAAAACTCTGATGTAACTGGAGAAGACGCTATCTTCCGCGTTTTTTGCGTGATATTTCGTGATGTTCTGGCAGCAGGTAAGCAGTGTGAAAAGGGCCCTGGTCATGGAGCTAAAATGAAGGTGGACAGAGAAAGGTCAACAAAATGGGGGCTTGCTGAGGAATGTCGAAAATATTTGCATTCATACATTGATAATATTGGCCTACCACAATATCCAGATCCCATCATTCTCAGGCCGTTTCCACACTGTCTATAAATAGCTCGAGACTCACGGAAGGCTGCCAGCTTCCTCGTGCGATTTTTGACGCCATCTGTTTACAAAACGCCACAAACGGTGATTTATGACGTTTTGTAGTCGGATGGTGTTAAAAATTGTGGGAGGAAGCCGGCAGCCTTCCATGAGTCTCGCGCTATTTATAGACAGTGTGGAAACGGCCATAGTCTTAGGAACAACTAGATGTGACTTTTAGGATAAGTTGTATCAAGGTTCTCATTCCTCTCAGTCAAGCCCCTCAGGAACAAATCCCCAAACACCACAGGGGCCCAATTTGGATTTGGGCTATGCTGTAGGGGAGAAAGGGCTTCAGCCGTCCCATCATGCTGTTATCTCAACTCAAAATGGCCCTATGAGGGATGTTATTTGCACAGCAGTGGGCTAATAACAGGGATTGAGGGGAATGATGGCCGAGTAAGAGAATCTGGTCCCTGCTCGATAAAAAGGGTAACATCCAGCTTGGCCCTTTCTTTCAGAATCCTACTCAGTTTACACCCAGGAAAATATTGCACTGTTAGGATTCTCCTTATCAGCCATGTATTGGTGAAGTGTGATCACCTTCCCCAACTGCATGAAGAAGCTCTGCTTTTACATATCAGTAAAGTGTTTGAAACTCTGTTTGGATTTTACCCATTTTCTTGGGATTCAGAAGCCAGTTTGGTGTAGTGGTTAAGAGCGGCAGGACTCTAATCTGGAGAGCTGGGTTTGATTCCCCACTCCTTCCCTTGAAGCCAGCTGGGTGACCTTGGGTCAGTCACTGCTTCTCAGAGCTCTCTCAGTTGATTGTTGTTGTGGGGGTAATAATAACACACTTTGTAAACCACTTGGTAAATGGGCGTTAAGTTGTCCTGAAGGGCAGTATATAAATCGAATGTTGTTATTATTAAGGACCTTTGTGGTAGTCGTCCCCTTTCTCTATGGCTGCAATTCCAGCACACTCAGGAGGATTTTTGTATCACTTTGAATGAATGTTTGAAGTATGGTGCAGCTGGAGATTTTTCGGATATAACACATAAATAGGCAACAGATTCTAATAAGTGTCTTAACTTTGAATACTGAATTTATAGAATGGGGGCTTAATAATATTTATCGTTGCACAGAAATAACTTTGTTCTTAAAGAAGAATGTAGCGTTGGATCCCATGCAACCTCTCCCCTCTCCTGCTGTGGTCTTCTGTTCCCTCTAAAATTGTTGCCCTTGGATTGATAGATCCCCAGGAACATGTTGAGGGGGGGCACAGTGAGGGGCTGCCCTGTGGTAGGGGGAGCAGTGCAAGTGAGGAATCAGTGAAAATTGCTCTCCTCCTTCTTCCGCAAGTGGAAGCGCCTACTGCAAATGAAAAGAGCGCTTAGGATCTAAACCATCATCTGACCTGACGTATTTGTGGCTTCAAATGATACCTTCAGTGAAGCGGAAGGAAGAAATAGAATAGCTAAGCAATTAGTGCTGCTGTAGTTTATGATCTGCCATTATGGAAAGCACCAAATCACTGCCCTACAGATTATTCTGAGTGTGCCAAATGGCAGATGTTTAACAGAGAAAAATAAAACTCAGCTGAATGTAGCATCCAACTGAATATGTATACAGTCCAAATTTCAGTTGCTGTGCATATGATGGGTTTCCAAAAGTACTTTGAAAGAGTGCAGGCAGCATTTCCACTTCAAAAGAAATACTTGAATGCATCAAAGGAAATACGTATCCGTAAATTCTTTAGCTGCATCGGAAAACTTATTTTCTGCCAGCCAGTAGGATTTTCCTCTTTTTGAAATGTTTTCTGTAGAGTGAACTCACACATTTTTGTTTGTGTCTTTGGTGCCTACTAGGGGTGTGCATAACAAAAAAAATGAGCCAAAAATACAGAAATTGCTGGTTTGGCTTGTTAAAGCAACTTCTGGAACAAATTCAGGAAATGAAGCTGTAATGATTCCACTGTTACCGGAATGGGTCTCCTTGCGAGTTGTTAGCAAGCAAGGAGATGGCTGTGCGAGAGGTGGTAACTAGCGAGATACTCCACCAGTTTTTATGGGGCCCCCTCCCCAAGGAAACAGATGATACTGGTTTTTCCAAAATAAAGAGTAATTTTATTTAAAGGGAAAAAACTCACACACACAAGAGGCAAATCATAAGCACCCAAGATTCCTAGGAAAGCAGTGGTCTCATGGTGTTTCGGGTGATAATTACCTATCAGAGGAGTAGACTAGTCCACGGAGGAAGAGGGCTTCAAGCTGCCAGCGTTCTCGACCCGGAGAGGCTCAAATAGGGATTCTGAGGGCACAGCGCTTGGATCTGAGTAAGTGTGCACAATTTGGCTGTGGCAAAGCGAGTATTCTTATAGGGTAAAACAGACCCTGAGGCTGGAGTGACTTCAGCCTGTAAGACAAAGGAGCCTTGCTGGGCAGTTTGGCTTGTGCGGCATGAAGAACATTAGATTCAGTGGCTTATGATGTCATATAATAAGCAGTATTAAAATGGCGGAGGCTAGACAGACTGCTCACCCCCCTCCCTGCAAGCCCAAAAGTTTGTGTGCTTCATTTCGGTTCTTACTATACAGAGGCCTCTCAGGCAGGCCAGGCAGTGGTGTGAGCACTTTGTTTAGAGTTCAGTACAACAAAATTGCCAAAATACTGTCAGGGACACAGAGAGAGGGACTGGAGACGCTGCCGGCGCCAGGGTTTCTGGTGCCTGCAGCCAGCCCTCAATGATGTCATCATGCAGCACAAGCCGGGGGCATTGGCCGGCGGATGGCTGGGGTGGCGGGTACAGGCTGCTCCGCGCTCCGCACGCCACCCCGGCAGCAGCTGTGCCCAGCTGGGGGTGTGTGGCGGCAGCGGCACAGGGCTGGCTGGCTGCAGCAGCTGCAGCCCAGCCTCGCCAGCTCTGTGGCGCGCGCCTCCGCCCCTGACACCCCCTCCGGCACCCCTCCGGTGCCCTCGCGCCCTCAGGTCACCGCCTACCTGGCCTCAATGGGCGCACCGGCCCTGACTGGAGGGAACAAAATTCTTGGGGCCTAAAGTCAGCTTGAGGCCCCATAAAGCTAGAATCACCCTGCTTTCAGTGCATACCTTTCAGTTTTATTTTATTTTTACCGGGTTCTAGACTGCAGCCACTAGGGGCGCAGGCAAAGCAGAGTAGATCATACAGCAGAAGATCGATCTTCCCAGTATTGTTTGCTGTCCTTTTTTAGCAGCAACTTTTAAAGCAAGGTCTCTGTGGCAGCAAACTTTTCGAACTACAAGGTTGAGGCTAACATTTGCATACCACGAGATGTGACTAAGCCCATCGACCAACTGGGTACGCCTTCATCTCTCCCTCCCTCTGGCATCTAATTCTTCTGTGTTTGTCCCCCTTGCCCTTTTTCAGCCTTGTTCCTTCTCATCCTTTCCCCGGCCAGGAAATTAAAACATACTTAACACTAGAACGGAAAGTAGCAAGTTAACATTTCCCAAGAATTTATCAAAGTAATGAATGGGTGACTCTCCTCCTCCTACCCTTACCATGGATTGCAATCAGTTTTATGGTTACAAATGTGTAATGGTGAATGCCTTCCTTCCAGTTTATATCAAAGCAATACTTTAGCTTGACTATGTGACTATAATTTGTGTTAGCTATGATGACCAAATAGAAACACCACGTTCAGGGGCATTATATGCTTGAATGCCAATCTTGGAGGGCAACTGTTCGGGGTGGCTGTTGCCTTTGTTCCCTGCTAGCGGGAAGTATCTAGCTGCCAGGTGTGGGAAATAGGACACTGGACTAGAGAAGCATCTAGTGAGATCCAGCAAGGCTCTTATTCTTATGAAAGATAAAAAGCATGTAGTTATCCTATCCTTATTTTTACAGAAGGGTTTAAAAATATTGTACAGTGATTGGACTGCCTCCTCTGCATCTTTAAATATGCTACTGATTTATTAAAATGTGTTGGTAGACAGGAGACTGCCATGTTTTTTTAATGCTGAAGGAAAAGCATTCTGTGCATGCCCAGATGTATTTTTCTCCCAGAACTCAGCCTGTGCTGAAAACAAACCCTTAAGGCTTAGTGAGATCTTGGCACAAACTGAATAATTAGAAAAGACATTTCAGAGGAGTAGCCATGTTAGTCTGTTGCGGCAAAACCAAAAAGGAATCTAGTGCCACCATTAAAAAATGTATTGTAGTTCCAGCTTTCGTGGTTAGAATCTTATTTCATCAGCTGCATGCTGTGGATTTTCAGCTTGCAGATATTACTAGGTAAAAGGTAAAGGTAGTCCCCTGTGCAAGCACCGAGTCATGACTGACCCATGGGTGGATGTCGCATCACGACATTTTCTTGGCAGACTTTTTATGGGGTGGTTTGCCATTGTCTACCCTATTCATCTACACTTTACCCCCAGGAAACTGGGTACTCATTTTACCGACCTTGGAAGGATGGAAGGCTGAGTCAACCTTGAACCAGCTACCTGAACCCAGCTTCCCCTGGGATCGAACTCAGGTCGTAAGCAGAGCTTGGACTGCAGTACTGCAGCTTACCACTCTGTGCCACGGGGTTACTACACACATGGAAAAAATGCTTGTTAGTAAGGAAGAAAAGCAGTTGTAATTCCCATTAAAATCCCTGCTATGGGGCTATGATACCTTGTAATTACTTAATATTATTTGTTAATTTTTTTCAAAGCTTGTATGTGAGGGAAACAGAAAACTTGAGATAAGCCCTATGGAATAAAATGGATACTTGCTTAGGAATGGTCCCAAAGGTCAATTCAGTTCTGTTCTGTACCCTTTGATCAGCTAAAGATTTGTAACTTCAGCCTGAAAAAAAGCATGGATTGGGCCGTTCTGGAAATTATTCCCCGGGGTAATTTCAGCCGCCCATCTTGCCCTTGCCATCCTGCCCCCCCCCCTTTTTAAAAGAGGCAGGAGAGGAGGGATTGAGATGGAATGGGAAGAGAGAGCCGGAGACAGCTGGATTTCAGCATCTGAGGACTAGAATTGCTTTCTAAAGTTAGTGCAAGCGCAGGAAGACAACACACTTGGCTCACCTGCCTCCTCTCCTCGGTTGATAAAACCAACTTTTCACATCTCCCCTTCCTCCATTAAGTATCCCTATGTTGTGAGTTTGCTTTTTTTGTGTTACGTTTTGTTTCTGGGCAGTAGGAATGTTTGAAAAGAATGTTTGTAGTTCGGTACTTTTTGAGAGAAGCGGGTGCAAACTAATTCACTGTCGCTTGTTCCCAGGTAACTTGTGTCTCACCTATATTTCACTGATAGTGCATGTCAGTGTTCTTGCTGCTTCCCTTGGCTGGGGAGTGTTTCTGTTTATTGCTGCTTTTTTATTTGTTTTGCACCCTATTCCATTGCAATATGCACTGTGTGAATCACAAGTTGAAGAAAATGTATTCTTTTGATAATCCTGTCCCTTTTAATGTTTACAACTTAATGAAAAATCCTACTATATAATGGCAAACCATATTGGCAACAACTCAGTTTTTATCCTCGCGCAGGCGCACTGTTGATGACTCTGGCCTCGAGGCCTCTGCACAGCTCCTGCTTGCCACCGGGGGGAGGACTGCCTAAGCACTTCTTCCTGTGCCTCCCCTCAGTGCCCTCCCACTCTGGCCTCTAAGCTGCTGTGAAGCGCCCACTTGCCACCAGGAGGAATGCTCAGGGCATCGATTCGCCGGGCCCCCTCGCAGTGGCAAGCAGGTGCTTTGCAGAGCCCCCCAAGCCAGAGCGGGAGGGCGCTGAGGGGAAGAAAACGAGAATACAAATTAATCTTTGCACAGGTGCATTGCCAGGAAGGGGCCCTCTGAATTGGCAGGAGAAGGCGGAAGCCCCGGCAGCACTGGATGTCTGTCCATGCTCGCCTGGGGGGAGGTCCCCGCTAGATCCTGTGGAGCTTATTCTCCCCTCCCTAAAGAAGCCTGGCTGCAATCGTGAAGGCAGTTTCCTTGGAGTAAGCTCTATTGAATAACATGGGACTTATATCCGTGTAGACTGATCACAGTTTTCTAGCACCTGGGCCAATTCCAGACGGCCCTCTGCAATCCGAAACGTTGCATCGCGCGGAAAACGTGAAATATCGTGTTTTCTCGCGCGAGTTTTGCGCGACCTCGCGCAAAACTCGTGCGAGAAAACGTGATATTTTGCGTTTTCCGCGCGATGACGCGCGACAACACGCAACGTTTTGGATTGCAGAGGGCCATCTGGAATCGGCCCTGTTGTATTTTTTCACACAATGGTCTTTGTTGCTAGTTCTTATATTCTCAATAATAGAAAGCCACATGATTTTCTTTGTTATGATATTTGTTTTAGATTAGGGTCATAGGTGGGAGGAGTTGGAATTTTTCTCTGGGGGCCCATGGTTGCTCTCAGCAGTCCTGATATATTGTTTCTTTTTAAAAATGCCAGCGCTTCTTCCTATAAAGTACCTGATATTTACTGCTACTTGAGTCTCATATTTTATACTCCATAGATGGACTCCATTATATAATATAGCACAGTTAAGACATGTTAGTACAGTTTGGTGTAGTGGTTAAAAGCGGCAGGACTCTAATCAGGAGAACCGAGTTTGATTCCCCACTCCTCTGCTTGAAGCCAGCTGAGTGACCTTGGGTCAGTCAATTAAGAGCAGCAGGACTCTAATCTGGAGAGCCAGGTTTGATTCTCCACTTCTCCGCTTGAAGTCAGCTGGGTAACCTTGGGTCAGTCACAGCTTCTCGGAGCTCTCTCAGCCCCACCCATCTCACAGGGAGTTTGTTGATGTGGGGAAAATAATAACATATTTTGTAAACTGCTCTGAGTGGGTGTTAAGTCGTCCTGAAGGGCAGTATATAGATCAAATCTTGTTGCTGTTGTTGTTGTTGTTGTTATTACAGTTAATAGTATTTATACTACAGTTTGAAAATGAAAGTGTGGCGCTTATTATTCCTGTTGTAAGATGTGCAATACTGAATTATGCCCTCTGTCCTTGAAATCTTTTTTCCATGCAGAACAGCAAACGGAAAAGAAGCAAATCTAAACAGCATTACTACAGCAAAGATACGAAAGATAAAGATGATGAGGCAGAGAAGTTATCTCTGGAATCCCCAGAATTGTGTGGCTGTCATCTGAATTGCTCTGACAAGGAAACGTTTCCCAGAAAATCTACCAGTGAAAAATCAAAAGTCGTTCCTCAAGACGAGACGAGCTTGGAACACAAAGATATGAGAGCGGAAAAACCAGAAATCACAGGTCAGTGCATTTTAGAAAAAGGCACATGTGCTCCAGTGTTGTGTGATCAGAGATTAAGTAGCTTGCTTCCTCAACCATCGTTAGGGCCTTTACCTTGAGGGAAAGGGACGTGATTCCCACATGTCTTTCCCCTCCTACATATGCTTCTTGCTTGGACAGAAAGTGAGTAGGAACTTTACAAATTGCTAAAATACTCTTATATTTATTCCTAGTATGATTAAGGGTACATTTTTTTAGCGCTGAAGGCAACCTAATGCTTATTATTTTTTGCCTGCAGTAACCATTTTCTTGCCTTAGGCAATTTTTGGTTGGCATTTATTTTCCAAGTCTGTAATCCTAGCCCCACTGCATTGTTTTGCTTATTAGAGATCTTTGCTGTTTGACAGAAATTCGCCTGGACTCTCAGTGAGAAAGATGGACAGTAAATGAAGTTAATAATAAATATCCATCCCTAGCCACACCCACACCGCCCACCTCACCCAATTTGTTCTATGATTCGCTTTGATTCAGACCTCTGGAGATCACCCTGATGATTGATGACTGCCAGGACAGAGACCACCATTTGTGCTATTAGCTTGGAAGTGTGGAGCCAGTGTGGCATAGTATTTACAGCGCAATCCTATGAAGAGTTACTCCGGTCAAAGCCCATTGATTTCAACTGGCTTAGACTGCATTTACTATTCATAGGATGGCACTGCAATAAAGCTCGCTTCACACCTTTGGTCAGTCACACTCTTTCCACCTACCCTACCTCATAAGGTTGTTGTGAGGATAAAATCAGGAGAGGAGAACTGTGTATTTCTGAGTGGTCTCTTTAAGTTCTTTGGAGGAATGAAAATCCAATCATATCCTATCTTCCTCACTATGTCAATCATATACAAAGAGGGTAGATTCCTCATCTTTAATCATGCTGGCAGTACATACCTACCCTGGGGGTTTGTAGAAGGTGGACTAAAATGTGTGTAAACAGACAATTTTCATGCAAGTATACTCCCAAGATTTCTATGCACATTTCTTTGCACATGTGAAGTTGCTAAACTGTTGGAGGCACTAGATCAGTCTCTCCATTGTTCCTGTCACTAAATCATAAGCATGCTACGAAGTAAAACCCTCTTTTTTCATGACTGGAGACATTCTAGACAAAATTGTCTTCGAAGGTTTATGTTGAATAAATCCCAGCCCTGGAACCAATTTCCTTGATTTTTGAAGACTTTGAAAGAGATGCCAACTGACTTATATTATCCTAACAGAATGTAACAGCTATGCATAACTCTGGTGTAATAAAGAAATACTGTCCCGAAAGGAAAAAAAAACTCACACCCTTGTGGAAATAATCTTATTGCAGCTTACCAGTAGTCAGCCATTCCACATGACAAACAAAGATCCAATATCTAATATTGTTTTGCTGCTTTGTAAATATATCTCCTACTATATAAAAAGCAAGCCATATTGGCGACGACTCACTATTGGCAATGACTCTCTTTTTATCCCCACACAGGTGCACTCTGGGCCTGAGCGAGGATAAAGAATTGTCACCAATATAACTTGCTTAGAGGGGGTGGGGAGGGCCGCACCCTTCTCCGTCGCTGCAGCAGCCTCCTCGGGGCCTCAGGAGGGTCACAGTGCTGTGGCCGCGGGGGCACTGGGGAGGCCTGACATGCTGTCCCGGGCCTCAGCAAGACCCTACCAACGGGCCCTGGAGTGCTCCTGCGCTCCACACTGGCCCGATTTCGGTCCCAAATGGGCCTGCTTTGGCCTCATACAGGAGCACTGCGGGAGCATCGCCACAAGCCCTGGAGTGCTTCTGTGCTCTGCAGCAGGTCATTTTCTAGAGCCCAGTTTTTTAAAAAACAGGCTTGGTTGCTAGTATATATATAAATATGCTGGCATCTTGAGTCCTTCGAAAACAAGTTTGCAGAGAGAATTATCAAACCATAAAAGCAGAAGGGGCAGATAATCTTTTTGGGAATGAGTGCTGAAAAAAAATGCATGTTCTACATACAAAGACACTGGTGTGCTGGCAACCTGGTATGAGGGGCTGTAAACCAGTGGTGGTGACTGTGCAGGTCTGAAGGTGATGGAGGGCACAAGCCATGCCTGTTGCCTTCTTCGGCATCAGTGGCCCCAGCTGTACTCCCAGTGCCTTGGTTACAGGCACTGGGAGTACAATTGGTTATAATTGTCCTTGAGCCTTGGACGCCAAGCAGAATGGTCTTGTTTGCCACTGTCAGTACAGTTACTGGGGATGGGTTACCCCAGTATGCAAGAATAAATGGAGAGCAACAGGTTGTCATGAAAATAGAGCAATGAAGCAAACAGGTCAGGGTGATGCAAAAAATAAAAAGGGGGTTCGGGGGGCAGGACCATCTTCACCTGGTCCTGAAAAGATCCTAAAGAAGGCAGCAGGTGGACCTCTTCCAGGAGGGAGGTCCATAATCTGGGCATCATCACAGAAAAGGCGGTCTTTGTGTCATCTTTTTGCTTAACTTCAGAAGAGCAGTCACATGGGGAAGGGCATCCACTGATTGTCTCAGTCACTCATGATGATCTTTACAGCTCCATTTCTGTGTTGATACCAAGTGTATTTTTGTTCTCTATACCAAACCAGCGGTTCACAAGCTGTAGCGAGCAGTTAGAAACGTTGCCGATTGCTTTCTGTGAAAAGCAAACACGCAAACTTTAACCTGAATTTCCCCAGAAGAATTTCCAAGCAACTTCTAAAGCCACCTTTTGTTTAAGTTTGTGTTTGCTTTTTCATAAAAGGCAATCGGCAATATTCCCAACTTCTAGCTGACCTTTCTAGATAGATTACCTAAGAAAGGGATTCTGTCTTACATCAGCTGTCTCTCCTTTCGGGAGTTTGAAAATAGCAAGGTGTTGAAACAGATAAAACCAGCAGTGCACAGCATCTGGCAGCTTGGGATTCGGAGAAAGATGTTTTGAACTCGGCCCGTTATCAACTGATAGAAGCTCAGCCTTTAATACACTGGAGATCAACATCTCAGAATATGTTAAAGCCATTCATGAGAAAGACCCTAAAATGTACTTTTCCAGTGCTTTTTACACCAACGATTGATTTTCATTTAGATAATTGTAAAACTGAAAGCATCTCTAGGGTCTTTGGTTTTTATGCATGGTTTGCTGGCACAGTTCCTATGAAGTCTCAGAGCCAAGCTACAAGTGACGAATGACACTTGCCTGGCAAGTGAACAGACTCAGGGCCAAGCTACACATGACGAATGACACTTGAACAGCAAGTGTATTTCTCCCTGTTCACTTGCCCTCCACTCAATCCACTTGCCGTTCAAGTGTCATTCGTCATGTGTAGCTTGGCCCTCACTTGTATTCCTCCCTGTTCACTTGCCATTCACTTGCGCTCCACTTGATCAAGTGAATGGCAAGTGAACAGGGAGGAATACACGTGAGTCTGTTCACTTGCCAGGCAAGTGTCATTCGTCACTTGTAGCTTGGCTGTCAGGCAAACTTCAAAGTTTAATTTGAATTTGCTGGGGAAGATGGTTGTTGTGGGTTTTCCGGGCTGTATTGCCGTGGTCTTGGCATTGTAGTTCCTGACGTTTCACCAGCAGCTGTGGCTGGCATCTTCAGAGGTGTAGCACCAAAAGACAGAGATCTCTCAGAGCAGAACCACAAGTGACAAAAGGCACAGATTGGACACTTGTCAGTTTCCCTCAAGTTTTAATGGGAAATGTAGGCAGCTTGGCGGAATGTTGGACAAATGACAGTTGAAAAGTCCATTGGACAGTAGACAGAGAGAGAAGCTGCATGACTAGGATGCCTACATTTCCCATCAAAACTTGAGAGAAGCTGACAAGTGTCCAATCTGTGCCTTTTGTCACTTGTAGTTCCGCTCTTAGTGTCACGGGGATCTCTCAGTGTCACGGGGACACTTGCTGGGGAACTTGGAAAAAAGAAGACAGCATGGTGCAGAATGTCAAAATAAGATCCGAGAACCCAGGTTCGAATCCCCTCTCTGCCGTGAAAACTTGCTGGGTGACCTTGGGCCAGTCACATATTCTCAGACTAACTTACCTCTCAGGGTTGTTGTGAGGTAAATGGAGAAGGGGAGAATGTTCTAAATCACTTTGGGTCCTGTTGGATAGAAAACTGGGACAAAAATGAACAGATTACAAGCCTGCCTCGTGCGGGTTGAACACCAATTTTATTTGTTGAGAGTCAGCGTTGTAAAGTGGTTAGAGTATTAGATTAAGATGTGAGAGGCCCAGGTTCAAATTCCCACTTGCCATGGAGAGCTGAGGGACCTGAGGCCAGTGACATACTCTAAGCCCTAACCTACCTCACAGGGTTGTAGTGAGGATAAAACGGAGAAGTGGAAAACTATGTAAGATGATTTGGGTAGAAAGATAGAGTATAAATGAAGTAAATAAATTCTAGATCAGCTTTAGCCCACAACCCACAGCACTCCCATTATGCTGCCATTTTCCCTTTCCTATGCAGCATCACTGTGGCTATTACTGGCAGGGCTGGATATGAGAATCAGGAAAAAAAATAGATGCAGGAATGCTGTTTTTCCAGAAATACATAATTTTATATAAATTATATACATATCATATCAGTATAGACATATGCATAGACACACTCAGTTCAATGCATAGGCATGGGGTATCATAACTGTAGGCCAGGGCTGGAAAAGCCCTAAAAATAAAATCTTTCCTATTTTGTTGTCTTGGATTCCACAGGCTCTTCCTGACTGCTGAAAAACTAATGCAGTTTTAATTTCCTGGATGATATAGGCCTAATCACCTCACTACGGAAGTGTCAGTTTTCATCTTTCTTTTAGGCTGTTGTAAAATAACAGAAACCAATGTTTAATCATGGACATTTTGCGATTCTTTTCGCTTTGGCCTTTAGTATTTCTTTTCCTGAGAAACAACCATTCATTTTAATTTCTTAAACTAATAACCGTGATTCTATTATGGTTCTTCCTATCCCGTCAGTAGTTGACAGTCTTTATTGTGTTTCCCCCCCCACCCCACACACACCCAGGACAAAAGGCAGAACTCAAGAAAATACCTCTAGAGGCCAATCTGGAGTATGTCAATAGTATGGAGCCCCCAGATACATCTGTACAGTCCTCTCAACCTCCGTGCAATTCTGGCAGGCTGAAGTCAAAAACATCCACTATTAAGTCACCTTTATCTGCATCCCGTCCTGAAATGAAACAAGAAGATTCATGCAAGAAAAGAGGTAAATGGGATTTGTTTTCTGTCTAATGCAGTCTAATGCACAGACAACACTGTTTTCCAAAACATTTATTAGTATTACTGACCGTAAATGTTGCATAGCCTTGCCGGTCTTGCAGTCTTTTAAGAGAAGCTGCTCTTTCAAATGCTATTCTTGTTTACTTTGTAAAGGCAAATGTTGGGGAATTATGTACCACTGTTTCTAACGGTCAAGTACCTAGTGAGGCGCAGGGAGGACTGATTGCCAAAGGGAAAGGGGGAGAGGGAAAGTGAGCCGAAGAACTGATGTCTTTTTTAAATTTATTATTTAAAATTCTGCCCTCTTAAAGGCCACCAACACAGCTTAACAAATAAAAACTATATAATAAAATAACATTTTAAAATAATTAAAACCAACCAGAACCATAAACAACAACACATCATTAAAACAGTAAAATTAGAGCTAAAAACACAGACTTAAAAAAACATTTAAAGCATTGCGTCCAAAGAAGGGATCGCTGATGGAACCCTGGAGGGGGAACTCTGGAGGTGGGGGGATTCTCAAACTGATCCTTGCTTCTACAGTTCCTTGCAGTCCCCCCAGCTTGTCGTGGTAAATAGGTAATATAATCCTGAGGGCAAATAGCACTTTCCAGTCACCAGGCTTTTCAAAACCCATCATTGTGGACTTGCCCCAATAGCATGTTCCTCAGGACTGATTCCTGTCTTACAATTTCCTATAAAGAAATCTCTATTTAGGAAAATAGTAAAGAGTCCAGTAGCACCTTTAAGACTAAACTTTACTGTAGCATAAGCTTTCGAGAACCACCACTCTCTTCATCAGATGCATGTCAGATGCATCTGACGAAGAGAACGGCAGTTCTCACATGTCAGATGCATCTCGAAAGCTTATGCTATGTCAGGTGGTTCTGGAAAGCTTATGCTTCAGTAAAAATTGGTTAGTCTTAAAGGTGCTACTGGACTCTTTACTGTTTTGCTACTACAGACTAACACGGCTAACTCCTCTGGATCTATTTAGGAAGGTATGCCTATTGTGTAATGGGAAGCCTGGTTCACTCATTATGTTTTATGCATAAGAACAGACATATAGGTAGATATAAAAGACTTAGGTATACCTTCATGTGTGCAGCTCATGTGAGTGTACGGTTTTCCAGATATCTTATTTATTAGAAAACTTTAATTGGCAACAGAGTTCATTTTGCTTACACCTAGAAAAATTAGTCATTCTGTGATCTTTCCATACAACAAAAACATGGGGGAAAGGCAGAACTTCCCCTAAACCAGTCCGTATCATTGTAGTGAAAATTCATGGGTGACATGTCATAGAGTCATAGAATCACTGGACACCTTCATCCAATCAGATGTGACGTCATTGACAACCACTTTTTAGGTGCAGTCATCCAACCAGTTATTGAGCTCCGTGATGCAGAGTGGTAAGCTGCAGTGCTGCATTCCAAGCTCTGCTCACGACCTGAGTTTGATCCCGGCAGAAGCTGGATTCAGGTAGCCGGTTCAAGGTTGATTCAGCCTTCCATCCTTCTGAGGTCGGTAAAATGAGTACTCAGTTTCCTAGGTACTGGGGAAGGCAATGGCAAACCATCCCATAAAAAGTCTGCCAAGAAAATGTCGTGATGCAACATCCCCCCATGGGTCAGTAATGACTCGGTGCTTGCACAGGGAACTACCTTTACCTTTACCGTTATCCAACCAGTTCCCTATCCATCTAACCATCCTAGAGTCTAGCCCACAGTCCACCAGTTTACCCATCAGAATATCTGTTCCAACATCTTTCCTGGGACAGAGATCAGGCTGGCTGGCTTGTAGCTCCCAGGATTGTCCTTCTTTCCTTCCTTGGAAATTGGGATGACATTTCCCCTCCTCCAGTCTTTTGGCACATCACCTGTCCTCTAAGAGGGGCTGGAAGATGATTGACAAATCATCTGCAAGCTCTTTTGACCATTCTTTAAGCACTCTTGGGTATACCCCATCTGGCCCAGGGGATCCAGTGCAGCAAGGTGCTTCCCCACAACTTCTCCACCTATGTCAACCAGTAGCCCCAAAGCTGTGCTTTGCCTACTACCACCTTTAGGAGGGCCTGTTTATCTGGCTGAAAAAAGACGTTTCTGTACAATGTCTCTGTTTACCAAGGGTGCCTGACTGCATACACAAATGCACGTTTCTAGCCAAAACAGCAAACAAATGCATATTATACCAGGGACGCTGGTACGGACTGTTGTAACACCAGCACAGTCTTGTAAATCACAGTCGAATACTGCAGGGGATTTAGTCTAATGTCGCAGCCATGAACTCCATCATGAAATATTTAGGACTGATCTACCCATCAAGAAAGCAATATTTGCTCATCAGAGTCAATTTATTCTCAGTTTCTCTGCTGATTAAGAAAGTTCAGAAGAGCTTTGGCATGCTAGCTTGGAAAGAGTTGAACGATTTGTTTTATTTGTCTCTGAAGAAGAGCTTGAAAAATGGGCAGATTGTATTTTTTAAATGTAACATTTTTTTCCTCTTACGGACTCATTTTGCTTCCTGACTGTGTACAGACCTCTTTGCTTTCAGCTTACATTCAACAGCTAATCATGCTTGGATGCTTGATTGTTTTTATAGGTCCAAATATTGAAAAATCAGTAAAAGATCTCCAACGCTGCACTGTTTCACTAACAAGGTACCGGATGATGATTAAGGAGGAAGTAGATAATTCAGTAAAGAAGATCAAAGCTGCCTTTGCTGAATTACACAGTTGGTAAGTAGGTGAAGATGGGAAAGCCAGAGAAGGCATTTTAGAATGCAAAGGGTAGAGAAGGTCTAAAGCTCGAGGCCTTTGCAATATTTTACCCGCAGATTTTTGAATCCGCAGGTTGCAAGCAAGATTCTACTATAGGATAAATCCAGCTTAGTTATTTCTAATAGCAGATGGGAAGCGATGACAGGTACCCCAAGAGAAATTCTCTTTTTATTGTTGTTTTCGATAATATAGTACAGCAATCTAAAAACCAACTAGCAAGAAACAAAAGACTCATCAGATCAGAAAACAAGCAGAGTGTCAACTGTAACACTGAGTCTTGAAGATACCAAGAGTTTTGGCTTGAGGGAGGCAGGAGCCCCCCATCCCCCTGTGGTTTCAGCAACATCAGGCCCCTACAACTTCTTGAAAGTAAAAACTAACATCTAAAATGGTATTGCATTCCCAGGGCAGACTGGGGACACAGTATTGTTTCATTTGGCCCTAAGGGCTAAACAACTATGAAGGTGGCAGTTGCATGTATTTAAACACAGGCCTGAACCCACATTAGGTTGAAAGAGAGGGCAGGGAGCATGGCCACTGCAGGGCACATGAAGAGCTCAGAATAAGCTCATTCCACCTGCCCCATCACCCCAGGTCTTCCACATCTGGTGGGGTTTGCAGGCTCCACAAACACCTTGCCAGCCACATGATCAGCAGTGGCTGGCGGTTGAAAGTGCATGCAGTTCCCTTTAAGTCTCAAGCCACCATTGATCACCTTGTCGGTGGAGATGGCTTGGCACTGCCAGTGTGCATGGTTGCACTGCCGGTTCCAAACCACCACTGCTTGTCAACTGGCCAGCGGATCCTGCAGAGTTTAAGCATCTTGAGTGTGAGGGTCCCCAAAGCACAGGGCCTGGGGTGGCTACACTGGTTTGGTTTACCTTAGGGAGGCTCTAATGTGGTGTCTAAAAGGGTACATAAGTGAGAGGTGTTCAGCCGTTGTCCACAATGTGACTGCCTGCCATTTTTCCTCCCCAAATACTGTTTGCCCAACGGAGGTCAGCTGAGCTTGGCAAAGGACAAAAAGACTTGCAGAGTCGAAGTGAATTTGGGAGGAGGGCATGCCTGTGCCCTCCTCAACCGAGGATCCCTTTTTCTTTTAAAGTGTGAGCCTGCAGTTTTGAGTAGGAGACCCGTGACAGCCCATCAAGAATGTTTGTGAAAGATTGGATCTTCCTGCAGCTCCTTTTTTTTTTTAAGTATGAGGAAAAGATAACACACAACCAGCATGTCATGTCTTAGTTTCATCATAAGGCCCTGGTTCTTTACGGCAGGGGGTACGAGATCAATGACGGCAACTCTAAAGGAAGCTTTGGATCTACTGCTGCTGTGTCCTTGACAAGAGAGAAGTACTTCTGAGATTGCCTCCCGGGGCTGATTTCGAATAATCATCTATTCAACAAATGGTGTATTTTTACCTTCCTTTCTTATAAATGAAAACTATAAGAGCGAATGCGTAGTGTGCTGCAGAAATAAACAGACGGTATCCTCATTTCCTAGAATCTAGGACATGACATACCATAATGAAGGGGGTTACAAAGGGGGTTACAAAGATAAAGGATGTTGCATCCTCTATTACAATAGACAACCATGGCCGTTTCCACACGACTTACCGGCTTCTGGAATGTTGTGCAAAACACGGAAGATAGCGTCTTCTCGCACGAAATCACGCCAGGAAGGCGCTATCATCTGGGGGTTTTGCGCTACATCGGTCTTCCTGGCACAATTTCACGTGAGAAGACGCTATCTTCTGCGTGTTTTGCGCAATGTTCCAGAGGCCGGTAAGTCGTGGGGAAATGGCCCATACTAACATAGCCTCATATATTTTTACTTTCCAATTAAGAAGACTATGCGAAAGACCCTTAATTGTTCTGAATATTACTCCTGGAGTATATTCAGTTCATATTTGGACATTCATTTCCCCCCTCTTTTGGTCCATTTTTGGAGGGCCCCCCAAAGTAGAGGTGGCCTGTTTAGAACATCGTTGCTTCCTTCTCCTACTAGGCAAGCCATGGTCTTTCCTGAAGCAGAGGGTGCTATATTGCCATTTTTTTCTTGTTGTGTTCTGTGAATGCATGCAGGCTGTGGATTGACATCAGAGAGGTGTGGCAGCATCGTCTTGTGTTGGTTTGGCAGCTTCGATATACAGCTGGCATGTGTGTGTGGTTGGTACGCCGTTCCATGATTGGTGGGTATGGGAGGTGTCACGATTGCTGGATTCTCAGCTCCTTGTTCTTTGTTGGCATTTCTTTGCTGTGAGAATATAGGATGACAACCGGCTGTGCTAGTGCAGTTACAGCCTGGGTGTCGTGTTGGCACCCCAATCTTAGGATTGAGCTGTTAGCTTTTCTCATCGTGGCTGTCCCTGCTCTTTGTCCCTGGCTTTTTCTTTCTCTCTGAAAGCACATTTGCTTCTTCTTCGATGGATTGTTTACCGATTTTTTTCGTGAGGTTTCCCCACCACCAAATTATTCTCATAGATGTTTATGTGAGTTTTTATTGGATGGTTACTAGTGTCTGGTAACTGAATGTTAAGTGGTTTCCCACCATCACCAGTTAGTGCATTTTCCATATATTGCTGCCTTCTAGGGCTGATATGTGAACACCATTTTATGCTTGATACAATCACTGCTTACTCCTGTTTTCTAACTGTGATTTATTGTTCTCTTTTTCTACATTCCTTCTGTTGTACAGTGCATTGGATCCAGCAAGCGTTTTCACTCAATGTTATCCAGCTCTTCTACTTACTAAACATCACCTATGCATTTGTCCTGCAAGTCCCACAATTGCCAGAGCATTTATTTTTTAATTTATTTTATTGACACACCCCACCTTTCTCACGCTCTCCCTTTTCCACTACCAGAAAAGCTGGCTGGATCTAGCTCATAGCTTTTAATCTTTATTCCTTTTTATAATTTCTCTCCCACTCCTTTTATCTGATTACATAATTTTTCATTTCCCCCTGTGGCTTACTTCCTGCTTTAGATCACTTCACAGCTATATCGTCCCTTCAGTTTTAGAACATGCTCTCAGGTTCAGTCTGTAACCGATCATTCTCACAAACTCAGCAACAGTTCTGAACAGCTGACTGCAGTTTTTTTTTAAACAAATGCCATTTTTTAACTGTCAACTGTCTCCCAAATGATAGCTTAAAAATTTGCTCAGACACTCTTTTCCTGATTCTCGGGGCTTTTAGCCGTTCCTAACATTCTTTTTATACAGTAGAATTCAAAAGGATATTTAAAAGATTTTTTTAAAATCTCCACTTCATTTTTTAAAACCAAGTAATATTGTTCTGCAGCAGACCTGAAAATCCTACTTAGTCTATGGATGGCCCTTTAATTGCTGTATTGATTGGCAAAAGACCATTGGATTTTTGGTACGAGAGGGATTGATAGAAACCAAGAATAAAAGAAGTTACTGGGCTCCAAATACTAAGAAAATAAGTTCTTATATCAAATATGTTTACTGGCACTGTTCTGTGGCGATCTGAAATGAAATATCTGCTGTATGGATTGCTTTGTACCATTAATGGAAGATAAACTGTAGAAAAGAGCATGATCGAGATTTAATTACGTTATGTGCAAAACTGACCTGAGCTACATCTCCCTTTGTTTGCATTTGCCGAGTGGAGAGAAGGAGCACTAAAGCCAACGTATTTAAAACTTCTGTAATGTGCAGCTAGTACTTCAGATCTTTGCCAGGTGCCTTATAGCAATTAGTTCCAGAATAACATTGGAAAAAATAAAGTTATCAGTTCTTAAAAAAAAACCCTCACCAAGTGAAATTTCGTGCAATAAAAAGCAGAAAGTGGGTGGAAAGCAGAAGGGGATTTTGAGAGAAATTTTCACTTAAAATACAGGTGGGTGGGTGGGGATTAAAATTAAGCCATTAAGTCTGTCTGCATCATATGATTGAATTCTGGATGGAGAGCCGTGACAGTCCTAGAGTGGGAGTAATAATCATTCATCTTGACACTCAGACACGATGGAGTTTTATAGCTTTCATTTCCTTTGGGGAGGAGGTCGGTTTTGTTGGGAAGACTGCTCAGAGTCAGCGGAGGCAGGCATGTGTCTGTGAAACAGCTGTGCTGCAGACAGTGTGCGCGGTTGCACAGAAGTCGTGTCAGCTGGAAAGCACTTACAGTTAGCAGCAGCTACAAATATTTTGCCAGCCTCCTAGCACTGCTTTGCACTGAACAGGCATCTTGTATTTTACCGCACTCCAAGTCTTCCTTCTCATGAACAAGTGATGTTGCCTTATGCTAAATCAGACCGCTGCCAATCAAGTTCATTACTGCCTACTCAGAGTGGCTGTCCTTGGTCTCAGGTGGAGGTCTGTCACGTCACCTACCACCTCATCCTTTTAGATGGAGATGCCAAGGATTGAACCTGGGACCTTTTGCCTACAAAGCAGATGCTTTGCCGCTGAGCCATGGCCCCTCCCTCTCCCTTTATTTCCCATCATCCAAGTTTGCCGTTCTTGGAACTTGGACATCCTCAGATAGTTTTAAATCTTTTATGTTGCCAATACTAGCATGATCTGCAACCTGGGTTACAAGTGGAATCATTAGCGGGCTTCCTTCCTCTTTAATGGCATGCATAGAAATAATGTGTCTTTGTGTGTTTTCGAAATTCTCAATGAGCTTCAAGTACATTATCTCAACAAATTTTGCACCAACCCATGGAAAAGAGTCTAGTAGTTTTATCCCATAATGATGGGTGAAATGTCTGTGCTCAGAAACTGAAATTGTATAGGTGAGGTGAGGTTGATGCCCTGGGCAATGAATATAGCACATGACTTCTGGGTGAAAAACAGGACAGAACGTTATTGATTACAGCCACTGGAACATTGGTAAGGCATAGGACAATGGGTCTACTGCACTGAATGGTCCCTTGCTGTTTGATGGACACTTCCCCAGCATGTCTGCTGGGTACTGTGGGATGCTGGGGGTGTACACCTGTCCAAGCCTAAGTGGTCCCAGATACCCAGGGTGAAGACTGCAGTGTGTCCAGGCACACACCCTTCTGCTTTCCCCAGATCCCTTAAGGGGACCCTGAAAGGGGAGGGTGAGGCACCCCATCAGCACAACTCACCCCAAACGATCCTGCCCATTGCCTCAAAAACTACCACAAGAGGTGGGCATGTCGCTCATCTCCATCAGGTGTAGCAAAGTTGGAGTCCTCTGCCACCCTAGGCAGTCCTTGCCCAGATGTCCAGCGGAAGGTGACAAAAAAAACCCCAGAGCTGCAGCCAATCTGCAATTCCTCCCTGGCCCCCTACAGGATGACCGGTACACAAAACCCGTGGGCAATCAGGCATTGACCACCCAGGTCACAAGCACCCACATTTGTCATTTCGATGCCACACTGTGTCCACCATGCCACCAACTTGCCAGCTGGCCCCACCTCCAGCGTTCCTCAGCGGTCCTGCATAGTGTCCACTGGGCCATTGGCTTGCCAGCCAGCCTACCTCTGCCATTGCTGCAGCCCCTGTAATGGAGAAACATAAGCCCCAGGCTGGTCCTGAGTGTACCCCTTGCATTACTTGGAAGGCCCAGCATCTGATGGATTGGCTGTGAACTGCGGACA
Source organism: Eublepharis macularius (assembly GCF_028583425.1). Lineage (NCBI taxonomy): Eukaryota > Metazoa > Chordata > Lepidosauria > Squamata > Eublepharidae > Eublepharis > Eublepharis macularius. The sequence continues at coordinate 216,451,005 of NC_072791.1, read as the reverse complement.
CCTGGCTCCTGCCACTGCGATGGAGTAAGACCCGAGGTTCTCTGGGATTAACCTGGTTGCTGCCGTGCTGGGCAGCCATCCTAGCCCCCTGGTTGGTCCCGGACCACCAAACCCAAGCTGGGAGGTCTCACCATCAATGGCCTATGCTCTGCACGCCCCTCACCTAGCTGACATTGCCACAGACAGTACACATTATTCAGTACACATTATTACCATGAAACACATCATGATGCTAAGAACCGGGAGCTAATGTCTCCAAGCAACAGTCTCCTGGGGTTAAGAGTGTGTAGGTGCTAGATCTTCCTCATGTTTACTTGTATGACTTCTAAAGATGTGGTTGCCTTCCCTCTTACTCGAGTGGGGCTAATAGTAGATTCAGGGGCACAATTTAGATCAGGTACGCAGTGCAGGGAACGGGTTAAATTCTCCTTCCTCAAACTGTTCTGATCTCATTTGCAGCTCCCAGTGGCAGGTCATGAATTAAAAAATTAAAATTAAGATATCAGATCACAGCTCTTTTAGCATTTTTTTCCCATTCAGGTGTAAGAAATGATGCAAAAATTTAGTGGAATTAAGCTCAATTGAACTCATTGGAACTTATTTTTGAAAGAGACTTAGGCTCAGAACCCATGAATGCAATCTTAAGCATATTTTCTTAGAAGTAAGTTTCGCTGAAATAAATGAGATTTGCTTTCAAGCAAATATGGTTATAGTGTGGTTTAATTTATATCAAAGACTAAGTTCATATAATCAGACTGATTTGTTCAAACTAGATTTGCAGTAAGCTTTGTGTCCTTTTCAGCCTGATCTTTGCTGCATTGGCTGGAATCAGGTGGTAGTTTTAATAGATCTGAAAATGGTTATCTGAGTGTGGCAAAGCACCTCTGTTAGTCTCTTGCCTTGACACCCCAGCAGAGGTCTGTACATGCAAATTCCGTAAGTCCCAGCATACCTTTTTTGGTGATCAAATGTAACCCCTCCTTCCTTTTTTACCAGTGGAAAACCAGTTGAATACAATTCTATGTCTTTATTTGGTTTGTGATAGATGGCTTCTTACTTTTAAAAAAGACAGAGAACCTTCCTAAGTGTCAGTATCTAATATGGGTGATATTTCCTTTTCCCACTTGTAATCTGTTCTACATTTCTTTAACATTATGAATTTCAGCTGTCAGCTCACAATCTGTGATGTGTTCAGTGCAAAAACGAAAACCATTTCTATTTTGGCCAGTTTAAAGCCGAGCATTTCAGTGTTCAGGTTCTAAAGAGCCATGTTGGCTCTTAAAAGTGTATAAAATATCTTTGTGCTTTGCCAAGCAGAGGGCAAAGCTCAAACGATGTGCTAGAGCATAAGCTTCCAGCTGCTTATAAACTTATTTGTAAAGAAAAATAACAAGTGAACCTCTAGATTATAACAGCAGTGGCATTCACACGCTCAGGGCTTTTTTTCTGGGAAAAGAGGTGGTGGAACTCAGTGGGTTGCTAGCACAGGGGGGAACTCCTGGCGGGAGGTGGTGCCCCTGGTACCACGTGTACACGCACGCTTCCAGAACCGTGCAATGACATCACTTTGGGTCAGCTGGAACAAGGGGGGAGTTTTTAAAAGTTTAAATCGCCCTCAGCAAAAATGGTCACATGGCCAGTGGCCCCACCCCCTGATCTCTAGACAGAAGGGAGTTTAGATCGCCCTCCGTGCCACGGTGCGGAGGGCAATCTCAACTCCCCTCTGTCTGGAGATCAGGGGGCGGGGCCACCAGCCATGTGACCATTTTCAAGAGGTGCCGGAATGCCGTTCCACCATGTTCCAGCTGAAAAAAAGCCCTGCACGTGCTTGTAGAGAGCTGCTGGATTCAGTACCGTTTTTGAAGCTGCAAGAACATATTCAGAGCAGCCGTGCTGTTTCACACAGTGGTCAGCCACGTGCTCCTAGAAGTCCTAAAAGCAGGGCATGGAGGCCAAAGAAACCCAGTGATGACCCCTCGGCACTGGCGTTCAGGTGGTTCTGGCTTCTGAAAAACAGAAGTCCCATCATCACGGCTAAAAACCATAGCTGGACGGCTTGGCTAAAAACCATGAGCTTGTCTCTAAGCCAATTCATCTAATCTAATTAATTACTACAAACCATGACAGTAAATTACACAAATCACTCTTGAGTGAAAACTTCCTTTTGCCTCTCTTGATTCTGCTGCCCATCAACTTAACTGAGTGCCTCCAAGTTCTCTCTATCCACTTTTCCCAACCCATACATGATGCTATAAACCTCTCTCTCGCTCCCCGTTTAGTCAACTTTTCTCTGTACTAAAAAGCATCCAAATCCTTGGCCTTTCTTTTAGGGAAGGAGCGCCAACCCACTTACCGTTTTGGTAATCCTCTTCTGCACTTTTTCTGAACTACAACAGCCTTTTTGAGAGGTAATGAAAAGAACTTTATAAACAGCTCCAACAGACATTTTCATCGCTCATCATCGTGTTTTCTGTGCCGTCTCACATCGGAACTGAATAGGCACAGGCTTGCCGTGGATGGTCCTGAAACTCTTGATGGCATGAGGTGCTTTCCCACCCTCAGGCTCAGTTCCTGCCTTTGGTGCTTATTAGGGGTGCGCAAGCCAAAAATTTTCGGCTAAAGCCGAAAGCAGAAAGCCGAAAGAGGATTCTCTTTCATATAAGCCGAAAGCCGAAACGGCCAGCCGTTTCGGCTTTCGGCTTACTTTTGGCTTTCGGCTTTAGGCTTTTTCAATGGGAAAATGCCTCCGGCGTCTTCCCGGACATCTGGGGGAGGCATTTTCCCACCGAATCAGCCCAAAATTGGTGGGGACCTTCCTCTAACCCCTCTCTACAAACCCCCCAACTTTCAGACCGATTGGACTTTGGGGGGCCATGTTATGGCCCCCCAAAGCAGGTCCCCCTATCCTCCCATAAGAAAGCGAAGGAGCAGCATATTGTTAGCATGCTGCTGCTCATCTTCTTCATTATTTCCCATGGGGAAAAATGAAGAAGCAGGCTTCCTTTGCCAGGGGTGGCATTTTGCATGCAAAATGCCCCCTTACCCTCTGGGACCCTTCTCCCACCCTTCCTCCCACCCCCCACCAAGGCTCAGACTGCTCCCACTTGGGGGGGGGGCGTTTCATGGCCTCCCCAAGTAGGTGCTCTTTTCTCTACCACTGACAGCTGGGGGAGGCTTGTCTTGCCAGGGGTGGCATTTTGCATGCAAAATGCCCCCCAACCCTCTGGGGCCCTTCTCCCACCCTTCCTCCCACCCCCCACCAAGGCTCAGACTGCTCCCACTTGGGGGGGGCATTTCATGGCCTCCCCAAGTAGGTCCACTCAGCCCCTAAAGTCCACCCCTTACAGCCCCCACACAAACCCAATTCCCCCCCAGCTGCCACACACAGACCCAAATCCCCACATTAGCCCCTCACAGATCCAAATCCACCCCCACCTGCCCCACACCCATAACCCCAGGAACAGGCTGGCAATGGCCAGCCCTCTCCCTTTGTTCCCTATGCTGGGAACTTCTAAACTCTCTTTCCCTGGGCAATTCTGCACAGCCCAGGGGTGCCACAATGGTGGGCACACTTCTGAGTGCCAGCTGGTCCCTGTGAAAGAGCACCTGAACCACAGACACTCTCCCTCAAATTCCCCCACCACCTACAGAGATGGCTGGCCAGCCAGCCCCATTGTTCCCTATGATGGGAACCAACTGCACAACAAAGAATAAAACAAGAACAACACAAAATAAAGTTTTTAAAAAAATTATTTTCTCCCTTCCAAAGTACAAGTAGGCAAAGCATTATGACACATTACACCAGCAGTCCCCCACACAGAAAAATAACACAACTCACTTAACATCAGAGAATCACAAAGCACGATTCCTGTCAAAAACACTTTATTTCTTGAACAGCTTTAGGTTACACAGCAGGGGGGAACACCAAAGGGCATGGCAGCACTATCTTACACAAAAATAACACAACTCACTTAACATCAGAGAATCACAAAAACACAATTCCTGGCAAAAAACACTTTATTTCTTGAACAGCTTTAGGTTACACAGTAGGAGGGCACAACAGGGCATGATAGCAATGTACTACAAAAAATAATACAACCCACTTCACCGTTTTTGACAGCAATTGTGTTTGTGTGATTCTCTGATGTTAAGTGAGTTGTGTTATTTTTGTGTAGTACACTGCTTCCCTGCTCTGTTGTGCCTTCCTGCTATGTAACCTAAAGCAGTTACAGAAATAAAGTGCTTTTGACCGCAATTTTTGGGGTGATTCTTTAATGTGAAGTGAGTTGTGTTATTTTTGTGTAAGATACTGCTTCCATGCCCTTTGGTGTCCCCCCCCTGCTGTGTAACCTAAAGCTGTTCAAGAAATAAAGTGTTTTTGACAGGAATTGTGCTTTTGTGATTCTCTGATGTTAAGTGAGCACAGACATGACAGCGGCCAGACCTAGTTCCTGCCATTGCAGTTTAGCAAAGTCAAGCTTCTTTGGCCTAAGGAGCTTCTTAAAAGCGGACCTGAAGGAAGATGAGATGACTGATGGATGTTCCTTTTTTCTGGTGATGAATCTATTGAGTATAGTGTATTAGCTCTTTTGTGGAGTCCCACATTCCTGATCAAACCACCCTCTGCCAAGATGAGTTGAGCTTTTAGGGGGTCTGTTTAGAGAGCAGTTTGAGGAGCTGGGTTATGCCTTCAAAGCACTTGATGGCCTCCTAACCGTCCTGCAGTAGTTCTTGGTGCAGAGACCGGAACTGAATAGGCACAGGCTTGCCGTGGATGGTTCAATCCTTCAGCAGAGATTGAACTAAGCTGGAGTGTGGCTGGGTGGACCATTTGATTCTCCTTATTTAAGACTGAGAACTAAGCAAGATGAAGCAAAAAGCCTTAATTGGCAGTGATCATCGCACTTGGTTCTGTCACCACTTCAAAAATAAAAGGGTCTGGAGCAGGAGTGAGGACAATACTGCTATTGTAATCTACTGTGCTGACTCCTCGGGTGGATAAGAATGTAAATATACTGCCAGGGATATCAAACCTTGTGCCATGGAAAATACGCAACTGAGGGAGTGACAGATGTTCTAATAATCTTAGGCCTAGTTTCATAACTGTGTCTTGTGACCACGAAACAGTTTTTGTTTGGCAGCCTGGTTATTAATTTGAGCTAATAAATCAGGAAAGCCAGGACCCATTCTGGCATTAAAGTCTCCACATAGCATGAGGTGAGAATTGGGAAATCAAAGGGCTAGAGAGTGTCAAGAGTGTGAAGCTCCTCCCTCACTGGTGGCCCCACCTGACGGCCTGCCATCCTGCCAGCTCTCCAGGCAGGCATCCTCCATCCCAGGGGTCATTTTGTAGGAAAAAGAGATGGAGGAACTCATTAGCATAACTCATTAGCATATACCACGCCCCTCGACATTACTGGAAATGTGTCATTAGCATAACTGATTTGCATATGCCACGTCCCCTGACATTACCTATCCTGGCTGTTTTGGACTCAATCCTGGCCATTCAGGACTGAAATTGGGCCCAAAATGGTCAGGATCGGGCCACTGCTGAACAGGAGAGTGATCCACCACCCGTCCAAAGCCCAGATCCGGGCCGTTTCGGCCCCAGTCCAGGACAAAATGGGCCCAAAATGGCCAAGAGTCAGGTGGGCAGGACCACCTGACATGTGACTTCTTTGGGGAACTGCTGGAACTGTGTTCCAGCGAGTTCCCCTTCGAAATGAGCCCTGCTCCATCCTCAGATGGGAGGGAAAGGGGGTTGCACCACCCTGATCCTTCTTCTGCCCTGGGATTGACAGCATGCTCCCGCTGCATTTCCCTGCACTTCCTCCCCAGACTTCACAGGAACCTGGCTTTAAAGGCCTCTCCTTGCCCCACCTCCCTGGCTCTTCTCTCAGTCTCCACCTAGCCCCCCTAACTGGCCCTGCTCCCAGCCAATCTGATGGGAGGGCTGAGTAAACTCCATCCCAGCCTAGGGCAGTGCATTTGGTCTCATCTCTGCCTGGTTCACCCCTGCTGCTTCTGGAGCCCTTCCAGTGGATCCCTTGACAGCTTGGGGCCTGTGCCTGCCCAGCTCAATCTGCTGGCAATCTCCTGTGGACCTGGCTGAGGTTGAGCTGTCTGGGCAACTACAGGAAAAGGGTGAATCAGCTTGGTGGCTGCAGGTTGTTCCCCAGAGTTGTGCCTAGATGTCGACTGCTGCTGGCCTAATGGTGGAGGAGGTCTGGGGCCCTGTAGAGGCACCTGCAGCTGAGGTACTCACTGCAGCTGAGGTACTCACAGCACTACTGCCAGAGGTAGTGCTGTGGGGCCTGAAGATGGTGCCTGCTGCTGCAGGGCTGGTGGGGGGTGCAGTGGCATCGGCATAGCCAAACACAGGGTTATGGACAGGAGATCCCAAAAGTTTTCAGTGCTCTGGAGTTGTAAAAGTTTATGTGGAATGTAGACATTAATGCAAAGGAGAGAGCCAATATGTTGGCCTTGGATTAATAGAACCTGTATATAGTCCTGAGACCCACCTTCCAAGGTCTGTACATCAACATTAAGATCAACAGCTACGAATACTACCAGAATCCCACTCCTCCAGACCTTGAAATAAGTTTTGACATCTGGTATTGCAAAGGCATGATAACTCTGAAGGGGAGGGGGCGGGAATTGGACATAGTATATCAAACTGCAGCAGGAATGAGAAGAATTCAGGCTCATGAAGTTTATTCCCCACCTCAAGAGGTTCCAAGACAGCAGGTGTAATTGTCAAATGGACCCCTTATTCTATCCAGACCCCCTGGACAGTTTACAAAAATGCAACTGACAGAAAGTAAGAAGTATAGGAGTAAGAAAGAGCACCAGTGTTGTTACTTTATTATTTTGATGTAGCGCTGTAGATACGTTGAGAGTTTGTTTGCAGAAGATCAGTCCTACAGACCTATAGGGTATATGCCATGTGGAGCTGATGACTTATTTAATTTTCCTTCCATCCTGGTACTTCCTGTCTTGTCTACATATTTGCCTAAGTCCTTCCAACACCCTGAAAATGGGCAGCTTCATCATGGGTAGTTGACCCATGTTTTCCATAATGAAAACTGACACCAAGAATTCATTCAGTTCTCTGTCATCTCCCCATCTTCCTTTAGCAATCCTATTTGCTATCCAAGAGCTGTGCAACTCTAAATAGATAAGAGGGAGGGAATTAATTTTAATCGTTTCCAAACCGTTAAAATGTTAATTTGAGAAACAAAATAGAAAGGATGCCAGACCTCCTGTACTTGTTCAAACTGTAGGAATTTTCAAAAAGGTACTCAGAAGTACTGTCCTCCTTTTCATTTTACGTACTCTGACTCCCATCAAACATCTGGCATGAGAGGCAGCATGGTGTACTAGTTAGAGTGCTGAACTAGTATTTGTAAGACCCGAGTTTAAATCTCCATTGCTATGGAAGCTTGCCAGGTGGCCTTAGGCCAATCAAACACTCAGCCTAACTTACCTCACAAGGTTGTTGTGAGCAGGGCTCATTTCGAGGGGGAACACACAAGAATGCAGTTCCGGCAGTTCCCCAAAGAGGTCACATGTCAGGTGGCCCTGCCCACCTGACTCTCGGCCATTTTGGGCCCGTTTCGTCCTGGACTGGGGCTGAAATGGTCCGGATCGGGCCTCTGACAGGTGGTGGATCACTCTCCTGTTCAGCAGCGGCCCAGTCCTGACCATTTTGGGCCCCTTTTCGGCCATTTTCAGCCCCTTTTTGCCATTTTGGGCCCAATTTTGGTCCTGAATGGCCAAGATTGGGTCCAAAACAGCCAGGATAGGTGATGTCAGGGGATGTGGCATATGCAAATCAGTTATGCTAATGACACATTTCTGGTGATGTCAAGGGGTGTGGCATATGCTAATGAGTTATGCTAATAAGTTGTGCTAATGAGTTCATCCAGCTCTTTTTCTACGAAATGACCCCTGGTTGTTACTATAACATAACATGGAGAAGAGGAGAATGATGTAAGCCACTTTGGAGCCACGTGAAGGAGAAAGTTGGGGTGGGGGAAATAAAATAAAATCTAGCATTAACTGCTGTTAGGATGGTAGACAAATTGTCTGATAACAATAGTATTGTTCTAGTGGCACTGAAGATGAAAAACTGGATGCGTTTTGACAATTTATGCTGTATTCAACTCATTAGTACAATTCTGAGAAAAAGTTCCTGGAAGTAATTCCCGTTGAATAGACCTGATTAGTACGGCACTGTTATGATGAGGAACGTATTGGTTAAATGGGTAAATTGTCTGTTAATCGCAAGTGTGTCATTTTTGCACAAACATCTCCTTTGGCATACTGTGCATATTGACAATGTAGTCTGTGCAGTTGTGTACTCTTGATTACTCTTGCACAAGGCCTGTCAGCTTTTATCAGTCTAAAGCTGATCTGGCTTGGTTACAAGCAATAATTTGCAACGCTACCTCACTTTTAGGCTGTAACTGGATACTTCTAGTAATGTGATATGTAACAACTGTACTTTGAAAAATTGCAGGCTGTATCTATTTAAGCAATACATAGAAATGCTTGTTAAAGGCTTACTCTCATGTGATAGTTTACTCTGGGTTTATTTCTGGTTGGTTTACTTTATACTCCACGTTTAAGTTTTCTTTCCAGCAAGCTTTACCTTTGTAGCCTGAATAAGAATGTGCTTTGTGCAAACAGGATACAGATAATAGTGGAACAAGGCTGCATTTTGAATCTTTGCAAAAGTATGTAACTTAACAGCTGCTCTCCAAGTATTGCCAGCAAGCCTTCCTCCATTTTTCCGTGCAGGCATGCTTCTATTCATCAGTCATTTGATAAAGCTGCTAATCAATGTTCTAGATTTGCAGCCATGCATACATTTGCATTAAGCAACCAAGGAAATCTGTGTCCTTTCCGTTTCAGAGAATCACAGAGTTGGAAGGGGCCATACAGACCTTCTAGTCCACCCCTCTGTCCAATGCAGGATGAGCCTAAAGCATCCCTGACCAATATTCATCCAGCCTCTTCTTGAAAACTGTCAGTGAAGGGGAGCTCACCACCTCCCTAGGCAGTTAATTCCACCTTTGAACTACTCTGACCGTGAAAAAGTTTTTTCTAATACCCAGCCGGTACTTTTCTGCATGTAATTTAAGCCCGTTACTTTGGGTCCTGTACTCTGCTGCCAACTGGAACAGCTCCTTGCCATCCTCCAAATGCAGGGCCGGATCTATGGTTGCCGGCGCCCAGGGCAACCAAGACCAGCCACTCCCGGGGCTGCGTGATGACGTCACCTCCATGACGTCATCATGCAAGATGGCGCATGCCGCCCCGTGGCAAGCCAGCTGTCCCGGCGCGCCGTGGAGCTGGTGACGGCAGCGCAAGTGGCTGGGAGGCCACCGGCTTACCGCGCGCCCCTTGTCCTGCAGTGCAGACGAATGGCACGGGCGGCCTCCCAGACACCCGCGCTGCCTTTCACCTGCCCTGCAGGACAGGGGGCGCACAGCAAGCACGCCCCCTGTCCTGCTGCCCGCGCACTCCTGGGGCTGGCAGCAGACCCCTCTGGATCTAGTACGTTTACTGGTACTATTTCTTGGCTATTTAAATCACAAATATGGTGTGCATGCTTGTTAATAAAGTATGCAGTCCAGTCTTGTGCTGTTGTTTTAAAGGCTTATTTTCTTCATATGTGCCAAACTAAGAAAACAATCTACTCCCCTTCCTGTCCCCTAAAATTATTTCCGATGCTCTGTATATTGTACCGTCATTGTGGGTAGCATCATTTACAGACTCTATGGATAGAGCGCCATCTGCTGAAAAAGTTGCTGCAGCACAATGTTGTAAGTTGCGTCTACAACTATTGCTGCATCAAATCCGAGGCAAAAAAAAAGAGAGATGTTCCATTAAGTGAGGGAAATATTTTGTTACTTGTAGAACAGGAAGATGACCAAAAGGAAGACATCTTGTTGAAATGTGTTTTGACACATGTTGTGTATAACTACAACTTACTGTTACCGCACCTGATGAAGTACCATTTTTGTGTGTGACTTGGGTTCAAGGTGCTAACCTCTCTTGCATTAGGTAAACCAAATTCCCCAGGGCGACTGGCCCTTTTGTGGGTTTTTAGCACATGTGAATGCAATCATTTGGCAGCTTAACAATGCACTGTGGTCATGACAAACCATAATAAGCTGTGACTAAAAAGCCTCTCTACTTGCATAGGATTTGCTGGGCATCTCAAGCAGCAGCAAAAGATTACTCTGGTGAATAATGAATATTCATCACCTGTCCAGACACCTGCCACTTGCCACATGGCTTCACCTAGAGCCTTTATTTAGAGCCCCCTTTAGACAGCTCCACCATCCTTGCTGCTTTTCTGACACATTGATCCCCACTGTGGTGGCCACAGGTGGGTTGCCTAGCACCCATTTGCTTCTTCCCCCAAGCAAATTGCCAGTCCTGGCTTTCCTCCACCTCATTGTAGGAGGAGGTGCTTTAGAAGAATTTGGAGGGCATCACTTTTGCGTCTGTAGGGAGCACCCATTCGGAAACGGCGGCTTCCACGTTGTAAGCTTCCAACGTTTTGTGATTGACCCCAGCGTATGTGCTCACCGTTTTGTGGAGGTGCTCATTCCCTCTTCTTAAGATTCCAGAAGTGCCTATCAGCACACCAAGAAGGGGGACCCAATAGGCACAAAACAAGGGGTGGAACTCTTCCACAGAACATACAGAGCTTTTTTAAAAATAAGAAGTAGGACATTGGATGGTAACTGCTTATTTTCAACTGATCATGATTATACTCTCTAACAAATATACAGAGTTAAAACACATTATGACACTGCATATGTTTTGGGGGGCATTTTATCAACACACTGAATATTGAGTAATTCAACCATTGCAGGCACCTAAATCTGTGGGAGTCTGCAAACCAATTCTAAAATGGGATTAAATTTAGATAATCAGTACCAAAGAATTTGCTTATCACAAAAGCTGGGTTGTTTTTAGATCTCTTCTAGACAGATTAGTGCCTCACCAAATTGCACGTAGGTCGTTTTCACACGTGCCCCGAGAGATCGCGCAAACTCATGGCATGAAGCGTCTTCCTAGCACGATCTCCTGGCATGATCCCCTTTAATGGCCTGACATCAGAAAAAGGGCCATTAAATGGGATCGTGCTGCGAAATCACGCTAGGGAGATGCTTTTATGCTGTGAATTTCACGTGATCTTCTGGGCACATGGTCGTGTGAAAACGGCCCTAGAGTATAATTATGTAAGCTTCAGTGGTCCTGATGAGCTCACTAATGTATACATATTTATTTTTCAGTATCATCGACAGAGAAGTGGCTTTAATGGCAGAAGTCGATAAAGTTAAAGAAGAAGCCAGTAAGTAAAAAACAGGAGGAGTTTTTGAGTGCTTTGAAATCATTGGGAAGGGGTTGCTGACTGCTGCATCTGCAGAAGTAAAACCAATTGACTCATTTAGAAGCAATGTGTGCTGTGCTGCTCTAGGATGCTTTAGCACATTATTTATATGATTGCTATTGGTGCTTTTATTGTATGTTTTTATCATATGTATTTATTCGTCGTCATCCTTCTGTGCAGCCCCACATTGGGACTGTGCGTGCGCAGGCCGGCCGCGGAAAGATTTGACTAGCTATAGAACGCTGAAAAGGGGGACGCTCGCCCGTTCCACGCGTGCGCGGTTCCGTTCCCGCCAAAACCGGCATACTTAAAGCGAGCGTCCCCCGCATTCCCTCAGTTCCTTTTTCGCCGCCGTCGGAATCGGTTCTTCTAGCGTGTTTCTCCTTCCACTCGTCGTTATGGCCCTCTTCAAAAAGTGCCAAAAATGCTCCACAAAAATGACCTACTCGGATGGGCACGATTTGTGCCTTCTCTGTCTCGGGGAAGGACACATTGTTCAACGCTGTGCTATTTGCCAGTCTTTTACGCCGAAGGCTCGCCACGACTGCTCCGCTCGGCTGAAGGCCTTCCTCTGGGGGTCTAACCTCCTTCCCCAAGACCAGGCGGGTAAGCTTGATGCGCCTCGCTCGGCCGCTTCTCCCGCTCCCGGGCCGTCGTCTGACCCGGTTCGTGGTTCCTCGGATCCGACCCCCTCGGAACCGGCTGCGGTGCCGACTGCCTCTCCTGTGACCGAGGGCGCTGCGCGCCCGAAGAAGCGCTCGGCAGAGCGCTCCGCTGTGGAACGGGCTGCTTCGGCGCCCCCGGCAAAAAAGTCAAAGTCTCGTTCCAAACATCACAAATGAGACGTCTCCGCTCCCGCCACTCAAGGCCCTTCTCCTGTGCCAGCAACTCTTTCGGTTCCTCCGGCTGATGCCTTGCACATGCCGTCGCCGCCGCACACGCCTCCGCCGCAGATGGAGGATATTACATCTTGGTTCCGAACCTCCCGGATCCGATCATGGCCTTCGAGCATGGCTTGCCATCCGCTCCTGCCTCTGCTGACCCGTCCGTTCCGTCCTCCTTCTGGCCCCAGCAGCAGGTCCCGGACCCCCGTTCGGTTCCGACCCCGTGGCTGCCTCCGGTGCAGAATTTCCCAGGCATAGGTGATGTGGCGACCTGGTCATCCTTCGTGTCCTGGCTCCAGTCTTCGGCAGCGCTTGTCCAACGTGCTGGCCTGGTTCCACCGGTACCTGCTTTCCCTGCTGCCGTACCAGAGACGTCCGTGAGACACCCGGGACACGCGGTCGCCCCTCCAACGCTGCCTCCGGTCTCCCGCACGGAACCGATGCCATCTGCCTCTGCGCAGGTGCCGGAGTTCTCCGGTTCTGAGGATGAGGAGGGCCTGGCTTCCCCGTCGGAAGCTTCCTCCGACCTTGCGTGGGATCCGTCCCCTGACGACGCCGTCGGTGAGTCCAGAGCGTCCTCTCCCACCGAAGATCATCGTATGCTTCCTGAGCAGATGATCCGAATGGCGGAAGCTTTGGAGCTGGATGTCACTTCTTCTGCCACGAAGCACAAGAGTAAGGTCCTCCAGGCGCTGTCCTCTGGTTCTTCGGCCTCTGTAGCTTTCCCTCCGGTGGAGGATCTCGTTGATGCCGCGCACAACTTGTGGCAGGCACCGGCCTCGGTTCCGGCGACTGCCCGGAACCTGGAAAAATGTTATCGGCTAAAGCAGGAGGATTGCCCTTTTCTTTTCGCCCACCCGAAGCCTTCTTCCCTAATCGCCGATGAGGTCAACGCTCGATTCCGTCGGAATTCCCAATCCGCTCCGGTAGATCGAGAAGGCCGGGAACTGGATGCCCTGGGACGCAAGGTCTACTCCTCAGCATCCCTTGCTTTCCGTATTGCCAACTTTCAAGCGATAATGGGATCGTACAATCTCTTCCTATGGAACCGACTATCCTCCTACATCGCTGACTTGCCCGCTGCCAGTCGACCCTTGGTCAAGGCTCTACAAGCTGAGGCTGTTAAGCTCGCGAAACAGCAAATGACAGCCGGAAAAGATGTGGCTGACTGTTCAGCTCGCTCCATGGCTTCCACTGTGGTCCTCCGAAGGCATGCTTGGCTCCGCTCCACAGCCCTGCCTCTGGACAAGCGGACGAAGGTTAAGGATTTCCCCTTCGAGGGAAGTCTCTTATTCTCGGAGAAGACCGACGAGGCCCTTTCCCTCATGAAAAAGAATCACCAGACGGCTAAGTCCCTCGGCGTGATTGCTGACCAGTCGGCTTCGAGGTATCGTGCTCCTCGGTTCCAGTCCTTTCAAGCACCCTACCAGTCTTCCCAGCCTTACCATCAGCGCCAAGGCCGCTATTCTTCAACTTACTACGGCCGCCGCTCCTTCTCCGGTTCGCAGAAGAGTGCTGCTAAAAGGTCTTCTCGGAACCGAGGGAAACAGGGACCTCAACACTCCCCGAAGGGTCCTGCGTCGGGTCCAAAACAGCTCTTCTGACTGGACCTGGACATTGCCTTGCCTGCCTCCCAGGATGTTGGCCAGACCCCCTTGTTTGGGGAGAGGCTCCGACCGTTCCTGCCCGTTTGGCGGACTATCACTACTGACTCCTGGGTGTTGTCTATTGTAGAGCATGGCTACAAATTGTTGTTCTTCTGCACCCCCCCTCTCTCTTTGCCCGCTCGTTATGCCCCAGTTTCTGGTTCTCTGTTGAATAATAATGTTCAGGAGTTGCTTCTAAAGGGTGCTGTGCGTGTGGTTGATCTTTCCACCTCTCCCTTTGGGTTTTATTCTAGGTATTTCCTAGTGGATAAAAAGGATGGTGGTTCTCGCCCTATCCTAGACCTCCGGGGTCTCAACTCCTACCTAGTGACCCAGAAATTCCGAATGCTCACCTTGTCCAAGGTTATAGAGCTCTTGGACATTGGAGTCTGGATGGCCATTATTGACCTGAAAGACGCCTACTTTCACATCTCTATACATGAGGATCATAGGAAATACCTCAGGTTCTTCTGTGGGTCAGTGGCCTATGAATACACTGTTTTGCCTTTTGGGTTGGCTTCCGCCCCCCGAGTATTTACCAAATGTATGGCAGCGGTGGTGGGCTTTTTACGCTCTGAAGGGTGTGTCATCTACCCCTACTTAGATGATTGGCTCCTGGTTGGGCCCTCTGCCTCTGGACTTAGGGATCAGCTCTCCCTTGTCACTTCTCTACTCAATAGCCTGGGCCTTCTCATTAATTTTGAGAAGTCCATATTTTTGCCTACGCCAACGATACGGTTTATTGGGGTAGTTCTGGACTCCTCTTTAGGGAGGGCATTCCTACCTCTGGATCGTTTAAACCGTCTGGTTTCTATGGTGCGTTATTTTCTGTCTCACCGCTACCAGACGGCCTTACTTATTCAGACGCTCCTTGGGCTCATGGCCTCCACTACGAGTGTAGTGCTTCTGGCACGCCTCCATATGTGGCCCCTGCAAACCTGGTTTCTTAAACACTTTAACCCACTTCTGATGTCCTCTCATCGGAAGTTCTCCATCCCAAGAGGTATGCTGCGCTCTCTGGTTTGGTGGTCTCTCCCTGAGAATTTATCCAGGGGTTCTCCCTTTGGTACTTTTGTGGCTGACGTTACTGTCTCCACTGATGCCTCCAACCTCGGCTGGGGTGGCCGCTGTGGTTCTTTAACTGTGCAAGATGTCTGGTCGCCCTCTGAGGCTTCCATGCACATCAATGTGTTAGAACTACGTGCAATCCGGTACTCCCTTGCTTCCTTCACAGATTTGCTCCGGAACAAGCGGGTCCAGGTCCTGTCCGACAACACGACGGCCTGCTACTACGTGAACAAGCAAGGGGGAACGGTTTCACTCAGGCTCTGCAAGGAAGCCGCAAGGCTATGGTCTTGGGCGTCCCACAACAATGTCTACCCCAGGGCGATTCACATCGCGGGGAAGCTGAACGTGTCCGCAGACACCCTCAGCAGGGTGTTTCTCCCGCAGCACGAATGGTCCCTTCAGCCCAAATACCTCCTTCCAGTTTTCCACCAGTGGGGGTTTCCGGAGGTCGACCTTTTTGCTACGGCCTACAACAAACGGGCCCCTCTGTTTTGCACCAGGGCTGGGGTGGATCCTCGATCCCTAGGAGATGCCTTCCAGATACCCTGGTCCCCAGGCTTCTTCTATGCCTTCCCTCCAACCCCGCTCCTTCACAAGGTTCTTTGCAGGATTCGAGCTTATCGCACCCACTGCATCCTGGTGGCTCCATATTGGCCTCGCCAGGAATGGTTCCCCCTCCTGCTCTCCCTTTCGAAGGGATGTTGCCTGCCCTTTCCACCCGCCCCGGACCTCTTGCTACGGGACGGTGTGTGGCACCACAATGTAGGGGTACTGAAGTTGACAGCCTGGCTCCTGCTGGCCCCAGCATGACCTTCTCTGCTGAGGTCTTGCGGATCCTTTTGAACTCACGGAAGCTCTCCACTAGGCTGTCTTACCAACACAAGTGGTCCCGTTTTTCCCGTTGGTTGGCTCCCAAAGGGGTTTCCCCTTGGGTATGCCCTCTGCCTTTAATTTTTGATTACCCTGTGGGGTTGCACTCGAATGGTCTGGCTGTGACCAGTATTAAAGTCCACCTGGCTGCAATCTCCGCCTTTCATGAGCGGATTGATGGGAGAACTGTGTTCAGCCATCACCTGTCCAAGCAGTTTCTTAAAGGGCTTTTCAAAACCTTCCCTCCCAGAGCACCCCCGGTTCCACAATGGAGTTTGCCTTTGGTTCTGGCCCAATTAATGCTTCCACCCTTTGAACCACTGGCTACCTGTCCGCTGGCATTGGTGACATTAAAAGTAGTGTTTCTGGTGGCTATTACCTCCTCCAGAAGGGTTGGGGAGATCTCTGCCTTTCGGGCTGATCCCCCCTTTCTTCAGTTTTTCCCAGATAAGGTTGTCCTGCACCCTAGTCTGGAATTCCTCCCGAAGGTGGTAACCAAATTTCATCTTCAACAGAAGGTTATCCTCCCCACCTTTTTTCCTAACCCCTCTTCCCCAGGGGAAAGAGCCTTGCACACTCTCGATTTAAGACGTGCTTTATTGTTTTATTTGCATGCAACAGCAGCTTGTAGAAAGTCCCCTGCATTGTTCATTTGCTATTCTGGACCCCGGAGGGGTCTTCCTGCTTCCCCACAGTCCATTTCCCGTTGGTTGGTGTCTGCCGTTAAACTTTGTTATGCTAAAGCTGGTGTGCAGTGTCCTCTGTCCGTGATTGCCCACTCTACCCGGGCACAAGCTGCTTCTGCGGCATTCCTACGAGGGGTTCCACTTCGAGACGTCTGTCAAGCTGCCACCTGGTTGTCTCCGTCGACGTTCATCAAGCACTACTCTGTGGACGTAAATGCAAGACGTGACTCGGCTGTTGGGACTGCTGTCCTGCACTCGTTGTTCCAGTGACACTCACACCCGCCCCCATTGGTGAGTAGCTCGCTATACTCCCAATGTGGGGCTGCACAGAAGGACGACGACGAAAAACAGTGTTCCTTACCAGTAACTATTGTTCGTCGAGTATCTTCTGTGCAGACACACATTTCCTCCCTCCTGCCCCGCTGTGAGTGCTGTTTGATACTACTTGGCCTCCGGCGGCTCAGGGGAACTGAGGGAATGCGGGGGACGCTCGCTTTAAGTATGCCGGTTTTGGCGGGAACGGAACCGCGCACGCGCGGAACGGGCGAGCATCCCCCTTTTCAGCGTTCTATAGCTAGTCAAATCTTTCCGTGGCCAGCCTGCGCACGCGCAGTCCCAATGTGTGTCTGCACAGAAGATACTCGACGAACAACAGTTAGTGGTAAGAAACACTGTTTTTATGTTGTTTATCTGCTCTGAGCCCGCTTGCAGGGAGAGCAAGTTATAAATCAAAGCAAATAATAAATAAAATAAAATAAAATAAGAAGTGACTGCCATTTATCTGAATTGCTGACCTGTTTGCATCAGATAACTGGTACTGGTACTGATTTGGACTGCGAGCATTCGCCAGTCACACAGTCAACTGTGGAAATTGTTACTGGCTGGGGAACTCGGGATTAAGATGTTCAGCATTCTTAAAGCAACGTTTAGCCTTCAGAACTGTGAAGATAAATTTAAATGTGCGGGTAATATTTCTGATGTTTAATTCAGAAGCCAAAGGCAGGGCAGAGGAATTGGGAGGGGCAGTGTGAAGATGGGTTCTGAGGGCCGGGGCTCCAGCACTCGGCACCTTTCTTTGTAGAAATGAACACTGGACTCGCTGTGAGTGCGCTTCCCCTTCCCTTGGAAGTTAGGAGGGCACCCTTGCAAGGTTTGGAGGCCGGCCGATTTGTAACTTCCTTTCTCTACCAGTAGGGGGTGTGTGTCACCCTTCTTCAGTTCTGTATTCCTACACAGATGGAAGCATAAAAACCACTTTATACCAAAAACCTACTGATCGCCAAACATATTTACACACCTCCAGTCACCATCCTAAACACACCAAGCCATCGGTTGTATACAGCCAAGCTCTTCGCCACAACTGCTCCAATCCCTCTGATAGAGCTCACCTACAGGATATACATCAGAGATCTCTGGAATTATAGTACCCACTGGATGGAGTAAGAAAACAGATCAGCAAAGCCAGAATGATACCAAAGAGTGACCGGCTACAAGAGAAGCCCAAACAAAACAACAACAGAACCCCACTGGTAGTCACAGAGAGTCCCCGGCTCAAACCATTTCAGAGCATCGTTAATGACCTGCAACCCTATGCTGTACAATGATACTGCTCTCTCACAGGCATTGGGAGACAAACCTTTTTTTACCTGCAGACAGCCCTTAAGCAACACCTCGCTCACAATGATGCACTTACCAAGATGGACGCGAACTCTGGGACCAGAGCCAGCAAGAAACCAAGATGCCAGCTCTGTTCCTATATTCACTCTAAAAACAATCACTGGACCTAACAATGCCATCTCATGCTCATTCTCTTGTTCCAACATTAAATATGCCACCAAGTGTCAGCAATGCCCTTCACCTCTCTGTATTGGAAAAACAAGTCAGTCCCTTCGCAAAAGAATTAATGAAAATAAATCTAAAAATCACAGCAAAAAAAACCCAGTGAGAGAACATTTTAATCTGCCAGGACATTCCATCGCGCATCTAAGAGTAGCAGTTCTCAAGGAGAGAAACATGAGAGCGTTGAAATTGAGTTTATTTGCAAATTTGGAATAATGGACCCCCTCAGGACTTAATAAAGACATTGGATTAATCTCTCACTACAGATGCTAATTTTCTGCTTTTCACACCCCAATTCTATCAAGCTAATTCCAGTATTGTTATACCTTATGCCCTTATTTTAAATACTCCTCTCACCTTCCGGCTGGATAAAACTCAACAGACTTCCCCTTCTAAATGTATCTGTAGAAGGAAGCTTTGACTCTTGAAAGCGCATATCCTGGAACTCTAGTTGTTCTTTACTGGACCTGAATCCTGTTCTTCTACTGCAGACCAACATGGCTACCCATCTGAAACTATCTGCACAGTAGGGTTATTAGGGGGTAGGGAATTTCTTTTTCCAAAATCCACTTTTTAAAAAGATATAGCCATTGATTCCTCTTTAGAAGATTTCTCTTTCATTTGTCTTCAAACAGAAATTAAGGCAACCCTTTGTAACTTCACCTGTTGCAGTTGTTTTATGTTATACATTCCAGGATGGTGTCTAGCAAGAAATCAGGAAGGCTAGGGGAAACATTACCTGAGCATCTAACAGAATGTCAAACCCTGGCAATTAGATCCCCCCAAGTTCTCCACAGTTAACACACAGGTGTTCCAGTTGAAGTAACTTTATTAGCAAAATCAAAAAGAGTCCAGTAGCACCTTTTAAGACTAACCAATTTTATTGTAGCATAAGCTTTCGAGAATCAAGTTCTCTTAGTCAGATGCATAATATAGAGACTGGTCAAATACAGAAGAGGAGGGAGAGAAGGGGAGGAGAGAGAAGAGGCAATTAGGGGGGGGAAGGGGGAGGGTGCAATCAAAACATTCCTTTGCTAGTATATGTAAACATCTCCTTTTAGTGTGTGTATCAGTTGGCTTCAAAGGAGTTTGCCCTGTTAGTTTGTAGCAGCCAAACAGCTAGACCATCCAATTCCAATGCAGTATGAGCCTTCGATAACCACAGCTCTCCCTGCCAGATGCATCTGACAAAGAGATCTGTGGTTCCCGAAAGCCCACGCCAGGTGCCACTGAGCTCCCCCAGACCCCACCTCTGTAAAGGAAATCTGTTACCTGTGATAATGTGATAACCATTCATAGTCCCTATTCAGTCCCAGCTTGACAGAGTCAAATTTGCATATGAATTCCAGTTCAGCAGCCTCCCGTTGGATTTTGGTCCTGGTAGATTCCATCAAAGACTTAAAGGTCGCTGTAGTTCAACAGAAACCTTTCAAAAACAAAATCCAAGTTCTCAAGAAGGCTACATCCTGAGCCAGTTTCAGCTGGCATTCAAGGACACTGGCTCAGTGGAGCGAGAAAGATAAAGTAAACACTTGCAAGATAACCTACTGGCATTACAGCAATAAGGAACTTCTCCTATTCTCAGAGACCAGAGTCAGATATAACATGCATTCATAACAGATATGCAGGAGGCATATATGACAGAGAGTGAAAATCTGGAATTTTGCTAAACTTCCCTCCTTATCCCCCCTCTCTTCAAAATTCTCTTTGATCAGAAAGGAATTAATTAGAAACTGACTACAAATTCTTGAAAAGAAGAAAAAGACTGTTAGATTTCAGGGAGAAACTGGGCATGGCACACCCCAACCTTTTACCCACTCTAAACCTCCCTTCACAGGTTCAAACTTCCCGAGCAGGTTAAGGGCTGGTTACTATGCACCACCTGTCCAGCCTCCAGTTTAGCAGGCAGAGAGCCCTGACCCAAATCCTCATAGTTTCCCCTCCTTCCTCTCCCAGAGGCTCCTCCTTTCCCTTGTAGATGCTGCCACCATTTACATTAAACTTGCTCATGTAATGTGACCAGAGCGTTTGAGGTCTCTGTGTGTCATCGTTTCCCTCAGCCAAGAAATCTAAACCAGCCAGGGTTCAACAAAACAAAAATTAACTTTATTTTCAAGATGGAACATAGGAGTGAATGGTTTTTAAACTCAAAAACATACTGGGGTTAAATAGAGAATGTCTCGATGTAACAGAACAGATTAACTGCCACCTCTCTCTCTGCTGCCTTCTGTCAGCAGCTCCCAAAGCCTTTCCCCCTCTCTCCAACTGACTCTAACTCTCATTGGCCCAGCATTCCACCCACTCCCACTGGCTGTCTCTCAGGAGAGGCGGAGCTGGAGCCAGTCCTGGGTAAAGTGTCACACAGGGTCAAGAAGAATTAAGAGAATTTGTCTAAACCTTACCACAAAGCTAAGAAGTTCTGTTTGCCTTTCTTCATCAACAGTATTTCCATGCAAATTTTAAAGACATGCAAGGTCAAAAGCCTTGCACATGGTTATTTATAAAGAGAGTGGTTTGGCAAATAGAAACAGAACGGAAGAAAGTAATCAATTGATGTGTTTGACTTCCAGGACAACAGTTGTTTATCACAGTGGGTGGTTCTTCTGCATGTTAATTGAAAACAGACATATCCAAATATTAATGCAAAAATGTGTATTTATCTCTGTGTTTGGCAGTGGAAATCTTAACTGCTCGTCAAAAAAAAGCTGAAGAATTGAAGAGGCTAACAGATTTGGCTAGTCAGATGGCAGAGACACAGCTGGCTGAACTCAGGGCGGAAATTAAGGTTGGCTTCTCAGGCATTTCTATTTTTAGTAGGTTATGCCTCTTGGCAGCAAGGTAAGTGCCAAATATTTAAAAGTTCAGCACTTGAAATCAGCACCAGATTTGCAACATAAAGTATAAACTTGACTTTCTAAGAATCTCAGCTTTGTTTTTTGGCTTAATGCCACGAAATCAAAGGGTTGCAGATCCACTGTGTTAATTTGCCCAAGCCCATCATTTCTCTGAGCTTGGGGCCAAATGATAACATACACATACTATCCCATTCTATACAAACGGTTTCTGTTTTATATCTGAAATAATGTACACAAACCATATTTGTTGCATTGACCTTACACGCTGGGTAGGGCCATGGCCTAGATCTCCTGGTACTACTAATTTTCTATCTCCTGCCTATGTTTGAGACACATAGCAAATGTGGTTGTGCATGAACCACGGACCCCTTTTGTATACTGCTGGTGAATCAATGGTGAACAAGCAAGGGTTCCCCCTCCCAAGTTTTGCAAACCTTTAGGGTACTAATCTTTCCCACCCTTTTTTTGAGGGTCTGTGCTCTGCCATTTCTGCTCCAATCACACATGCCTGTTAATATTCTTGAAATGTGATAGACTCACTTCTCATTATTGGTGTACGGGGGATCGAGCTATTGTGTTAAACGAGCGGGAGTATTGCAGAAAGGATTCAGTGTGCCGGGAAGCCTCAGCAATGAAGCACGCACCTCCCTCAAATACCTGTGGCTCAAGAGATGAGGCTTTAGGATTATTTTTAAAGGGCATCTTTCTCTTCACCATACGGGAATGTTGATAACTTATGAATTAAAAATGTCCCCTCTGCAGCACTTTGTAAGTGAACGGAAATATGATGAAGAGCTGGGTAGATCAGCCCGCTTCTCCTGTGACATTGTGCAGCTGAAAACTCAGATTCAACAGTGTGGAGAAAGTAAGCATAACCTTGTCAATCTTCACCTCCTCTGACACAGCCTGTGCTAGTCTACCTTTTCCTCCAGGCAGCTGGTGTGTTGTATGTGTGTGGGGTGTGTGTGTGTGTGTGTAAACAGGGGCCAGGATCCCCTTGAAGGTGCAGTGCAGTCTGGCCCTCCTTTTAGGGAGTTCAAAGGGCCTTACCGCCTAAAACAGGTAGAAGATGTGAACCTCCGTCCTCTATTCTCAAGGCCAAACTAGACCTGATGGGTTAGACTTGTGGACAAGGACATTTGAGCAGGATTTCAGCACTTGAAAAGGCGGGGAGGGGACAAGAGTGCCTCCATCTGCAGTGCTGTGGGCCAAATTGCAGCTGTTTTAAGTCCTTTTAAAATGCTATTGGCATCCACAGGTCATAGCAGTGGATGCCGTCACGTGTACTTTGGTCCTCGGCATCTTGCTGCTAAAACACAGTTACTAAGGGAACATGAAAACCCAATTATAGATTTTACCCACGAGTGAATGACCTCTATTAGCCATTATATGGCTGAAAAGAAAGGGTAAGTAGTAGCAAACCTATAACTTTAAATAAGGCCCTGTATGCTTGTGGAAACGAACTCAGGCAGCAGCAGCAAAATTAAAATCCAAAGAGACCCACAGCTGCCTGTTGCTCCTGAAGGCAATGAAGTAGACTTAAAATTGGGACTCTGCTCTGTAGCATTAATTTCAGGGGAAATTAGCTATAGCTAAATATTGCTGGTTGGTTAGGAAGGGGGCCATAGGAACTTGCCTTATACTGAGTCAGGCAGCTGGTCCTTCGAGGTGGGCATTGTCTCCTTTGATTGGCAGCAGCTCCCCAGGGTTAGAGGTAGAGGTCATTCCGCATCACCTCCTCCCTGACCCTTTTAATCGGTGATGCCGGGGTTTGAAGCTGGGCCCTTCTACATATAAGGCAGATGCTCTGCCACTGAGCCATAGCCCCTCCCCAATGTTTATCCACTCAGAATGGTCAAAACCTGCCCCTTACAGAACAGTGTTATGGCTTGGATTCCAACAAGGGAGAACAAACATTAAAAAGAGTGACATGGATGCATATTTTGCCATGACTGTGTGAGTTGCAGAAATTTTGCTTTTTGGGGGGGGGGTCTTCTGCTTTTCTGTTAACAGAACTGAACCTCTAGAGCAAAAAAAAGCAAACACACAAAATGGCTCTCAATTGTGTCTCCCAAGGAGGTTTTATCTGAAAGAATTAAAGGCTCATCGTTTTTGCAAGGCACTACGATGTTGCAATGTGATGAGCATTTAAGAATACCTTCTATGATAGCTTCTTGCCAAACTGATTCAGGAGTCATGTGGGCAGCAAGCCCAGCGTAGCTCCAGCAAGACGAAGCATTCAGTTGGCTCCAGAAATCTGAATCACAGGACTGGTTTCCCCAGCAAATATAATGAACTCCCTTAACTGAAACTAATGCCAGTATATATTATGATGTGGTGTTAACTGAACTTTCCCCCCTTGTAGTTTCTCACCCAAAGAACAATTATTCCTCAAGAACACCAGCCAGCGCACTATTACAGCCAGCTACTTTGCACACAGCAACCAGCATTCAAAGCACATCTGTCCGAAAATCTGCTAGTCGTGCCAAGATTCCTGATACTAGAACTTCAGGGGCTAAATTTTCTAGCCAAGTTGTTGCCAATACCACAGAATCTTCTGCTGAGATAATATCAACAAATAAACAGGTTCGTATTATGATACAAATTAAGAAGTCTTGCCTGTGTTTATGGTATATAATTTGTTCTTCCAAAACCCAACCCCACAGGAATTCTCCTATGCGCTTTTCATAACTGGAGAGCCAGTTTGGTGTAGTGGTTAAGAGTGTGGGACTCTAATCTGGAGACCTGGGTTTGATTCCCCACTCTTTCACTTGAAGCCAGCTGGGTGACCTTGGGTGAGTCACAGCTTCTAGGAGCTCTCTCAGCCCCACCCACCTCACAGGGTGTTTGTTGTTGTGGGGATAACAACAACATACTTTGTAAACCTCTCTGAGTGGGTGTTAAATCATCCTGAAGGGCGGTATATAAATTGAACGTTATTATTATTATAACACTTGTTTACAAATGCATAAGAGACTTCCAGTGCAATCGTATGTAGAAGTAAATGAGCTTAGAAAGGTGTAACTCTGTTTAGGATAGTTTCAGGTGAGTAGCTGTGTTGGTCTGCAGTAGAAGAGCAAGATTCTAGTCCAGTAGTACCTTAAAGACCAACAACATTTCCTTAAATCTGACAAAGGGAGCTTGACTCTGAATATACCCTGGAAATCTAGTTGGTCTTTAAGCCACTACTGGACTCGAGTCTTGCTCTTCTGTTTAGGATGGCAGTTAGGATTACTGACCTTTTAAGAACTGGGCATACTAGCAGCGTATCGCAAAGTCCTTTTTGAAACACTTCTCTCCATTCCAAAAACCATTTGCCATGGGGAAAGAGCCTGTGCTCCAACACACACACACACAAGTCCCAAGTCCCTTTTAGTTCACAGATCTGACACACATCTGAGCATACACTTTGTACTGTAGTCATCTAAGTCTCTAAGAGAGAAAAGAAATAGCTTCCCTGGGCTTCTTTTCACTGGAGGTCTGCTTTCCTTTGGATGGTCCCATCCTGTTCATTGAGTTAAGAATAAGTTATCAGTTTTCTATCTATTATACAATATTCAGTGTTCTTGTCTTCGTTGGGATCATAAACGCTATAATCTCAGGATATGTTTGCGCTAAAGTCGTTTCATCACCATGTTTACTCAGGGTACTTTCTAGTTTTATATTATCAGAACATGCTCTAAACTCATGCTCTAAACTCATGTGTGATTGGGGGAAATCCCAGCTCTACTTGAGTTTAATGTGTGACCGCAAAATGATTTGGGGAAGGGAAAAGGGATCCCGTGTGTGTGTGTGTGTGTGTGTGTGTGTACATGGAGGCGGGACTGGCTTTGTCCCTGCTTTCCGCTTAGCATGGTTTCATAGATATAAAAGATCCAGGCATGCAGGCTCTCTGAAATCAGTGAAAGCACACTAGGCAGAAAGCAGGGACAGACAAAGCCTGCCTCCACACGCACATGGAAGCCCTTTTTCCTTCCCTCAAACCATCCTGAAGGTAAGTACAGTGACACATTAAACTTAAGTAGAGTTGGGGTTTCCCCAGTCACACACCAAGTTGACAGCATGTCTGACCAGGCCCTCAATATGTGTTGGGGTTAGAAAAAATCCTCAAACCAATTCTGCAGCAAAATGCACATCGAAATGAATTGTATTTGTTTTAGCAGAATATTTCAAATTAATCCAAAGGGGGAAAAATTGAATCCAGTATGCCCATTATCCTTGTATGTGTACAAACATTACATAGGATTGGTGAGACCAGTTTCCTTCTGCCTTCGTTTTCCCAAAACTCTTAGTAATTTGCATCTCTGCAACTGCTGTTAAAAGAAGTTTCATATTTGTTTGAGGTGGGTAGCCTCAGTAGCACCTTGCTGATATTTGTCTGTATTGTTACTGGCCAACCAGTGTCTGGGGAAAAAATCCTGCTATGTCCAGGTTTACTGTCCATCAATCTGACAACTGTAACTTGCCCCACTGGGTTAGGGAATGGGGGATTTTGTGCACCAAAAAAATTGTGCTGATTTGGGTTTAGATCTGGATTTCAAGGATGCCAAAAGAATTCAGCATCCTGGAAATCTGGATCAGATTCTTTAATCTGGTTAGAGAATCCTGAAATTATCCAGCCATTATTCCCTATGGCAACAACTATCCGGGGGGTTGGGGGGTGTTTTTCAAAAGAACTCCACTACATTTACAGGGAACCTACTCCTTCCTCTCCACTAAAGATCCCCCACAAAACTTCAGGAAAATTGGACCCCCCCCCTCAACAAGATGCACCCAGCTACTCACCATTGTTTCCTATGGGGGAAAGATTTCCAAGGCTTTTCAGGCAAAGGGAAACCTTAAGCAAACTCTGCCCCTGTCCAAAAGCCAGTCCCAAATGCAGGTCCTACTCCCAATGCAAGCTGAACTAACAAAGTCCAACAGCCCCAAACTACAGAAAGGGAACCAATATCAAACCAGAGAACTCCAGTGTCAAACTAGAGAATCTCAAAATGAAGCAGGGGTGGTTGAGGCTTACCAGAGCTCCATGGAATATAAAAGGCAGCCGGCAGCAGCTTTAAGGGCTCTTTTGAAGGTTGAGCAGGGGTGGAAGGGTGGGATGGAATTGGGTTCGACCCTGCATCCTGCCCCTCTCACCAGCCTTATGCTGCTCTCCATCTGTGGTGCAGAGCTGGAGTCCACCTTGTGCAACTGCCCTCTCGCTTGCTGCTGCTCCACTTTCACTGCAGCTGCCTGCAGCTGAATAATCTGGCCCCTCAGGGTCCAGCTTCTCAGATCTGATCTGGGTTTCTCCAATATAATCCAGCACAGCATAATTGGCATAAACTATTTAGCCAGTTCACGAATCCCAGATCGCACACCCCTAATGGGTGAGCAAGCCAGATTCAAACCTTCTCTAGATAAATAGTATCGGTCTTTTCCGGAATGGCACATTCTGGGCTGGATACATTTGACCTTCCCTAACAATGCAGAAGAGTGGGATGGATTATCAAACAACTATCAAAGGACTGAGAAGACCATAGAGGTCTTTCACTTCTGCAAAGGCAGTCACAACGCCCTTTCCTGGACATCTTGGAATAATGAATTTGTGTCATGGGAGTGTGGGGGGGAGGTGGCTGTTTTGCATAACCAGCATCCTACGATTCTGCTGCCTCTTCCACAGTCCATTGGAAGCAGCCTCACGTTGCTGTCAGGCCTAGAGGACTCTCTCAGACTCTTCACTTCTCCAGACGCAGCTGCATGAGTTAAAGGTCTTTATTAGGAGATTTCCACCAGTAGTGCACAGTACGAAGCAATTGCCTGGAATGCCAGAGTGAAGCCCTCCTGGAATAGAAATACCCCTCATTCTCCTCCCCCTATTTCAAATGAAAGCCAGTTAGAGTTGGCGCACAGCTCCTGAGTGGGAAAAGCCAGGGAGAGATGCAGAGCTGGGACCTCAAGGTCGGCCGGCTGGTTCTCAGGCGCCTGGCAGCTCCATACACTCCCACCTGTACTGATAAGACAGCTCAGCAAAGCAGGAACAAGACAGCAGCAAGCAGAGAAACAGCAAAGCAGCTATCCTATTCCCCGTTCCCCCCACCCAATAGTAAGAAACCTCCATGTATGGCAGGCAGGCTGGCTTGCTAGCCCTGCCTGACGGTAGCTAGACATAATTTGAAAGCTTCACAATGGCTAAAAATAAAAGCAGCCAAAGAGATGGAGTACTTACTACTGCCTCGATGGCCTTAGGCCTATGCTAATATGTAACAATGTACATGCAAACACAGAAAGAAGTAATTTGTCGACATTTCTCCCCGAAACCACCTGTTGAAAGATGCAACAAAGTTAATGTCATTCATTGTGTTTGTTGACAGAATGGATCTTCCAGTCAGAGGAGGAGATTTCACACAAACTATTATGCCGTTCGACTCAACGGATCTCTTAAACCACAGAATGCCAACTTTGAGACAGACCAGAACAATGTCAAGGGTAATTCCCGACAGGAATACAGAAGACAGCACCATAACAGTTTTAGGCCAAAAAATAAAGGTGTTATTAAAACCCAAGATCAATCTACACCAGCAAAAAGCATGGAAAATCTCACATGCCTAGAAAAAACAGGTCGAAAACATCCTATGCCAGGTGCTACAGAGCCCACAGCCTTATGCAGTAACATTACAAGGGTTTCTCCATGCAATTTATGTCCTCCAAGGATAGAGTCCTCCACAGATACACCTGTCCTTTCAATGCCAGCTGTGACTTTGGTAGCATGAGGAATGGGAGAATCTGGCAAACATAATGCATTTTGGTTGTTGTGGATTTTCCAGGCTGTATAGCTGTGGTCTTGGCATTGTAGTTCCTGACGTTTCACCAGTAGCTGTGACTGGCATCTTCAGAGGTGTAGCACCAAAAGACAGAGATCTCTCAGTGTCACAGACTGTGACATTGAGAGATCTCTGACACTGAGAGATCTCTGTCTTTTGGTGCTACACCTCTGAAGATGCCAGTCACAGCTGCTGGTGAAACGTCAGGAACTACAATGCCAAGACCACGGCTATACAGCCCGGAAAATCCACAACAACCATCGTTCTCCGGCCGTGAAAGCCTTCGACAATATGCATTTTCATCATAGTTTTTCACTAAGGGGGCAAAAAAGGCTTTTGAAAAATACACTATCATGGCAAACCAAGCTGATTTATTTCCTTAACCATAATAATCTGCCATATCTTGTTTCATATTTTGAAGGCTTTCCTCAGTGTACTCAAATTTAATTTTTTTTCTCATAACAAAGAAACTTTTAGCTAGCCTGTTCTTAGCAGATCAAATTGGTGTTAAAAACTTAAGCTGCAAGA
Source organism: Eublepharis macularius (assembly GCF_028583425.1). Taxonomy (NCBI): domain Eukaryota; kingdom Metazoa; phylum Chordata; class Lepidosauria; order Squamata; family Eublepharidae; genus Eublepharis; species Eublepharis macularius. The sequence continues at coordinate 216,422,413 of NC_072791.1, read as the reverse complement.
GGATGTCAATATAAATATCATGTAGTTGTTGCTGTCCAATTTGTTGTCAGTATTAGAAAATACTAAGACATCTATATTGTTGGCCTGCAGACAAAATACTTGTGTGCGCACAAAAACTCTTCTCAATTTGCGGTCTGTATTACACGGATCCTAAATTATTAGTACAGAACAAGCTTCCTAGTTCTGTTTGATGTGACCTCATTTTATAGCCCAAGTGATCTTCAACATTGGTCAGAAAGACCAGCTAATAAGTAACATTAATATTTTCCTGTGCTGTATAATTGGGTAAAATTCTTGTTTTTGCAATTTGGAATTTATGTAGTTAATGCAGTCCAGTTTTCAAGCCCTGTGAGTTCCTTTTCTGTGACTTGGATTAAATTGTGCAGGTGACAGGTTGGAGATGTTTTAATCACAGATTCAAATAATTGGCTGCTGCAGAGGTCCTTTCCCTTCTTTCAAGTTTTGTTGCCCAGAAAGACAGTTGACTTCAATAGGCTTAGTACACTTGACTCTTTCCAAGACTGTAAAATGTATTTAAGTTCACTGTGGGTGATGTGTTTTGTAGATCTGACATTACGAGACCACAGAATGTAAGACATGCCTGAACACATGAACAAACCCAGGTTTATAGTTTAAAATAAGCTAAGTTTAAATGGCTTGATAACAGTACTTTGGAAAAGTTATTCCTTTTTTTATAAAATAAAAACTATTTTACAAAATTCAGTGTTCTATATTTTGCAGAACTTTCCATCGCCTAGAATCAGCATAGCCTCTGCAAAAGCAACTCTTCTTAACTACAAAAACTTTGACATTGTTTGGTGAATGCTGTCCCCAAGCTTAGTCTGACTTGTGTCCAGGAGCCCCTCATACCCATCCCCATATCTTCTGGCATGTTGCAAAGAGCTCAGGATGGAGGCAGGGCACAGAGTCCATTTCCACTGGGGAACAGAGAAAATAAAAAACAAAACAACAGAAGTGTCTCTAAGCAATGCCAGATACCTGTTTCCCCAAATCCCAGTACCAGCTGAAAGGTATTTCCTACAAATCCTCTTTAATTCACTCAGAACTGTTGTTTCTATAGACTGCAGACATGGTTATCAGAGGGGAGGTAGTGGACATTGGCAGAGCCTTCTTCAGGGGTACATTGCATGTCTTCCATGCCTAAGGTCCTCGGATCCATTCATGGCACCTACTACTAAATGACTTCAAGCATCAAGCTTAGAAACATCACTGCTAAGTCCTTGAATAGTTGCTGCCCGTCAAAAAAGAAATCCTGGGCTACATGGACCGAGGAACTAAGTCCTCCTCGTACCAATCAGACCAACTCATCTTAAAGACATCCAATAGCGATGCTCCAAACATGTGAAATGGCCTTATATCTTAAGGCAAATTCTGACTATAAAGCAATAGATCGATGATTACAAAAGTATACATGTCCGCTATCTCCCCAATCCTGCACTTGGTTACCCAGGTTTGTTTTACTCCTGCTATCTTTTAAAACCTCGCCATTTTTCTTCCTCGTATCTGTGCTCATCACAAGAACGGTTAGTTCCTGGTGTATGACTGGTGGCGCTGCAGCACTATCGTGTGGCCAGAGGAGCAGAAACAAAGTCGCACGTTGGTGAAAGGATTATATGTTATTCTCATCCGGGCAGTGGGTAACTTTCAATGATATGCCCAAGTTGTACTTTCTGCCTCACAAGCGAACAGATGTCATTGAGAAAAGCACAGCACTGAGGTGTCCAGCATGTTTGTATACTGAGAGCACAGACACAATTTATCCCTCCAACACTGCACCATACAATTCCCTTCACAAAAACCCACACCCCGTGACTGATATTTGCGGGTCATTTATTAAAACAATACTGTTGGAAGAGGTATTATTTCCTTCCCATTTCCCCAGATGAAGCCTTCCAAAATTTGGAAAAGACAGTGAAGAAATTATGCTACTTTAAAGTGTCCAGGAGTGACTGAGTATGACATGTGTTGCAATGAACTATTCAAAAAGGAAAGAAGTACGAGCTAATTCCTTCCCTATGAAGGGATCATTGTCGTGATCACTGGAAATATATATCCCAAAAGAAATTATTTATTAATGGATTATAGAGCAAATAGAGGAAAGTATGCTTTTAAGGCCAGAGGTCTGAAGGAAATAAACGAAAAGCTCCTTGAGACAGTCTCAAGATAACTTTGATTTATTTCCTGTTAACAGGGAACATAACACATGAGCGTAAGAACTACCCTTGATGGAGTAGAACGAAACTTATTTTAAAAATGGTGACAAAGTATGACAAACTGACCTAACTCTACTGATTTCTCCTAAACAATCACTGTATTTTGTAACTCTGATGGCCGGCACGGGGGCGGGGGGGGGGGGAATCATCATGCTATAAATTCAAAAGCCAACCATGTGCCTATTACTTGAAACAATCATTTGTTTTCAATCCCACATGCAGCTAACTTGTTTATAGCCATATCAATCACAGTTTCTGATATGAAAGGTTAATTGAGGCTAACTAACCCATGCTCAATCATAGGCAAATAATTTTCTCATAACTAAACAAAGTTTTCAAAAAACTGTCCACTTGGGATTAGGCTCAGGATACACTGTTGTTATTAGGGGTGTGCGATTCGGTTTCCGATTTGGAAAAAATGCCCAAATCGAACCCGATCTGTAAAGATTTGGGTTTTCTGCTGGCCCTGTTTTAGAACACCCGAATCAAAACTTCCCAAAGTGATTCCAGTCGCTTTGGGGCACTTTAAAGTTTAAAGGGCCTTCTGGGCGTGCTGGAGGGGGGAGCTTAAAGGAAAAAATGCTCCCTGCGCCGTTTTCAAATGGCGCGAGGAGAGTTCTACCTTTTAAGTTCTCCCTCATCCCTCCAGCCGCTGGAAAGAAGAGCTTAAAGGGTAGGAGGCTTTCCGCACTGTATGCAAATGGCACACAGCGCCGTCTACCCTTTAAGCTCTTCCCCCCCTCCCTCCAGCCATCAGAGAAGGAGGCAGAGGAAGTTCTTCCTGCCTCTCAAATGGCTGCTGTGGCCCAAATCGGTTTAAACTGTTTTATGAGAAATATTAAGCCACAAGGAAAAGCCAACTAATGCAGAACAAGGCTGTGGTTAACGGAACTATAAGTAAACGCAACAATACCACTCTACTTGATTCTGGAAAAGTCATGAGTATCTTGCATGCAGCTTGAAGACTATCAACAATAGGAATCACAAGGACAGAAGAGCAACTGTAGCAAAGGAATGTGAACTTCAGTTATTGAAAACGAGACACTGAAGAATGGCAAGAGGCTCCGAATACAAGTTGCTACAGTGAAGATTTAGGTTGATTATCAGCAAGATTCTCAACTATACAAAGGGTCAGATGACGGAAGAAGTTTCATGGAAAAGTTACGGCATTAAGGAATCTCTTTTGATTTTGATGTCTTCTGTTCTCTTCAAAGAAAGCCACTTTTGAATCCTTATGGTTGCAAAGATGTGCTTAAAAGTGTGTGAGCCTGCCTGCTGAGATCTCAGGTGGTAAGACAGATTTGCAGAACAGGATTTTCAGTGGCAGAGGTTTCATTGCTATATATAGTACCTTGCTGCTACCCTTGACACTTAAAAGCTAGACATGGGCACGAATTGAAATACGAAGCAAATTTTGTCACAAAACGGGCCGTTTCATGTGTCATGAAACAGTGTTTTGTGGGGCTGTGGTTATCACGAAATGATCATGAAATTCATGACTTTTTGGCCTGTTCCGTTAGCTTCATGAACGATTCGTAATTGCAGACAGGCTGGTGCCCATCCATTGATTCCCTAGGCAACAATGGGCCCAGACCTTTTGTTGACATTGGAAACCCCAATCATAGCCCACTTACCTTTGACTGGCAGCTCTCCTAGCCATCTGGAGAGCTTCCATTCTGCCCTATACAGCCAGGAGTTGGGGTCAATCCCCTAGGCAACCAAGGAGGTGGGCCTTCTGTAGCCATGGGCACACCAATCTCACCCCTCCAAACCCTGTTAGGCAGGTCTGTCAGCCAACCAGCTCCACCATGGCTGGTCCTTTGTCCTCCTCTGATCCAGCAACTCCCAGTCCCCGTTTCAGTCATGCACTCTGGCAGCACTTCCCTTCCCAGCCTTCCTGTTGACTTTCCCGATCAACATATTGCAAACTGGGAGGGTGGGTGGAGGAGAGCCTGCTGAAGTCTCCCTGCGAGTTTGGCATCTCCGGGTATGAAGGGGGCCGTTGAAATGCCCCGGGTTCTGACGAATCACAAAACTAATGAATTGTTTCGGCAAACGTGTCAATTTCGTGAAGTTTCGTGATTCATGGATCGCGACAAAACACAAAACTCTTGTTTCGGGGTTTTTCTGTTTTGTGCCCATGTCTATTAAAAACAGTACAAATCATATCAACAGTAACAGTTGCAAAATAAACTATTATACATTTATGAGGGGTTACAAAACCGGGGAATGTGGTGGATATTTTGTTTGTTTTCAGTTTTGCCTAGATTTCACACAGACCAGCATATATTCCATTTTAAAACGATTTCAGCATAACAATTTTGATCTACATAAAGAAATGGGACCCCCCAATACAAAGCATGACAATTTAAAAAAATGTCCATGCCCTTTTTGCACAATAAAGAGATTTTTTTCCAGACACGTGATTAAAAATGTTAAAATGCTTGCCCTCCCATTTTTCTCCAGACTGTCTATTACTTGCTGCTGTCTGACACAGTTGACTGTTTCCAGAAGATCTACCTTTAGTAAGATCATGACTGCAAACATTATGTAGGATCATTTATCTGGTCATTCTGTAAATGATTTTTAATATTAACACTCCAATGAGAACTCAAATTCTTCCTGACCTGGGGATGCAGAAGTGGAAGCAACCGCAACGGCTGGAACTTGCTGCTCAGATATTTTGCTCAGTACTGATGAAGAGTGTCGAGATGATAGTTCATTGCAAAGTGGAGTCCGCTTGATTTTTACCACACGACTGGTTGCAAGTTTCTTGGCTAATGGGGCCTTCAAAGTATTTTCACAAAGTTCCCCATTCTCAGAACTCCTAATTGATACCTGAGAGGTTTTAGTTACTGACACAGATTTTGCAGGTAGTGTTTTTGGTAGTACTTTGCACGGTAACAAACTGTCTCTGGAAGGTCGTTTAAGAGTCACCTTAGATCGAGAAGATGCATGACAAGCCGCTATCTTTAATGAAGCAGAGTTCTTAACTTTGATACAGGTACTTGTTGAAGGACCTGAAAACTGAATTGGCTTTCGACCTGTTCTACTGCTCGAGTACCTTTCTTCCTCTTCAGTGTAGTCTAGTAACCGCCTGTAAATAAAAGCAGACATTCACTGCAACAAATCAAGTACTTCGGGTAATACTTCACAGAACATAGTTAGGATGCAAGTGAACATGTATCCCACACTCACATTTAGATGCAATGTGTGGGTTACATGTTCAAAATTGGAACAGTAGGAACTTCAAATGAACAAACAGTCCACTATTAAAAATAGTAATAGGGAAACCTATTGGAATGAACCAGTCATGTTTGGCACACATTAGCAAGGAAGTAATCTTCCTTGTCCAATGCCAACTGCAGGATCTTTTAAAATATAGTATCATATGCTCACAAATAAGTTGTTATGACTACCTGTATTACGTAAGAGCTGGACTCTGCTATTAGTGGCCTGTACTATCAACACATCCCTGTTGTACCTTCAAGAGGCTCCTATGGGTCACATAAATGAGGCTTTCAGAGTGGCTTTGTTCATGGAAAACCATTTTCTATAATATGTCAGGTTATGTAATATGCATCTATATATCAATTTGATTTTCTGTACAGGTTTTTTCTCTATCATGTGCGTACTTGGGGTTCTCTTTATGAGCTCCCTTCCCTCCACTATTTTCTGTTAAATGCCAACGATTTAGAAATCCTGTAAAATGTCCCAGCATAGCACCAGTAAAGTAATTGGAACAATAAAACCTAGAGACAAAAAGGGATCCTGTTGAAAACATTATATTCTCAAAGAAACAGTCAGAAGAACACAGCTATATTTTAAAATAGGAACAACATATGAATGTTTTTTTTTATCAGAGGATGATGAGCATGTGTTTCTGTGCAATGAAACACAGTTGAAACACATTTAGAAAACGTTATACAAATGGTACTATGTCAATTAAAAAATAGCAGGATGTGTCCAGTGGCACCTTAGAAACTAATAAGATTTTTCAAGGGTATATAAGCTCCTTTCTTCAGCTACGTGGAGGATGGGAGAACTCTAAGCCATTATATCTCAGTGAGAAGGTGGGAGGGGTGAAGCAAAAAAAGACAGAGTCGGGATTTAAAGGTACAGTGCAGCTTGATTAGCATCTATAGTGAGATAAAATCTTGCTGATCTACCATGGTCCAACATGGCTACCCACCTGAAATTAGAAAGCAGTAGTGCTTCAGGTGTATGTTAGTGCTGCGGCCGAGCAAGAACCAGTCTGTTGCATATATCGGACCACAAAACTGATTTGGGACACTACTGCTAAAATGATTGCATGGAGTTCTTCCTATTTACCAATGTCATGCAACAAGATCAAAAGTGAACTAGACATCTTACATGAAAACAACAACAGCTAAAAAGGCATATTTCACTGTAACTATGCATTCAGAAAAAATGTAGCGATAAAATCATAGGAGATCATGTTCATGAACAAACCACAGGCATTAAAATGAACAACGGAAATTAGCATTCTGTGAACTCTTCTGTAATGAAACCTAACAGTCAATGGCTATAAGACACATTGCCTTTAGTTAATGAGTACAAGAAAGATCTACTTTTACAGTGCAATCCTATGGAGAGTTCCCCCAGTCTAAGCCCATTGACTTCAATGGGCTTAGACTGGAGTAACTCTTCATAGGATTGCATTGTTAGTTTAGTAAGATACACTTTTCAAAAAATCACAACTGAAACTGAGCTGCCGAATCAAGCCACAAACAGATTTGGTTTAATGAAGTATCAGGCAGCATCGCCGTCCATTCCAAGCCTAAATCAGAATGAAATTCGAACACATCACAGCAGGAGACCTTGACCGTCTTTTAAAAGCAAAAAAAAAAACACTGAATAAACAGCGCAGGGCTCCTTGGAAGAGGGGGCAACACAGACCTGTCACCAAGTATCCCTGATGGCACTGATGCAGACATGTGAAATTAACACTGCTGCAAAACGGGAACTGAATGATTAGTTATCCTACAGTAATTTAAGAAGCAAGACATCAAGTTCTTCAGGAAAAAAAAATCTCGCAAACTTCTACAATAGCTTCAGGCTGTTTATAGAACAGCCCACTATAAATGTTGTAAGTAAATAGCTTTGTCTACCATGGAAAATGCTTTTGCAATGGCTAAGATTGCACTTAGCGGCAGCAAATTCATTCAGTGGTTAAGACACATGCTACACAAATCTGTCTCAAATCTTTCAAACACATGGAAGCAAACAACAGTATAATGTAATTGTGAACCCATTCTACACAACAGGGTTGTGGTTCTGACTTTCTGAAGCAGAACCCACTTCTAAATTCTTTAGTTGGAAAGTAACTCTTCACTATTTTTTTGCTCCCCACCATAAAACCCAGGAATCTCTCATTAACACTGAACAGGTTTATGTTTTATTTTTCATGCTTTGTATTTATATAAATACTAGCTTGATACCTGTGCTTTGCTATGGTATTTAACTACTTTAAATCCAGTTCACATCGAGGTTCGCGTCAAAATGGCCCCTAGAAAGGGCGTGCACCATCTCCCCATGAACATTTAAAAACTCATTTACCGTACTGATTTTTATATAAAATCCCTATTCAGGAGTCTTGTACCATCTTTCTTCAACTGTCTGGTTTCCTTTACCTAGGACTTTTTTCTGGGAAAAGAGGAGGTGGAACTCTCTATTATCACATGTGTGCTCCTGGAACTGACATCACTCTCGGAAGTGCTGCCACTTCCCAGAACCCAGAAAAATGCATTACGACAAGATAAATGTGAGTAAGCTGGGGAAATTACACTATTATGGGAAAGGGTTTTTTTTTCCTTTCTGTATCCTCTACAAAAAGAGAAATCTTCCATTCCCTTTCCCAAACGTTTCATTTCTTTGGAATCATATTTTAAAATATGCAAGAAGGAGGGGGCCTCTAAAAATCCAAAACCCATCTTACAAATCTAAATTCTAACAGATTTCCTCTGCCAGCATAGAAAAAAAATCCAAAATTCTTTCTCAAAATTCCACAATGTCTGAAATTCCTAATCTAATGAATATTGAATTTTCAAATTTTCAGGGAAAGTTTTGCTTTACTGGAGCAATTCAAAATTAGATAATCAACTTTAGCTGCACTAGATTTATACTTAGTTTAAAATGGCTTTTTTTGTTGCCTGCCAACTGTACCTTACCAATGGATAAGCTGTTGTGACATTGTGAAATGCTCATAAATATTCCAATGTCCCAGACAAACAATATTCATAAAAACTTCCTTAACACCCATATGCCCACTGCAATTTCAGTGATGTTAATCAGCTAAGGGTGGGGAGAACCATTTGAGCTATAGCTATTAAGATATAAGAACATCTACATGCTGATGACTATATTGATGAAAGCCTTCTGTGACTTGGACACAGCTATCCATTCCTAGCATAAAACTGGAATAACCATAACTGATATTTTAACTAATACAAATAACCATAACTGATATATTTAATTAACACAGAACAAATTTGCATTCAAAAGCTGTGGGAACCAAAACAATGTCAACTTCAAACAACAAAATGAAAGCAACACACACACACACACACACACACACACACAGCCTCACCCCCATGAAAAGAAAGCAGAATGAACTCAAAGCAGCACACACACACACCTCCCACCCCCCATGAAAAGTAGAATGAACTCAAAGCAGCACACACACAGCCATACCCACCCACCCGAATGAAAATAAAACAGAATGAACTCAAAGCAGCACACACATACACAGAAGCCCCTGAATGAAATGAAAGCAGAATGAATTCAAAGCAGCACGCACACATGCATGCACACACACACACAGCACACCTCCCCTGGAAAGAAAGCAGAATGAACTCAAAGCAGCACACATACACATACAGCCCCACCCCCCACCTCTCAATGAAAATAAAACAGAATGAACTCAAAGCAGCACATACATACACAGAAGCCCCTGAATGAAATGAAAGCAGAATGAACTCAAACCAACACACACACACACAGCACACCTCCCTTGGAAAGAAAGCAGAATGAACTCAAAGCAGGACACATAAACACACAGCCCCACCCACCCACTCCCCCAATGAAAATAAAACAGAATGAACTCAAAGCAGCCCACACATACACAGAAACCCCTGAATGAAATGAAAGCTGAATGAACTCAAAGCAGCTAAACCTCCCCTGCAGAGCCCGCAGGGCCGAAGGAATCACATGGGCAGATTCTAGAGCTGCTGGAACGGCGTTCTGGAGCGTTCCCCCTCAAAAAAAAGCCCTGCCTTTACACAATTTTTACCTCAGAACACAGAGTTCCACAGCTGACCAATCAGAGAGAGGGGAGTGCAAGCAGGCAGATCCTGCCAGCCACAAAGGAAAGCCAGGCCCCACAGGGAGATTGGCAACCCTAGTGAACTTTATGGGGAAGATGGGAGGTGTATTTTACCTATGGACACATTCAACGATTCCCAATAGCGACTGCATACTGTTTAGAATGTGGGGGGGGGGGGGGTAAGGACCAATCAGGCCACATACACAAATGACCTCTGTGCTCCAACTGTCTATGGGGGGAGGGTTCGAATGAGGTATGGAATGTTATGAACACCAATCAGGCCGCATATGCAAATGACCTTGAAAGGCTGGCCCAATCAGGGAAAAGTGGCCTAACTGGCAAGAGTTGCAAGCAGGCAGCAGCCTGCCAGCCCCAGAGGGAAGCTGTATCCCTTTGGGAAAACACATTTTGCCCCTTTTTCCCCCATTAGGGGGCAAACTTCTTAAAACCCTTTCTTAGTGGGTGTTTACATCATGAAAGGAATGTTCTCCCCAAATTTCACGTTTCTAGGTCCAGGGGTTTGGGCTGGGCATTGATGAGTCAGACAGGACACTTGTCTTTATATATATATATAGATGTAGCATTGGGATGCTGACTTAGAGTCTGAGAACCACTATGGTAGGGAGTAAGTACTGCTGCCAAGGTGATGTGGATGCAAGGTAAACTTTACTGAAGTTCCCTGCAGATACAGCCTTACAGATAGCTACAGTACATCCTACTACTTTCCAAAAAGCATAACAATGGCAAAGTAAAAGTTTGCCATAGACAGCATGGGGTATACGGCTATCAACTGGATGCTTCTACTGCATGTATCTTCAGAGAACTGACACACACAAAATACGTTTAAAATCCAATCCCCTCCTATCTGACGAAGGGAGCTCTGATTCTCAAAAGCTCATACCCTGGAAATCTAGTTCCAGGGTAGATTTCTTGCATGACTCTTAATAGTTTAGGCAGATGCTTTTTAAAAACAAACATACTCTTTACAAAGATTTTCTTATCTTCAGTCGTAGGGAAAATTCTTGTGCTGTGGTGGGAGCTGCTGACAAAGACATTTTAAAAAAAAAATCTGCAAAGCCAATCAGATCTCCAATAGCCAAGCAGAAGCCCTGCTGGGCAAAAGCTGCACCTGGACCTGCCTGCTTTATAAAGCACTTCGCAAGCACCAGGAAAAGTGTCCACAGATGCCACGGTGCCTATGAGCACCTTGTTAGGGAACTCTGATCTAGGGAGACAGTACATCTGGAAAACATAATGCAAGGGAATATGGAAAGTGAACAAGAAAGAAGAATTCATGTGTAGTTGGGAGAGGGGGGGTTAAGCCCGAAAGCAGTCTCTGTTCATCATAACCTTAACTACTGATTAATAGGACATACCGTTTAGGAACTGGAGACATGTTTTCCAGGCTTCCTTTCAAAGGGCGTTCCTCAAGAGTCCAGCATTCTATAAATTCCTGTGGAACTCGCCAGTAACTGACACCTGTAATTCCAAAGACATCATTTCATAATAGTCAAGATAGATAAACTGGAATTGTTTTTCCTACTTACAAAACTAAGCTTTATGATCCTCCTCCTGTTTAAAAAAAATACTTGCTTGGTGTAATGGTATCATACTAGTTCCATAAAACAGAAAACAATTAACTATCCCAGTTGGTATGAGTTTACAAATTTTTATAATTCATAGAATCCTTTACACAGAAAAAAACCATATTAAAGTTTACACTGATACTCATGATACGCAGATCCAGAGGAGTTAGCCGTGTTAGTCTGTAGTTGCAAAATAGCAGAGTCCAGTGGCACCTTACAGACTAGCCAACTTTACTGTAGCATAAGCTTTCGAGAACCACGGTTCTCTTCATCAGATCTGACGAAGAGAACTGTGGTTCTCGAAAGCTTATGCTACAATAAAGTTGGTTAGTATTAAAAGTGCTCATTATACACAGCACTCCAAATAACTTCAGATTTCCCTCCATTTTGCCATTTGTATGCTTAATCAGACAGCTGGTATTTGACACCAAATACTGTAAACCCAGAAACCTGGATTTATTGAGGATATGCTCTGCTCCCAAAGAAACCAAGTCAAATTATGGGAGAGAGATCTTCCACAGTTCTTTAACATGCTTGTTATAAGCCACTATGAGAGCCCAACAAGGCTACTCTAAGCACAGTACAAACTCTTAAATGAGTAAGTTGCTCCATAATCAATATTCAGCCAAGCTGAAGATCTCCCTGCTACTGTAGGCACAGTTGCTATTTCATCTCTAAAGACATATGAAGGGTAAATATGCATAACTTCTTTTTTATTGAAAATACTATTTAAAAAGTCCGTACCTTTTCCTTCCCATGCCTCAAATGCATCCATCATTTTTTTCAACTCAGCCACTGAATAATAGCTCCAGATATATTGGACATTATTTCCAGCCTCTCTAGATAAATATTGTAGAAAAAAACAGGATGCATTATTTTACAATTTTTTAGAAGATCTGCTTTAAAATATTAATATTTTCAAATGAATATAAATATTGGTTGTTGTGGGTTTTCCGGGCTGTATTGCCGTGGTCTTGGCATTGTAGTTCCTGACGTTTCGCCAGCAGCTGTGGCTGGCATCTTCAGAGGTGTAGCACCAAAAGACAGAGATCTCTCAGTGTCACTGAGTGACACTGAGAGTGACACTGAGAGATCTCTGTCTTTTGGTGCTACACCTCTGAAGATGCCAGCCACAGCTGCTGGCGAAACGTCAGAACTACAATGCCAAGACCACGGCAATACAGCCCGGAAAACCCACAACAACCATCGTTCTCCGGCCGTGAAAGCCTTCGACAATATAAATATTCTTTACACAAGGATGCTGCGACCGGTTTAGAATGTACAGAAGCTGGACTGCAGGCTGCAGCAGATTTGGGGCCATTTGGGACCCGTTTGGGCCAGATCAGGGCTGAAACAGCCCGGACCAGGTCAGCGTCAGGCAGGGGAGTTCCCTCAACCGGCACTGACCCGATCCGCACAACTGACCCGGCATTGACCAGGCGGGAGAGGCTTCCCTTGCCTGGAACTGACCCAATCCTGGCCGTTTTGGCCCTGATCCTGGTGGAAATGGGTCCCAAATGGCCAAAAGTTAAGTGTTTAAGGCTTATTGCTTGGAAGGCCGACGCAGCTACTGTTTAGACTTTTTGATTATACTTTGTTCTTGGGTTTAAATGTGTTTTAAAATGTTTTGTAACATGAATTTAAGACTCCAACAGGATGGATTAGCTCTAAGTGCTCTTAAGAAATAAATATTTAGATGTCAAGGATGCACTTTTAAACATTATTTTTGCTCGAAGAACAATACAGCTATCAACACTAATGCTTATGGGTGTGCCACAGAGTGTCCGTGTTTGGGGCTGATGCCTTCTACAGAATTCCACTGCAGCAATATACAAAGGAAGATTTCTCTAAATTAAATGAGAAGGTTTGCAATACAATGCACAAATCCCTCTGCCAAAGTTAAGTGTAAGGATGCCAGGGTAGTGGCCATAACACACTTAAAGTTTTCAATGGGTCAAAAAAGAAATTTTAAAACCCAAACCCAATCTAGTAACACACTAGGTTGCAACCAGGGCACTAACACCTTTGAGTATTCTCACAGAAATTTCCAAATAAATTTTTAAGCATAGCACACGTGAGAACAGCTGATATTAAACACATTATCTAGCAAAGGTGTATGGTGACTTTGCAGACCATCATTTCTACTTACAAGTTAAAAACCTGAATATTTAAGTTACTGAATCTAAGGCAACATGAAAAATCCCCGAGCTTCAAAGCACAGGTATGCACAGGTCTTCATGCACTGGACATTCTCTTACAGAAGCGAAGCACACAGCTCTCAAAACTGCATCATCTTACAAACACACTTTCATGTAATCACATGGCTGGGTAGTATTTCCCACCTCTTATAAATATTTTTACTGTGAATCCTCCCAGCCAGTTGTTTTTCAACTGCCGCCATTCCATCAGTTTTTGTTGTGTAAACACCGATTATTATACTCTCACAGCTTGCTCCGGATGTGCTGAGATAGTGTAGGACCCAAACGGTAGGCTTGACAGATATTAAGCCATAAGAGTCACAAAAATCCATTAACGCCTGCAAAAAACCCACAATTTTATATTGTAACAGAGTGATCACACACTATTTAACTAAGATTATTTGCATGTGTTCAAAATGATCTTCTGGGTCTAAGATAGAAAGGAACTCATTTTTCTTTTCCTTTTTGCAAAAATGCTTGAGGCAAAATGCCAGTCCCACTCCCTCCCCCCACCAGCCTCTGCTTTTCCCACTCCTGCCCCAGCTCTTCACCATTCTCCTTCCATCAGCTTCTAGTCTTGTGTATTTTCTCCCCCTCCCCTATCACCCACCTACCTAATTTTTCTTCCCCCCTCCCTCCATCATCTACCTGCTTTTGCTATCCCCCCCAAACTTACCACCTTTTGTTTTCACCAATTGTTATGCACTATTTTGGGTTGCTCTGGCAACACTAAATGTTACCAAGTGTTATTTTTTTTTACTCTTTTTAGCGTTTTGTTTTTATTGTTTTTAGCTCCCCAGTTTAAAAAAAAAAACTTTTCAATTTTTCTGGAAATTGGGTTTCTTCTGGGTTTGCAGAAGTATATCTTAGCCATGGGTGGCCTTGCTGTGAAAATGTTTTGACCTGCACTGGGGCAGAGAACACATCTATGTGATACTATACTATACAATACTAGATCTGTTAGGAACAAAGTTGCATGCACTGCTGGGATGTTGCAGGAAGAGAAAACTGATGTGGTTTGCTTAACAGAGACATGGCTGCAGGAAAACGACAAGGTGTGTCTATCCCAACTAACTCCCCCTGGCTACAGCATCCTACACCAACCTCGCTATGGTAGCTGGGGAGGAGGGGTTGCTATTATTCTCCAGGAGTCCTTCAACTTCCGCAGATCTCCAGTACAAGCTATAACTGGTACGGACCGCATGCTCCTGTCTCTGGGAATTAAAGACAGATTGGGTATCCTGCTTGTTTACAGACCACTCAGCTCCCGCCTAACCACTCTGAGTTGGCAGAGCTGCTAGCAGACGTGGTGCTGGAGACACCTGTGTGTGTGTGTGTGTGGTGCCCTCAAGTCAGAGTTGACTTATGGCCACCCTGGTAGGATTTTCATGGCAAGAAATTATCAGAGGCGGTTTGCTGTTGCCTACCTCTGCAACCCTGGTCTTTGTTGGAGATCTCCCATTCAATTACTAACCAAGGTCGACCCTGCTTAGCTTCTGAGATCTGACGAGATCAGGCTCACGTAGACTTACTGTTCTGGGAGACTTCAACATCCAGGTCTGGCTCAGGAACTTACAGCTTCCTTGGCAACCTTGGGCCACTCTCAAATAGGGACAGGCCCTACGCATGAAAGTAGCCACACCTTAGACTTAATATTGTGCACTGAGCCTATGAGGGAAAACCTTGTTTCAACGGTGGAGATTCAGTCTGAACCTTGGTCAGACCATCACCTGCTAAAGTGAAAATACCCGCAATACCCCATAAAATGGGGGTCCAGTTAAAAGGCTCATAGACCCTTCCAGATTCCAAAAGGCCTGATCTGTCTGCAGCCTTTGACACAGCAGACCATGCCATCCCGTTGAGGCATTTAGAAACAGAAGTGGGCATCAAAGGATGTGCCCTGGACTGGTTTAAATCATTTCTCATTGAACGGACTCAAAGGGCTGCTGTCGGAGATCAGCTATCTTCGGGGTTCCACAGGGCGCAATCTTATCTCCCATGTTATTCAACCTCTACGGAAAGCCTTTAGAACTCATTCACAGCTATGGAGTTGGATGTCACCAATATGCAGATGACACCCAACTCTATATCTCGCTATCCAGGTCCCCACAGGATGCAGTAGAAATCTTAGATCACTGTGGTGAAATGGCTGAAAATGAACACATTGAAATTGAACCCAGACAAGACAGAAGTGATGCTTGTTGAGAAGGTAGAGATTTTTGAAGGACATTATACTTCCCACTTTCGATGGAGTTCGTCTGACCCTTGCAGACTCAGTTAAGAGCCTAGGGGTTATACTGGATCCAGTGCTACTACTAGAAAAACAAGTTAAGGCAGCCACAAAAAATGCTTTCTACAACCTCACTCCAGCCTGGAAGATGGCTTCTTACCTCGACACAGCCGACCTGGCCACCTGGATCCATGGTAACATCAAAACTTTATTGTAATGCACTATACATAGGTCTCCCATCTAAGTTAACTAGGAGGCTCCAATTGGTGCAAAATGCTGAGACTCAACTATTATCAGAAGTGAGCAGGAGCATGAACATCACTCCCATCCTACTGTCACTCCATTAGCTACCTATTAGTTACCATGCTCAGTTCAAGGTATTGGTTATGACATACAAAGCTCTTCACAGCCTTGGTCCGGCATACCTACGAGACCGCCTCCTTCCCCAAGTTCCTCCACAGCAGCTTCGCTCATCTGAACAGGGTCTCCTGCAGGTGCCACCCAGCGCATGGGCAAAATCAACAGTAACCCGTACATGGGCTTTCTCTGTGATGGCCCCTACCCTGTGGAACAGCCTGCCTGAGATCAGGAGAGCCCCCACTGTCATGGCTTTCCACAAACGATGCAAAACCAAATGATTCAAAAAGGCTTTTTACTCAGATAGGAGGGCTGCATTGTAGGGAAGAGATCTCAGATGCTTTGCTAAAGAGTTAGGGACCTTAGACTTCACCACTATGTTGCCTTACATATTAACTGCTGCTTTAAATACGTACTCCTATGTACTACCTGTGCTTCATGTTGTCTAATGTCAGTCATAGAATTGATTATGTTCTGTTTCAGCATTTCTTCAACTCTTTATTGGATCCTTGCTAATGCCATGTCTTTGTAAACTTGTATTTATTTATTCTATGTCATTGTTTATGGAAATATCCCTGACACTGTATGGAAATGTCCTTGATACTGTATGGAAATGTCCTTGATATTTGATTGTACTACTCTCAAACTATGTAATCCACCTTGAGTCTCAGTGAGAAAGGCTGACTATACATAAATAAATAATGATAATGATAAATGTGCTAGAGACAGCAGTGGAAGCCACATTCTTTTAAACGGTGTGATATTTGGAGGATCAAGTTTGTTCAGAACTTACACTACTGGACTAGAAGCATAGCTACAGTGCTAAAGAACCAGTCTTGTAAACAGTCATCTGCACAACAGCTACCATGCACCCCCTCTCTTTGCCCATCCTCTAGATTTCCAGCTCAGCAGCTACTTCAACTACTTCCCGTAATTTGGGGCCATAAGAAAATTCCAAGACCTTTTTAAGATCTGTGTTTGACCTTAGAGAAAATGTCTCCATTTCGTTGGCCAAGTGGTCAGCAAGATTGTAAGGGTAAGGAATGCCAAAGTAATCCGCTTCTTCCTGCAATGCAATTCGTGTCTGCTCGTCTTCTGGAAGCCGAACATCGCCATGAAGATAATCTAAGAGATATTTAAAGAGGTTGCCGTCTCGATCGATAAGGCACGCTCCTGAAAACACAAGGAAAAACACTTGTGAAGTCTTAAAATATTTTTGAGAAGATGTCGATTCATCCCCATATGCCTTTTTAGTAAGCATGTATTTATTTGAAGCGATATCCTCTCCTAATCATCCTTCTTTCAGACTCACTGACACAAAATACTGTAAAAATATTACTATCAAAAGGCAAACCCAATACAGAAGACTAGTTTTTTTCCTCATTCACATTCATATCAGCCTGTTAATTCAGGCAACCACGGTTTAGCAGTAACTGTCCAACTTGGGCATTTTAAATCTGCCAGATTACAATAAACGCAAACCCCTGTCCACTACCTGCTTTCTGATGGTAGCCAAACACTTTCTCTCATGCCCAGTCTGTAACACTACCTGAATTCTGAGGGTGCCAACTGTCTGCCTCGACCCACTCTGCCATGTGAAAATCCTTGAGCACAAATGTCCCACCACATTTCACGGCAGTTAGAAAAGTAATTTTTTTATAGATGTTGCAATGTTAATTTAAAAGATTGGTTTTTATTTTAGTTACCGCTAAAACCAAGAGCCTTTTTCTCCATTTCCCTGATACTTGGTAGGGATGATTGCTTGGGCAAGAGATATAAATTCCTGAGGTGGGTGGTAGGCATTGTGTGAATTCCCTCAGTTGAAAGGACAGGCCTGTCATGGGTAGATTTTGTGAATCTTCCTAGTATATAATACTTGCCTCCAAAGTCTGGTCATTATACTGTATGTATCACAATTTTACACCACTCTTTCTCCAAGAGGTTCAGTGTGGCACACATCGTAATCTGTTTCTCTTATTTCTCTTATTAATCCCCACAACAATGGATGAAAATGGATGAAAAACAAAGACGCTGCAGCCTGAAGTATGTTTCCCATGAAACCAACAGAAACAAAGATGAATAACGCTGAAACCAAGCATCGTACCACATAAAAGGCTAAGCGTATTCAAGACAACTCACTTCCTCCCCTGGTGCGCCTCCAGAGGGTGCTGCTGCGGAGGGAAGACCAGATGAGGCAGCCAGACCTCCAGAGAGCGCTCCATGAAGGGAAGCCCAGGCTGGGATCAGGTGTGGAGCAGGTGGCAATGCCTGTCCCCAGCCTTCACCCAGCTGGTAGGAGTGGAGCAGGTGGCAATGCCCGCCTCCCGCCTTCACCCAGCTGGGATCAGGAGCAGAGCAGGTGACAATGCCAGCTGCCCCCCTTCACCCAGTACGGTTTCTGGCATGGAGCAGGAGGAAATGCCCATCCACCCCCTCATCCAGCCAGAATCAGGAGCAGAGCAAGTGGCAATGCTCTGCCACTTGCTGGGATCAGGAGTGGAGCATGAGGCAATGCCCGCACCCCCTCACCTGGCCTGGAACAGGCACAGAGTAGGTGGCAATGCCACCTCCCAACTTCACACGGCTGGGATCAAGCACAGAGCAGGAGGCAATGCCTGCCCCTTCTTCACCCAGCCGGGATTAGGAGTGGAGCAGGTGACAATGCCAGCCCCCCTTCACCCAGCCAGGATCAAGTGTGGAGCAGGAGGCAATGCCCACTCCCCTTTCACCCAGCCAGGATCAGGAACGGAACAGGTGGCAATGCCTGCCCCCCTTCACTCAGCCGGGTTCAGACGCAGAGGAGGTGGCCATGTCCGGCCCTCCCTGCCTTCATCTGGCCAGGATCAGTGACAGAGGTAGGTGGTATGCTATTATTGCTATTATTGTGTGGTCTATGACCGTAATAAAGATATTTGATCTTTCAGTGACAGAGGAGGAGGTAATGCCCACCTGCCCATGCTCCCCTTTTTAGAGCCTGTTGTATTTCCCCCCCACAATGGGCTTTGTTGCTAGTATGTAATAATGAATATAAAACCACAGAGGTTTTCAAATGGGAAAATAATTCCACATTCATAACTTAAAGGCTAAAATAAGTTAATTACATTTTTATTTACACCTTCATGCATTTTCGTTACCTGAGTCATCCATTTTTAGAGGAAACCGCCCGCTGAACATGGATGCTAGCATTGATTCCTTAAAGCGGCATAAAGATTCACGTCTAGCAGTATACATGCAACCGCCAACATTAAGTCGAAGAATATCCTCCACCTCTTTACTTTTGCCGTCTTCCATTGTATTTGCCACTAGTATCATTGACTGGATGATGTAATTTTAAACCTGTAACAATCATAAAAACAGAACAGTTTGCAAAATACAGAACTGACCTAGTTCTGACAGCAAGGGTACATGAAATACTATGCAGTTGGTACTGCTAAGCTGGATGTCATATATGTCTATCTACATATCTGTCATGAGTATTTTTTCTGTATTCTGTGCTCTGTACTGATCCTCTGAGAGTACAGAAGTTGCATATCAGTGGCCTGTTTGGCTGGAAGTTGTTTATCTTACAGGTGCCTGCTGTGGTGTCTACTTTTGTTTTCACAGCTGCTTGAGAATGTGTCCTTGAGGGGCGGCTTGACCCTGGGAACTGAAAATGACTTCATTTTTTGCTTCTTGCCTCCAGTTCTTCTTTGCTCCTATCTCAAAATCCCTCTCCCCCCCCCCCCCATTCCTGGCACTTTCACGCCAGAATCCTAACCCTCCATATCCTACAGGCAGGAAGTTGCCCTATAACTAACCCCTCCAACCTTATACATGTCACTTCTGCCAATACCCTTGCCTGTGTCTACTGATACTGATGCATCTCTAATAAAGTAACTTTTAACTCATACACTGGAGTGTGTGCAGTGGAGTACTATGGGGATCTAACTGTAAGAACCTGACACTGGATGTTTTCACAAGGGCATTGCTTCCCAACAACCAAAGGAGAAGCCCAGCCATTCTTTGGGATCAATTACTACAGGGGGAAATTGATGCCTTTTGCCTCATTTGTGAGACACGCTTTAGCTACAGGAACCTTAATCCCACTATGTGGCACAGCACTATTAGAAAAGGCTATCAGGTGTTGAAAATAGGACTGAAACTCCTAGCACCCATATCAAATGTTCAATCCTCAGAAATTTAACAGCACCTAAGGATGGATATAAATGTTGGTTTGCAGAATTAACTCAGAGTCAAGCTATAAGAGACGAATTGCACGAGGAGGAGCACATGAAGGGAATCGCAATGTTAGCTGGGAAGCTGAGTTTTAAAAGAGATCGGAAGGCTTTGTTAATTTTCCCTCCCTACAGAGCCAGGGAGATCTCAGCTCAGAGGGTTTGTTAATTTCCTCTTTGCCTGCTGAAGGCTCTGTCAGTTTCACCCTAAGAGCAGCATCTCTCTGGCTCTGTAGAGAGGGGAAATTGACAAAGCCTTTTGATCTCTTTTAAAACAGCTTCCAGGCTAACCTTGTGACTCCCTTCATGTGCTCCTCCTTGTGTAATTTGTCTCTTGTAGCTTAGCTCTTAGTGGGAGTTTTCAACATGCATACACACCTCATTTTTGTGATTATGAGTGATGTAGGAGTATGGGGGCAGGGGAGATACAAGATAATCTAAATTGTATTTTCATAAACACTGAGCAATAATTCTAGCCCAATTTACTACATGCAGACCCTTACATAGGCTTATTTCCTACCCCTCTAAACAAATTTCTCCCCAAAGTTCCATAAAAAATTAAAAGCAGCCAATATTTTCAGGCTTCCGGGTTGTACACCCACATTTTTTCCCTCCACCTTATTCCAACGCACAATAAGCAATAATAAAATAACCAAATACATTAAGGTGCAACGGTGGGGAGAACCCCCCCCACCCCAAAGGTGAGAGGCCGACATGGCACCGCCCCCTTCAACCACTGAATGCCTGGGTGGAACAGCTCTGTCTTACAGGCCCGGCGGAACAATAATATGTCCCGCTGGGCCTGGGTCTCCATTGACGGAGCGTTCCACCAGGCTGGGGCCAGGACTGAAAAGGCCCTGGTTGAAGCAAGGCGGGCTTCCTTAGGGCCGGGGACCACCAGTAATATTCTGAAATATTAATGGCGTTACAGCCAGGACTTCTTGCAGATCAGTGCCTGCAAGAATTATTGTTAGCGGTCAAATTTCTTACAGGGAACAAAGGGTTCCCGGACCTTCCTTCCTCCCCCTGAATTTTTACTGTGTAAATTCTAAAAGAGAAACTGTAGGGAGTTCTTTAAAGACCAACTATATTTCTAGGGTATGAGCTTTTGAGAGTTACAGCGCTCTTTGTCAAATTTTGGATAGCTCATACCTTGGAAATCTAGTTGGTCTTTAAGGTGTTATTGGACCTGAATGTTGCTCTTCTGTTACAAGCCAACAGGGCTACCTGCCTGAAACTATCTGCAGGGTGTGCTATATACACTGTTCTCCAGTGGAGTAAAAACATCATGGCATTCATATTGCCCTAGAGCACAGTGGTTAAGTGGTTCAGCTGAGAATCAGCACTCTACAGGTTCGAATCTCACTTCTGCCATGAGCTCAGTAGGGTGAGACACTAACCTGTCTAGAAGAGCTCTATATAAGCACAGTTGTTATTATTAGAGTCCACCTCTGAAGCCCCCATATTCTCCACGGGAATTGGTCTCTGTGGCCTGGAGATCAGTTGCCATCCCAGGAAATTCTCAGCCATCACCTGGAGGTTGGCACCCCTACACCAGAGCTCATAAGAAAGTTGAACATCATGAAACAGCTTTAAAAACGGATAATTTTTTTGCCATTCCAGTGGGGGGGGGGCGCGCGCACGCTAAACAAAACTGTCCTTAAGGGATCCACAAGAAAGGGCCTTCCCAAAAGGTCAGAGGGAAGCAAAAGGGCTCAGCCGCGCAAGGCAGCCCCAGGTTTCCTCATAAGTAAGCCTCCATGGTTTCTACTGCTAGGAAAGCAATGCTCAGGATCCAAAGGGCCGTCCCGCTCCCGACCCAACAGGGCAGGGGGGGCACTAGGGTTGCCAGCCTCCAGGTAGTGGCTGGAGATCTCCCGGAATTACAACTGGTCTCCAGGCCACACACGTCAGTTCACCTGGAGAAAATTGCTACTTTGGGGGTGGGCTTTATGGAATTATGCCATGCCAAGGTCTTTTCCCTCCCCCAACCCCACTTTCTTCACGTTTCACGCCCCACCCACCCCCGATCTCCAGGAATTTCCCAACTTGGAGCTGGCAACCCTAGGGGCCACTCCGAAACGCGGCCGCCGCCGCCTCCCCCCTCTCCCCTCATAAATTCTCCTCCGCCATTATTTATTCCCTGCCAAGGGTAGCCGAGAAAATGTCAAACGTAAAGCGCGAAGACAGAGGGGGGCACAAGCCTGGGCAACGGTCGCCACCCCTCACCCGCCGCGTCCCCTCGTTTCCCCGAAGGGCCGAGAAAAACGGGGGAGACGCCCAGAAAACGCGACACGAAGAAGCGGGGACGGAACAACCGGGCCGCTCAAGCGGCGCCCTGGCCGCCATTTTCTCGTTACCTTTTCGGCTCCAGGCCGGCGCCGCCCGACTACGGCAGGCAGACCCGCCCGCTCTCCCTCCGTTTCTCTCGCGACAGGCGCTCGCCGCCGTTTTCTCAATATGGGGGGGGGGGAGAAGGGGAAGGGCCGTCGAGGGAGGAAGCGACAGGAGCCTCATTTGCCCATCGCGCCTCTCATTTTGGACGCTTCACTATCGGGACGCCTTTCTGACTTTCAGTTAAAAGGGCTCCGTCCTGCGTTGTGGCAGTTTACTAGGCAGCATAGTAAAGAGTCCAGTAGCGCTTTTAAGGCTAACCCACTTTATTGTAGCATAAACCTTTCGAGCACCGCAGCACGCATCTGACGAAGAGAGCTGTGGCTTTCGAAAGGTTATGCTACAATAAAGTGGGTTCGTCTTAAAGGCGCTACTGGGCTCTTTTATTTTGCAACCACGGACTGACACGGCTCATTCCTTTGGATCTGTGATCCTAGGCGGAGTTACTCCAGTCTGAGGTCGTTGTTTTAAAAGAGATTAGACTGGAGAAACTGCATGTGAATGCAGGAAAAAAGAACAAGAGCCTAGTAGCACCTCCAAGATGTAAATTGGACAGGGGGCTCTTAATCCATTAGCCTGACGAGGAATGAAAATAGGAAGGGGAGGTTTTAGAAACCAGCCTCCTCACAAAATCCAGATCTCCAACTCGCCTGCCGCTGACTCCTTCCAGCAAGTCTTTTTTTGTTGCGGATGAAAAAAAATATTAGTGTAGCTCCTTTCACTTACGTTGGATAATGCACTTCCGATGAACTCTTGCAGTTCTTTGCAACAAGATTTTCCTGCGTGCAACAGGAAAATACACCTGCAAACGATTGCTACAGCGCATTGGAAGTGCATTATTCAATGTATGTGAAAGCAGCTGACTTCAAGTCTATTGAATATTTGGCTTAGCAGGCCAGGATGCCGGTTTACCATCAGCTGCATTTTAGGAGATAAAGCTCCCCCCCTCCCCACCTCACCCTTTCAGGCATGCATATGATGGGTTTCATAGTTCTTTTCAAGAGATTGACAGTGCAACCCTAAGAAATCTTAACTCCAGTCTAAACCCATTGGTTTCAACGGACTTAAGACTGGAGTAACTCTTTTTAGGATTGCACTGTGAGCATTTCCTAGTCAAGGTTTTGGAATACAGGTATTTTCTATTTAAATAAAAAGTTTTTGAATGCTAAGTGCGGCACAAGCAGTCTGCAGCAAATCAGTTTTTCAGAGTTTAATTTGAATGGAGCCTCTTCCCTTCACTCCGACTCGGTCGCTTTCTGTGCACTTTAGGTGGGGTGGGGGTGGCTGGGGGGAAGGTTGCCAGCCTCCAGGTAGTGGCTGGAGATCTCCCGGAATTCAACTGGTCTCCAGGCTACGGAGATCAGTTCACCTGGAGAAAATGGCAGCTTGGGGGGGGGGGGACTCTATGGAATTATGCCATGCCAAGGTCTTTTCCCTCCCCAAACCCCACTTTCTCCAGGTTTCACTCTCCAGATCTCCAGGAATTTCCCAATTTGGAGTGGCAACCCTACTGGGGGGAGCGCGACAAAATAATGCCTTTCCCCAATAGACACACGGGATTTGCAAGCAAACCGAAAACCTAGCACAAGTTGAGCCGAGAAATAAAGCTGCGGCCTGTGCACACTTTGCTCGATCGTAAATCCCACGGGCCTCGCTGGGGATTACTTCTGAGTAACGGGGCATAGCAAGCCCAGCTTCAAAAATAGGCGCGAGCGCCTCCTGAGCGGTTGGCGGGAAAACGCGGCGAGTTTAACCGCTACGGGGGTTCTTATGGGACCGCCTGACGGAAACAGCTTTTGGGGCGCTGGGTAGGAAAAGGGAAGGCGAGGCCGTCTCTTTTCCTTCGTTTCCTCTGGTTTCGTTTCACTCGCTGAAGAAAAAAGGGCGCAACTCGTTAAGGGGGGGGGGGGTCACAATGATTTTGTGTTGGCAATGGCTGAGAAGTAGCCACTTTCTCTCTCCCACACAATTTCAGTCAGGAAAAGAGGGCTTTAAGCACCTGCCTTTCCTCACAGAATTTAAGGGGGGGGGGGGTTGCTTTTCCCCAACTCGACCTCACTCATTTTTGAATGGGGGGGGGGGGGGAGATGACTAATAGTCTAAAACTGAAGGGAGCCTTGATCGGTGGTGTCTGCTCCATGGCTCTCTCTTGAATTATAATTAATAGCAGCTAGACCTGAATTTGAGCCAGCAGTAAGGCTGTACTTCCAATAAACAAGATGGGTGGCTGTGTTAGTCTGTAGCAGGAGTCCAGCAGCACCGATAAGACTTAACAAAATTTGTGGTCTGGTATGAGCTTTCCCTGAGCCTCAGCTCACTTCTTCAGATATAGCTAGAATGTGAGTCCATCCGTCCTTATATCTTGGAGAGTGGCGGGATTAGAGAAGCCGAATGATGATAGCCTGTGAATGACAATGGCAGGCGTGATTGAATAGGGTGGGTTGTGGATGTTGAGAAATCAGCATTGGTAATGAGACAGGAAGCCTAGGTAATCACTCTCCAAGATATGATGGACTCACATTCTAGTTGTATCTGAAGAAGTGAGCTGTGACTCACGAAAGCTCATACCCTACCACTAGTTTTGTCTGTGTTATAGGTGCTACTGGACTCTTGCTCTTTTCTATTCCAATAAACGGTAAGGATATATTCTACCTGGAAGCCCCATTAGCAGCATCAGCTTCAATTGTTATGTCTGTATTCTGAAAATGAAAAGCTAATGAGAAATAAAATGGGAAAATACGGAGGGAATAGACTAATTGGCTTTATTATGCCTAATTCCTTACTGCACTTTATTTATTTAGATATTTATACCACACTTTTCTACTCAATAGGGACCGAATGAGGCTAACAACCTAATCCCCCCTTCGTTTTATCTTCACAGCAACCTTGTAAGGTAGGCTAAGCAAGTAAGATTTAGACGTGGATCCTGGGGAGGGCACCCTGACCTGGATAGCCCAGGTGAATCTGATCTTGTTAGATCACCCAGAAAGCTTCAAGGCAAATGGGGAATTTGAATTCCGGTCCACTTAGCCTGTACTGCTACTACACCACATTGGTTCACCACTTTTTAAAATAAGAGCCAGTTTGGTATAATGATTAAGAGCGGCAGGACTCTAATCTGGAGAACCAGGTTTGATTCCCCACTCCTTTGCTTGAAGCCAGCTGGGTGACCTTGGGTCAGTCACAGCTCTCTCAGAGTTCTCTCAGCCTCCAGGGTGATTGTTGTAAGGATAATAATAACACACTTTGTAAAGTGCTCTGAGTGGGTGTTAAGTTGTCCTGAAGGACGATATATATATACATCGAATGTAGTTGATATTGTTTGTTTTTATTATAACAAAAAAGGCAGTTTACTACAGGAATCAATCTCAACCCCCAGATTTCAAGGTTTTCCACTGCCACGTAAAGTCACTGACAGTTAAAATATCAGTTTACGCAGTGCCTATATTTATGCAGCGTGAGGGCAAGTATCCCCAAATTAATTGTGTATTTTGTGTAAGCCGCCTTGAGGATTCTCCTGGATACAAAGGTGAAGTAGAAATCAAATCAATAAGTATAGTAACAGTTGCTTTTCCTCTCTCAGGAAAATATATAGAAGATTTTAAGAAATCCAGCTACCACATTCAAATGGAATTGGAGTAGAAGGGCAATGCATTCTGATTAGTCAGTGTTTCTTTCTATCAGGTTAAAATCAAATTCCAAACCACCTTTAAAAAAAAACATGGAAAGTGCCTTCATCCTAGAGGAATAGCATTAATATATCTCCATTAATTATAAATGTACGCTCCAAAGCATATTGTCAGAGATTGGGACATGGCTCCATGTATTTACACGTGAAGGAAATTGACAAATAAAGCCAAATATCAACACAGTGATACACCTAAATTTGCTCAGTTGCCTGGTTGGGGTTTTTGAAGAGACTCATCTTCACCTGGCAAAGAAAACAGAATTCTTTTTGCTATTTCTACAGACCGGATGGTACTTACCTGAAGTCTTCTTTACGGGACAATTTCAGTGGACTTGACTTTACCGTCACGGTTTTAATCACGGGACATTCATGTATTGAATCAACAACAGCGGTTTGAGGCTGCACTGTTTATTGTTT
This sequence comes from Eublepharis macularius, assembly GCF_028583425.1. Lineage (NCBI taxonomy): Eukaryota > Metazoa > Chordata > Lepidosauria > Squamata > Eublepharidae > Eublepharis > Eublepharis macularius. Next base: position 216,395,750 of record NC_072791.1, on the reverse strand, counting down.
ATTATATAACATTGATTGGTTGACAGTTCTTGACTCATCTTTAAATCGTTGCAACTGAGCAAATTTAGGTGTATCACTGTGTTGATATTTGGCTTTATTTGTCAATTTCCTTCACGTGTAGTTATCTACTAGTTGTGTTTATCCCATATAGTGAAGGTGCCTCTTGTTTGTGTACTCCATGTATTTACACGGCATTTGCAGTAGTTTAAAGGAAGAAGGGATAGAAAATATATGCCAGGAAACATCTGGCTAACAACCATCAGCATAAGCAAAAAGTCTGCTATGATCAGCGCTAATTGTTTGCAATTATTTTTCATTGGCACCCCTCAGATATAGATGTTTTAGTAAAACATAATCTGTAAGATTGTACCAGTGACTGCTACACTGTTCTCTTTGGGTAGTGGCACCTTTTCCAAATTATGAGTTTTATAGCCTGGAGAAAGGTTTCTTGTGCAAACTGAATCTTGAGATCAAATCATACAATACATAGCATGAGATATGTAAATCAATGTACATCCAAATCAATAACGTATGGAAATACATACCACAAAGTTATAATTTGGGAACATCATTGCTTAATAGAATCAAAAAGAGTCCAGTAGCACCTTTAAGACTAACCAACTTTATTGTAGCATAAGCTTTTGAGAATCAAGTTCTCTTCGTCAGATGCATGATACAGAAACTGGTCAAATATAGGGGAGGAGGGAGGAGAAGGGGAGGAGAGAGAAGAGGCAATTAGGGGGGGAGAGAGGGGGAGGGTGCAACCAAAACATTCCTTTGCTAGTATATGTAAACATCTCCTTCTGGTGTGTGGATCAGTTGGCTTCAAAGGAGTTTGCCCTGTTAGTGTGTAGCAGCCAAACAGCTAGACCATCCAATTCCAATGCAGTATGAGCCTTCGATAACCACAGCTCTCCCTGCCAGAGAGAGCTACAATAAAATTATGCTACAATAAAATTGGTTAGTCTTAAAGGTGCTACTGGACTCTTTTCGATTTTGCTACCACAGACTAACATGGCTAACTCCTCTGCATTGCTTAATAGAGACTCTAGAATAATTTATTGCATGTCTAATTCATTTTCTCACAGTATATTAACTGTTTTTCTTCATTTAATAGTTTGTATGATAAACTTTGCTATTAATGTCACATATGAGTGAATTAACCCCCCTGATTTCGCTGAGGTTGTTAGTATAACTCTCCAATAACTAAAATACATTCGTTGCGATATACTGATTGCCCAGTCACTATCTAGGCAAGAACTATTTGAAAACAGTCATTGTGCAATTTTGTTCCATGCCGAGGCATATTATACATATGGGGTTGGAACACCATGAGCAAAGTTGCACTGTGAAACACAACTGTGTGATCTCTTCCTTTCTGATACAACTGAGTGTGCTCCTCAAAATTCTGTTCCTGGGGGGCTGTTGAACCCTTAGCAACAACTTGAGTGGGAGGATTTTGCAGTGGAAGGAGGAACTGGCACAAATCTAGCCCATTGACTTCATACTAGTACGAGCAAATCTGAAAAGTGTGAAAACAGTGCATTCATATGCTTACTACAACATCTGAAGAAAGTCTATTGTCTTGATTGTCTTTGCACGTAACCCCATGCCTTTTAAAATGAAGTATGAAATTGTTATGCCTCCCTCCATTGTGTGAAGAGTCTTGACATCTGATGTACAGACATAACATTACCAGTCAGTCACCACCTAACACAGGCATTGAATTGTATCTGCAAATTATATTGTTTATCAGAAAGTACTTTAGCTCTACGTAACAGCAGTTTGTTGGCATATGTACTGAGTAGAGTGCAAAACTTCAGTGGGGGAGTCCTGAATTTCAGTCTTTGCTTAGGCACGATGTTCATTAGATGACCATGGGCAAATCACACTCTCTTAGCCTAAACTACCTCACAAGGTTATCAGGAAAATAAAATAGGACAAGCTGCATATAATGCTGCCATGAGTTTTTCTGGAGAAGTGGGGGATATACCTTTGGAAGTCACTTTTACAAACTGAAAGATGGTGCCATCCTAAGCAGATTTGCACCTTCCCAAGCCTATTGACTTAAATTGACATAGAAGGGTGTCACTTGGCTTAGGTTAGCACTGTAAATATTATAAAATAAAAATAGTAATAAATGAACATCATGGGAGGAGCTGCCAAGACTTTTCCCTCCACTTAGGTGAGATGGAATGAACTGTTAAGATGGTGCCTTCAGGGATGTCTGACGTAGATTTGATGGTAATTACATTAAACAGAAAGAATAACCTAAAGGTTGAACAAGAGAGTAGAGATATTGTCTGAGATTGTGTAATTAAGAATATCCATGAAAAATGCAATCATTAATGTTCCTTTTTGTGGTCTTTGGTGTGAGGATTCTACTGGATTATAAACAATCCTTTAAAATGGAAAGTGATATAATTCCTGAAATGTCATCCCATGTTACCATCGGAGATATTAAAAGACGGGTGAAGGAGAAGAAAAATGGAGCTCTAAAAGTTGCAAAGCTGAATTCTTCTTTAGCATCTAAAATAAAAACTAAAATAATAAGTGAGTGTTTTTTAAAATTAACATTTATCATAGTCAGTAATTGTATTTTTTTCAAACCTGGTAAGAGTTGTCTGCAAAAAAATTATTTATAAAAGAAAGAAAAGAACTAAATATCTTTATTCCAAATTATACTTGTTGACCTTAGGCTAGTTACATGATCTGGACAAGCACTTACAGATTTTTATCATTCAAACTCTCTGAATCCATTTACATTTATGAAAGTCAAAGTATTATCCCCTTATACATACAGTATATTCAGTGAGATGAGAAAAAGTTACATGTGTTTTAAGATACTTTTGACGATGGAGAAGAGTAATTTGGTACTGTTCAACTTCTAGCTCTGAATATATTTTATGTTCAGAGTGCTGGAAACTGAGTCTCTGAACATGTGCAATATGCTCAGAACACAAGAATTCACATCAAGGAATCTTTTTTGTTGGAAGATGCACAAATCCTGCTATTAAGATTCCAAAATGGTTATTTTGTCTTTTTTAATTTCATACAGACAACTCCTCCCTGTTAAAGACATCTCTGAAACTTAATAATAAGGCATTGGCTGTGGCCCTAAGCACTGAGAGAGAACATTCTCGGAGGCTGAAAAACGAAAAGCTTTTACTCCAGAAAGAAGTGGATGAGCTGCGCTTGCGCAATATCTTACTTTGCCAAAAACTAAATTGTCTGGTACATTTTCAAAAATACTCACTGTGGGAGCTAATGATCTCTGCCCTGTGAAGACTGGAAATGTAATTTATTGTTCTATAAAGGCACTTTTACATAAAATAAATACAATGGCCATAATCCAGCTCTACTCACGTCCAGCTACTAGGGGCCTCAGCTCCAGAAGGGGGTTAATATATCCATAAAAGACAGTTCAATGGGATCTAGATATGTGTGTAAGAGCATCCGGATGTGAACCTGTTATCAGCGGTATTAATAGATCTCTCTTCTTAGATCAAGGGGAAATGTTTCTTCCTATATCCTTATGTGACCCAGTCTTGACTGTCCTTGGACAAAGGATCCAAGATATCCCTGTTGATAACTGACAAATCACACCAATCAGCAATTTGCCAGGCTGGAGGGGATGGGGACTAACTCTTCCCCCTCAAAACAGCTGATAGGTGCTAATGCCGATTTTCTAACAGTGCTATACAAGCAACACATACTCTTGTGCACAGCTTCTTATCCAGCTAGCAAATACTGTCTCTGTGTATATATGCTCTCCAGCTGTATCAGCCAGAATGCTAATCCTTTCAATGGAAGATACATTGCTTTAAGTATAACAGAGCAAAAAGGGGGGAATCTTGCAAACCAGAAACCCCTGAAATGATCAAAGTCACAAGATATCGTCCTATTGAGTTGGATCCAACCACCTTCTATGCTGATAAAAAAGGGAGAAGAGAGTCCCATTTGACCACCAAACAGGCTGTGCTAGCAATCGGGGAACCTGCATGGCCAAGTACCATGTTGAATGGGGACTGTAGTAAAATGAGAAAATGGTGGCTCAGTCCAATGCCATTTAACTTAATTGTCTTAAAAACACACTTATATGTGGCTGATTTGCACTACAATTCAGCATGGGCTTAAATGGGAGTGACTCAGTATAGGGGTGCACTGTTAATTCCCCATCAAGCACGGCTTTTTTTCTAGGAAAAGAGGTGGTGGAACTCAGTGGGTTGGCCCTCAGAGAAAATGGTCACATGGCCAGTGGCCCCGCCCCTTGATCTCCAGACAGAGGGGAGTTTAGATTGCCCTCTGTCTGGAGATCAGGGGCGGGGCCACTGGCCATGTGACCATTTTCAAGAGGTTCCGGAACTCCGTTCCACCACGTTCCAGCTGAAAAAAAAAGCCCTGCCATCAAGTATATTAGTTTGTGTCAAAATTGTTTCTCTGATTGTCCTAATATTGAGAAAATGAAAATAATTACTCTATCATCATTTTCCTCTAGCTATCTTTAGTTGTGTAAAAAAATTGGACTGTCAAGTTGTTTTTATCTTCTTATGCACAGAATAAATCTCTCATAGAAACAGAAGCATTCCTGAACAATAGACTTTTATCTGCCATTGAAATGAGCACCTTGTCTGAGGTATGTTTCTGCAATGAACATTATTATATTATAGATCAGAAGGCAAGAGTGACTACTAAATCTGTGTATTCGTTTTCTGAATAGCGTTGCAATATTTTTGTTATAAATGTAGTCTATAATCAACATTAATTTTGTTGGCATTTTTCAGAAGTTGGTTCTAGAGTGACTTTGAGGTAGGGTTCTCAATTATAACTGATCTCCAGACAACAGAGATCAGTTCCTCTGGAGAAAATGGCTGCTTTGCATTATGCCCCACTCAGGTCCCTTCTCTCCCCAAACACTGCTCTCCTTAAGCTCCACCCCCAAATCTCAAAAAATTTCCCAACCTGGAATTGGTAACGATACTTTGAAGTCTTGATGAAATACAACATGCAGGTGAATCAAACAGTGGAGGTGGTTTTCAGTGCTAATGGAACATATATACAGACATAAATATAGATACTTTAAGCAAACATACCAGATGGCATGGCTGTATAAAATAGCTGCTCCTTCTCCCACCCCCCAATCAAGTCGCAGCCAACTTACGACATCCCCATAGGGTTTTCAAGGCAAGAGATGAACAGAGGTGGTTTGTCATCGCCTGCCTTTACGTAGCAACCCAAAACTTGTGGTCTCCCATCCAATTACTACCCAGGGCTTACTTTTGTACTAACAATATTAGACATCCTATACAAAACGAATGCAGAGTATTAATTAATGTACTCAGTAATTTTTCTTATTAAATGTACACAAGATGGTTAGCGTGATAAAACAATTACAATAATGAATAAAAAAAATGTAGACCTGTATATGTATGTATTTTGTGTTATACATGTGTAGCCTAAGGTCAACAAGTATAATTTGGTTTTAAACTTTGGTTGACAGATTCTGTTTATTAATTAATTTCTACTTGCATTAGTCTTAATAGTAAAAAGTGTTAATAGATTCCCAACACTGAAAAATCTTTTTGAGTTCTTTTTCTTTTTAACAGAATATTCAGAACCCTTTAGCACCGAAGGGGGAGAAATTCAACAGTGATGGCCATAAGTCTGAGATTTCTGATCGGTAATATTATTTTATTAAACTATACAAAAGTTAGAATGAAACCCTCATAAAAGCTGTCACAAGATTTTGAAGATCAAGCCTATAATCCAACAGGCTGTGAAGTTAACATGATTCCAGTGGGGATTGCTATTGATGTTAGTTATGTGCAAAGAACAAAGTAAAGGTCTTCTTGAGTACAAAATATTCTCAAGCGGCATAATGGTGGTTATACATGGTGAAACCTAAACTGTGGTTATAGGTGGCACTCATGCACACAGTTTGGCTGCTGAACAGTGCCACCCTAACAACCGATTCCTGGGAGTAAGCCCCATTGAATATACTTGAATAGGAGTCCGAGGAGACCTGTTTAGGATTGGTCTTTAGATCTTACTTAAATCAATAAGAATAAGAATTAAAGCTTTGCATTACAGAATCAGTAGGATTAAAGGTGCCTATGTGCAGGATTGTACCCATTCCTGGCAAAATAAACAGTGAATCCCACGATTTATGCCAGTGGATGCAATTCACTGGTTTGATGTATCAAAAATACATTTGGGAGTTTCTAGTACAAAAGACAACATGCTGTTGTACCCCTTAGTGCATACTTCTAGCAAGTGTTAGTAATTACTTCATACCCTAGTAAAATAAGAAAAAAACACTTTAAAAATCAGTTAATTTTTTAAAAAATAAATAAAAACAATACTCTAACATCGCAAAATACATGGGCAGTACAATCCTGAGAGCCTCTGCGGTGGAGTGTCCAGCCACCAGCATTAATGTGGCACCACTAGTCCACTCCCTATCGACATTCCACAGGGGAAGACAACAATGCACGCCTCCCCCAACTCTAACCTACCAGGCACAGGTGGCATAGCAAGCATGAGAGAGTCCATAGCATCTCCCACAGCATCCACTGATCAGGCAACAGCAGCCAAAGACAACTCAGTGAGTAGTGCATACACAGGTGCAGCCAATTATCAGCCAATGATCCAGCCATGCCCGCCAAGCCATGCCCCAGTGAGCCAATGGACAGAAAGAGAAGGCCCTGCAACAGTGGCACCCTAACAGAGGCACATGGTCCAGGAGGCCCCTCCCCAGCCCAGAGGGGACGCCCACTCCTATGGCAGACTGGATATCCACCCCTTCCTTTGTAAGGACCTGATTGGCTGCCCCCACAAACATCCCCGCTCTGAGCCACACAACCCTCCCCGGAAAAGTAAGAATAGAAAGACAAAAAAAAAGGGAGGGGGACAGATGCTAGCCTTGAGTCCACAGCCCCTGACACCTTCCAAACCAGCCCTTCAACCCCAGCAACAGGAGAGGAGGTTGCTGCAGTCAGACAGCACCAGCAGCCACATAGGTCTGAGCAAGGAGCATTACACAGAGAGGCATGGCTCAGTGGAAAAGCACTGGGAAGGCATAGCTGGGGCTTCTGGTTTGATCCCAATATGGAGAGAAGGGAGATGCAGGCTGACTGGTTGCCTCTGCAAATGATAAAAAGAGGAAGTGGGCAGCGTAGCCAATGGGCCACCCCAGAGAACTATAATTTGGACTGCCCCAGCCTAATATTAAGGGAATGAGGGAGGTGGTTCTGGACACCTGTGCCAGGCAGCCAAATTCCAGTCTCTAGGTTGCATGTTGGTTCAGCTTCATCCCTTCGCGCAGAACCTCTAGAGACTTGTTAAACATTTTCAGTGAGAGAGTATAGACTTTGCTGTCCCCCTGTGGTGTAAGTGTGAAGCGCTCACCCAGTATTGGTAAGTGCCCACTCTGCTTTCCTCTCCACTGAAGTGCCACACTCTTTAACTCCACAGGGCAGGGAGCTCTGAGACAGAGTGTTGTGCAGTGCCTTGCTTAATGAGTTATGGGGCATCCTGACTGGGGTATATGTGAGGGGGCAGTAATTGGGTAAAGGGGAGGGGCTGGCTGATGCAGGGGTAGGAGGTGATTGGTTGCAGCTGTAATCATTATCCTGTGCTCCTCTAGGCCTTTTGGGCAGGGGTGGTGGTTGGAATTTTCCACTACAGACAGGAGGGAGCATTCCTGGGAAGAAGCAACTTAGGGAGCTGACTAACTCCGGTCACACCCCTGGGTCCACCCCTTGCTGCACTGGTGTGTGGACAGGCACTGGTGTCCTGCTGGTGGGCAGCTGTGCCAGTGGATGGGACTGATATGATGGCACTAGGGCTCTGCACCAGAGTAACTCTCGCTTATACCAACTTAAGTGGAAGATACACCAGCTAAGCTCTCTAACAGTGCAATCCTAAGCAAAGTTACACCAGTCTAAGCCCATTGATTTCAATGGGCTTAGACTGGTGTAACTCTGCTTAGGATTGCTCTGTAAGTGCTTTTGCCCCCTGCCCCATTCAGATCACACTGTTGTACTCTGGATCAAACCAACCTACAATAGTATCATTTTATCTTTGCTCTTTTTTCTTATATAACTTGAAACTGAAGCCATTTTACCGTTAAGATCTTGTTTTCTAATTATTTTGTTTATTTGTACATTGTTGGGAATAGGAAGTGCTCTTAATAAATGTTCCTTCTTTGTAATAACATTTTCTTTCAGGTCCATCGGGCAACGTGTAAGCACTCCTGTTATTACAGAACAGCAAGATAGCACCTTTGCATTTGAAGCAGAAGATCTTTTTAAGCAGATGCCTGTATTAACAAAGGAAATTGGATCAGATCAAAGCAGCGGTGCTTTATTAGGTTCTAAGAAAAATATGCCAAAATCATGTGTAACAAATCAAATGGAAACGGTGTTTGTCCCAAAATCATTTTTAACTGGTATGCTGCCGTTTATTTTATTGTGTGCACTACATTATTCTGGATCAGATCGTTTTCAAAATGTTGAAAATTCAGACGTCTCTGAGGAATAAGACAAGAGAACAAAGTGTGTGCTGTACACACTAACATGTGGCAGAGAAATAATTGCCTTTGTCAATTATATTTTAAAATAGACACCTAAAATTGCTTCTGGCTTAAGCTACTCCAAGTACTCCATCTGGTTGAAATGTAATCTGATTTGTTGCATATCAACAGAACAATTTCACTTTCAAATATCCATAACATACATAAAACAGTTAGACTGGCTATGCTGATGTGTAAATTAGTAACCATAATGTTCTACAGAACATGCTTTGGTGCTAATGCATTTATGGCAATCGTCTGTGAGTACTTACCATGTTTTAACTTTCAAATAGTGCCGTGCTACTCAGATTTCTTCCCATAGGATGCACTGTAAAATGTCTTCATATTTCCATTTTTTCTATGGGGGAAATTCTCTACTTATATTTAAGGGGCTATAGACTGCAGTAAAAATAGGACAAGGATGAAGACTTTTGGGACAGAGGACCCTTTTTTCCTCCATAGAGTCAAGTACAGTTGGTTATGCGTCTTTTGCAGTGCGATCCTAAACAAATGTATACACTTCTAAATCCACTGCAGTCAATTTTAAAGGATATAGCTCAGTTTAAGGTTATACTGGTGGAAAAGTGGCCCAGAGTAAATAGTTACGAAGCAGAATCCCTTGTGTCAGTTGGAAGACTATAGTCTGGCTATCTGATTTAGATAAATAATAAGAAGAAAACATTGGGGGAAGGGGAAGTACATGTGATGAACATCATGCATCGTTTAGGTGAACGTTTGGGTAACTTCTCCATGCTTATTTTTGTTTGTTTGTTTGTTTAAAAATGTATATAAGACATAACTGTTATAGAAGGATTTTGGAAGCCATTTCCAATATATTAAAATATAAAATCAGTAAAAAATAACTATAAAATCAAATACAAAATATATAATAAAGACACAGAAATTAAGTCATTAAAAGACAAGGTACAGATAAGATTAGTAAAATCTTTATAACAGATAATTGAGCAAGAAACAATTCATGACAGAAAATGGACCACAATTCATGACAGAATATGGACAACTAATCTTCTGAAAAGGCCTGGTCAAAGGAAAGATTTATCTTGGCACCAAAAAGACATCTTATTCAGCACTATGGCAGGACATTTCATAGGTGGCTTCCCAACAGAAACAGCTTATTAGCTATCCTTAGTAGTTATCCCCTCACCTCCAAATTCAGGAACACACAGAGTCATGCCTTTAATGCAGGTTGTAACTGTGGGAAAGGCCTATTGCCCTTGTCTGCTTTTGATAATCTATGATCATTAGTTGTTGGGTTCTTTGATTGAACATTAAATAAAATACTTATAACTTACTGGTAGGTCAAAAAATTACACATTTTATTCATTGTATTGTCGAAGGCTTTCACGGCCGGAGAACGATGGTTGTTGTGGGTTTTCCGGGCTGTATTGCCGTGGTCTTGGCATTGTAGTTCCTGACGTTTCGCCAGCAGCTGTGGCTGGCATCTTCAGAGGTGTAGCACCAAAAGACAGAGATCTCTCAGTGTCTCAGTGACACTGAGAGATCTCTGTCTTTTGGTGCTACACCTCTGAAGATGCCAGCCACAGCTGCTGGCGAAACGTCAGGAACTACAATGCCAAGACCACGGCAATACAGCCCGGAAAACCCACAACAACCATTTTATTCATTGATGAGTAGTTTTGCCTCTTGATGTATGGCACAGGTTTAACTAAATCAGATGTAAGACTGCTGATCACATTTCCTTTAAAAGTAGCTATGTGGGGGGGAGTCTGGATCTGTGCTGCAGAACTGGGAGAGTTAGGATTAAAATCCTCCCATACCGTTTTCCAAATAGAAATAACACTTCCATCCAAGCAGCTATTAGCTCTTGAAAAGACCATTTCCCAAGTATTTGGGTAAGGGGGATGACCACCTCAGCCTAGTTCCACAGCCCCAATTTAAATTTGGGTCCCCCATGACCGCTCTTAAAGAAAATCAGAGATGTCTGGAGATCTTGTCAGGGCTTTCTGCTGATTAGGTGAGCTAGCCCAAGCGCTCCCACAACCAGTCAATCTGCACTTTTGAGCAATACTTTAGTAACCCCTGAATCTCTGTGGCCTTTACCAGAGATATCAGGAATTCCTAGAGCATCCACTGGAAGTGGCATCACTTCCAGATTCTGACATACTCCTACTCACACACTTTCCCCCACCACATCAGCACACAAGTGAAGGCAGAGCCATCTAGCTGGCTGGCTGGCTGGCTGGCTGGCTAGGGACTGCCTTGAACAACTGGTCAGGCAGCCAGTTTGGTATCTGTCCCAAACTGCTGGCCACATGGCTGGCTAGCTGGGTTGGCTGCACTGAGGCTGGGGGTGAACCGAGTGCCCTCTGCCTTCTTGCACTCTAGGCTATTGCCCAGGCTGCCTAGTGGGTGGGCTGCCCCTGGATCCACTACAGATCTATAGTATCTCATCCAGTTGAGCCCTTGGGAGGCTGGTATGTGTGTGTAACTGTGGCTGGTAATACTAATGATTTGGTGTTTGTATGTCTTTGAATAAATGGTTTTATGTATACTAAGATTCTGCGAAGGGGTACATTTATGCATGTATATTAATACATGTGTGTGTGTATGTGTGTGTTTGTGAGTTGTTTATCAATTCAAAATTGACCATTTTGGATCTGATAATCCAAAAGATTCCCCCAGTCCTGTGGCCAATAATATGATCAGGCAAGAAAGCTGTAATAAATATACAGAAAAGTAAAGAAGTGTCCAGAGGAAACAATAAATTTCAGATTATAAATTTATTTCATAAGAGTACATTTTGGAACCACACTTGAATCAGTCATATGAGAGGAGACAGTGAAGTTCAAAAACTTGTCAGTATGCCATGGTCAGTAGTGGAAGCAGTTGTTCATTGTTGTTCTTCTGTGCATCCCCACACTGTGACTGCGCACACACAAGCCTGCCGACGGAGAAACTTAGTAGCTTTGTTAGAGCTCTGATATGGGTCACTGCTCTCCAGTCACATAGCTTGACCATCTTTCCCGCCTAAAATGGGGCACGTGACCCAGGAGGAGCGACCTCCCTCTCCCTCAGTTCTCTCTTAGCCGCCGCGAAGAGAGGAACTTTGCTTCAGAGCTTGTTAGTAGTTTTTTCCTTGATCATCTTCTGATTGAACTGTGGTAATTTGACTTCTGGACTGGTTTATTGGACTTTGCTTTGCTCTTCAGTTTCAACTTTGGTGTTTTTTGGCTATTTGACCTGCATCCTCAAGCTGAGCAAGTCGAGTGAGGTAGCGGTAAGTTCTTCAGAGATGTTGGAGAAATCACTCTTTAAACAATATACCCAGTGTGGTACTAAAATGACCAGATCGGACCAACATGATCTGTATCTCCTGTGCCTAGGTGAGGGTCATAAGGTTGGCGCTTGTAAATTCTGTCAACAATTTACTCCTAAGGCCAGGAATAAGAGAGCCCAACATCTCCTTGCCGCTTTATGGGAGAAGATCTTCCTTAAAAAGGACCCTGCGGAGGGTCGTAAATCAGGCTCTGAAGGGCATTCGGCTGTTTCCACACCGAAAGCTGACAAGCCTTTAATCACTCTGGATTGGTGCTCCAAGGTGGAATCCATGGCTTCTGTGAGATCAACTCTGAGATCGGATCCGATGGTGACGAGGGCTTTGGCTCTGCGGCCTTCTTCAGAACTGAGATCCTCATCGGAACTGGCGCCTCGGTCTTCTCTGGAACTGAGAACTTCATTGGAACCACCTGCAAAGAGGTTGAAGACCAAGCACTTGTCTAAGTCCAAGTGCAGTCAGGAACATCACCGTGTGCATTGGAATCAATCCAAAGACTGTTGTTCAGGAGACAATGTCATCTTAGTCCCGCCCAGGACTCCTTCCCCGCACCTTCATTTCACAGGACACTCATTGTCTGAGGGTGATTTTAGGGGTCACACTCATTGTCTGAGGGTGATTTTAGGGGTGATTTTAGGACTCAGCCAGGAACTGAATCCGAACTCTGGACAGTAGAACACGGATTTGAGTTAGCTTCCTTTGCTGAACCTGCTCCTGTGGGGGAATTATCGGATCCAGCGCATGGCTCAACCTTGAGAGTAAGGTCACCAACTCCAAGCCAGAGGAGTGAGTGCAGATCTGAGCGGAATGTTCCTCAGAACTGAGGAGGCTAGGATCCGAACGTGTTCAAACTTCAGGACTGAGAGGAACGATTAGGCATCAACATCAACTGACCTGCTATTCCGCCTTCTTATCACTGTCACTGGGCTGGCAGCCCTCATGGGTTCGAGGCATCAGATCTGAGGCCATCTACTTCCTCGGGGAAAGCTTGGCTGCTGCCTCCGTCTCCTGTGCAGCTGCAGTACACCAATGAATCAGAGGGCGAGGATGCTGATTATCAACTGGAACCATCGTACTACGGATCCGAAGTATCAGAACCGTCTCCAGATGAGAATGTGGCACCATCTTCGGGTTCACCTTATGAAGACTTATGCCTTCATGCTGAACAAATGGCGCAAGCGTTGGATTTGGATGTGTCATCTTCCACTCCCAAAATGTCTGGCAAGCTGTTGGGCAGACTATACAGTGACGCACCAGCAGCAGTGGGGTTTCCCATTGTAGAGAGCCTAGATGATTTTGAAGACATGGGAGAAGTCTGCAGAGTTGCCTGCCACTTCCAAGAGAGTTGAGGCCATGTATAAAGTTAAGCAAGACACATGGCCGGCTCTCTTTACGCATCCTGTGCTGCCTTCTTTAGTGACTGAGGAGTTCCAGAAGCAGAGGCAGGGCTCTCACTCGGTCGCATTGGTAACCACAGAGTTATTATGGGTGGCTACCAATTGTATTTATGGGAGAAGCTGTCTGAATATGTTACTGGTTTGCCTGAGGACAAACAAGCACTGTTCAATCTCCTTCAGATGGAAGCCATAAGGGTTTCCAAACAGCAGATGAATACTGGACGACATGCTGTCAAAACTGCTGCAAAGGGGATGGCAGGTGCCATACTGATTAGGTGCCATCCTGGTTAAGATTAACTGCCTTACCACCTGAAACCCGAACCAGGGTTGAAGAGGTGCCCTTTGAGGGTCCAACTCTCTTTACAGTGGCCACTGATGATATATTGTCCCCAAAGAAGAAGAACTGACAAACAGCTAAATCTCTTGGGATTGTGCATGACCAGCGTGCTTACAAACCTAGGTACTTTCCTAGACATTAATATCCATCCCATAAGTCTAATAGATCGTACAGACCTTATCAACCATCACAGGGACAGTTCTGTTGCCCTTATCAGTCAGCTCAACAGCCCAGACGCAGGGGACAGTATAAACAGAAGTCCTCTCAGCAGCCTTCTCAGCGAAAGGACACTCTGGGGCCTGCGAAGCAGTTCTGACGTGTTCCAGCCACTCCCAACCTGAACCTGAACATTTGTTTCGCTGAGAGACTGTCATCCTACTATTCTCAACGTGAGTCTATAACAACCGACTCTTGGGTCTTATCTATTGTTAAAAATGGTTATGGGTTGGAGTTTGTGGCAATTCCTGACTGCATTGTACCTTCTTTAGCTGTAAATAATACCTTGCCTGAGATAGAGGCTGAAATCACCTCATTGCCAGATAAAGGGGCTATTCAAGAGATTTCTGATGTTAGTGCCTTTCAAGGTTTTTTCTTGAGGTTTTTCTTGGTTCCCAAGAAAGATGGTGGGCTGCGACCAATTTTGGATTTTTGGGCCTTAATTTTGATTCCTCAAGGTCTCTACGTTTAAAATGGTGACACTCTCAGCTATACTTCCCTTACTGGACAAGGATGTTTGATTCACAGTATTGGACGTTAAAGATGCCTACTTTCATGTAGCAATAAAGTGGGACCACAGGAAATACCTCTGTTTCAAATATCATGGCAGAGTGTTTTAGTATACTGCACGACCCTTTGGGTTATCTACCACTCCTAGGGTGTTTACCAAATATATGGTGCCAGTGGTGGTGCATCTTAGGGCTCAAGGATGCTCTGTTTTTCCATACCTGGATGACTGGCTGGTGACAGCCCCATCTAGGGACCAGTTGCTACAGGATGTGGCACTCCTGGTGGACACATGTAACAGGCTGGGGTTGGTAATCAAATTTGCCAAATCTAAGTTGGAACCTAGCAGAACTGTGGGCTCCATTGGTTCTGTGTTAGATGCCTCAGCTGGGAGAGCCACTCTTCCACTGGAGAGGTCTAAGATCATTCAGGCCCTGATATCCATATTTGTTAAGAACCGTTTTCAATCAGTTTGGAGAATTCAAAAATTGTTAGGTTATATGGCTGCTACAACAGCGGTGGTGCCTTTTGCTCGCCTGAATATGCGACCTTGATAAAATTGGTTTGTCAGGAGGTTTGATGCCAGAGTTCATTCCCCTAGTTACAAATTTTCTGTGCCACGTTGAGTTATTAAATCTCTAGACTGGTGGTTGATGAATGAGAATCTCCTTAAGGGTGTTCCCTTTGGGACCAGGAGATGTGATATAGTGGTAACAACCGATGCTTCCAGTTTTGGTTGAGGTGCCCATTGTGGGTCCTGGTCTGTGCAAGACAGATGGTCATTTAAAGAGCAATCTTGCACATTAATGTCATCCGCTTTGCTCTTGTCTCTTTTGCAGCTCTCCTTCAAGAAAAGGAAGTTCAAATACAGACAGACAACACCACAGCGATGTACTATTTGAACAAGCAGGGCGGAACGGCTTCGCTGGCGCTCTGTGCAGAAGCTGTGGCTATCTGGGAATGGGCTATTGCAAACAGAGTTGCCTTACATGCTATCCACATTGCTGGTACAGACAATGCCAAAGTGGAAGTGCTCGGCAGACAACTGAATGCCAATCATGAGTGATCTCTAAATGATCGCTGTCTAGAATCAGTGTTTGCCCACTGGCGGATACCAGAGGTAGACCTTTTTGCTACTGCATCCAACACAAAGGTGCCCCGTTCTGTTCCCTAGCAGGAAGCAACTATCAGATGTGCCCTGCTTATCTGTCATGTGTGTCTATTATTCCCTGTACTGTATTTGGTGCCTCTGAGAAGGTGTAAAGAACTATCTGTGTAACTGTCTAACTGTGTAGCCATGAGTAGCTTATCCTGCAGGTGGCCGCTTTCACTTTCTCGACTGGCATGGGAAAGTGTCCTTGAAGTGCTGGCCAGAGCCATATCTCCCTGAGACATGAAATGAGCTCATCCTTGTCTTCCCCTCCTCTACCCCCTCCAACCTTCTAGGCCCTGCTTGCCTAAATTCTAACGGTCTTTATCCCAAGGCGGGAACCCTGCCCTATAACTAACATTGCTTTGCCCATTAGAAGAATAAGGGGGGTACCTCATGTCATAACAAAAAGTGACAGGTGCCCCGCCCCTTTCTGGGAGGAAGTCCCGCCTCTATAACCCGGAAGTCCCGCCTCTATACCCCGGAAGTCCCACCTCTAGACCCGGAAGTACCACCTCTAGACCCCGGAAGTCCCGCCTCTAGACCCCGGAAGTCCCGCCTCTAGACCCCGGAAGCAGTACCCCACCTGACAGGAAGGGCCTAGCAGGGTCCCACCTGCCCCTGTGGACCAATAGGAAAGAGTTTTGAGTTTATGGGGTGCTAGGGTGGAAAATTGGGGGGCAGACCAGCCCCCTGCTCCCTAGAAGAGCCTAGCTGGTTCATGTGACCCCTCATTTCGCTCCCCCGAACCCCCAGAAATGGTTTTTGACGGCCCTAGCCCCCTGTCTCTGTATAGGTCCCCTGAGGGGCTCATGTGACGCTGCTATGCACGCGTCATGACTGGCCCTACCTCCTGGATGTTGTTTAAATGCGCCAATGAGCGGTGAGATGGCAGGGGAGCCTGGTCTTTAAATGGAAGAGCAGCAGGACGATCACAGCTTCTTCTGCGGCTGTTCTTGCTGGTGCAAGATGGAGAACACCCCTACAAACACGCTTGAAATGGCTGAACCAGTGCCCGAGGTGAAGCGTAAAGCCCTCAAAAGAATGTATGTCAAGATGTCCCGCAAAGGAGATGGCAGCATGTCGGTTGTGAAGCGTCTGTTTGGTTCACCGCCAAGGACTGTAGAAAATGACCATGCTGAACCTAATATGAACAAAAGAGGCAGCCCTGAGGGCAGCCTTTCAACAACCCAGCAGGCTACAACTATAATAGAGGTACGTTTTCTCTAATTTTACAAGGCTCACCCTAATATATGTTTGCAGACTGTAAAAGCATGATCTAAACACTCTGTTGTAAATTCTTCTAGGAATGCTGCCGTTCAGATACCCCTGGCCTGATATGGCCCCTGCACGACAGTGTGGATAGATATTTTGAACTGGGCATCCTTCAAGAGGATTATGTCAACCCTAAAAATAGAAGATCTGCAATGAATGAAGTAGTCAAAGCTGTTTCATATTCCATTTTGAACCATTGTTTCAGCGAGATAATGTTTTTTAAATGTACAGGATGTGTTGAAGATATCCCCGCGCAGCTGGGCCACGATTGCCTGACATGGGAAGAGGATTTCTATAACCAGAACTTGAAATATGTATCTACTAAACTCTCCATGGGGCCCATGCTCTATACCATAACACTGCTAGCCACAAGTATCCATTGTTTTACAATGAATGAGGGGCATATTAAACGGCTAGGCAGGTATATAGAAGCGATTCAAAATGCTAAGAATGCACAAGATGCTCTAAATGGATTATTAAAGCAGTGCAAACAACGTTATGTAGATCTGGCTATGAAGATTATTAGAAAGAAATTCACACATCATAACTCCTTACTGAATTACTGTGGTATATGTGCACCAGTCTTAGAGATCAGGATGTAGCCTGTGCCTGATATAAAACAAAGCCATTTTCAATTTTTAAAAATGTGTTCGTGCCTTTTGTCTTACCATCACAGAAACCACCGGGTATGTCTCCAAAAAGATAAGGAGACTGAGTAGAATGTAGCCCGTGTTTGTATAAATAAAGTTGCTTTTCAATCAGTTTAAATGCATTTATTCCCTTTGTCTTACCATCAGAACATTGTCTGCCTACAGATGATGAAGAATTTAAGTCTTTTCCAAAGATTCACTGTTCTGCTGAGAAGTATTATTGAAAAATGTAACAATTTGCAACATTTCCAATCCTTTTACTTTTTAATTTCTTTTTAAATTAGTGATTTTAAAGCATGGTCCTGTAATAGCACGAGAATTTCAATTCAAAAGAATGCTCTTACAAGACACCCGCGATAAATACTAGTTATAATCACTTTCACACAGATTCCAAGGGGTTCTGGGGTGGGCAGCTGTAAAACAGTGGTAAAAATGACACTACAAAAGCGTGATCTTTACAAGACACCCCCCCCCCCCAATAAATACTTGTTATAATTACTTTCACACAAATTCCAAAGGGTTCTGGGGCTGGAAAGCTGGACAGCGGTGGGAAAATAACGCTTCTGTTTACTTTAAATGTCTGGTAGCATCAATTCAGAACCATACCAAAGTTGTAAAAAACATACCCATGATATATGCGATAAGACCCCAGATGCAGGGGCCCAGGGATGAAGTAGAGGTTACTCAAGAATACTTGATGAACAGTGCCCTCTCGTGTAAAAATACTGACAGAGGGCTTTTAGAAGATAGCTGTAGGCTTATATCAGCTAGAGACTAACAAAATTTGTGGTGGGGTATAAGCTTTCGGGAGTTTATCTTCATAAAACAACAGTGTTTCCCCCCAAAATCTATGAGCCTCTATGCATTATTTAACACCGGGGATAGAATTATTTGTGTAGAATTATTCAGTTGATCCTGTTCGCATCTCCTACAAGTCCCCAAAAGGGAATGTTTCTGGCATCCTAAAAATCTGATTCTGGTACCACCAGACAGAACACGGCAACAGTCTGTTTTCAAAAGATAAGGGGAAAATGTGCTGATTCCTCCATATTATGGGGGGTGCCATAAAAGAAAAGCACCATATTTCAACCGTTCTTCAAAGATTTGGGGTATGACGGGTACGGATCTGAAGGGTTTAAAAACCGCGCAGACGGCACAGCTTTTACACACGCTTTCTACCCCTGGGCGCCAAGAAGAGAGAAGGTAACAAGCCATCCTTGGTAAGTATCTATGGGCTAACAATTCTTAGAAGGGATTCTAATATTACGTATTTTTCCATTTTTAATAAGGACAAATTATGAGCGACCATCATCACATTCTGGATGATCTTGAAGGTGAATTTTTAAATCAGCATGCTTTTTCCAAACTGAGAAAGGGCTGAGGGGTTTTACACTGCTGCCAGAATACTGTTTCTCCACTCCTGCTTATAACTACACTTTTTAAATCTAGCACTCTCCTACAACTATTGTGTATATGAGCTCTGTTAATGAAACTGATATAATTCACACCTCTGTCTCTATGTTTCGAAGGGGGGGCATTAACCGCTCATTCTTTATCCAACTGTTTATCAAATAGGGGTCTGATAACAACCTGTGCTCTACTTTGAATGCTGCACACTGCTCTTTTCTAACACAGCCTTTCATTGTAAAAGTTATTGCAAAATTTGTGTGTGTTCTAGGATTCATTTTTTGAGGGAAGTGGCTGTGATTATATAAATTCGCCCCATAGCTGCTAACTGTACTTTTAATCTGAATTTAAGATGCTATGCTCTTTTGTTAATGAAACTGATATGATTCAGGGGGGTGGTGGGGTTCTTTTCAGAATACTGCTCATGCTTTCTCACACCTACTAACTTTAAAGCGGGCTGTTCTCTCAGTCAAGTAATATGCATGTATATTTATGCTAAATTAGCATTGCCAAGCTCATTGTTAATGATGCTGGTAGAATAGAAAAATGCATGTGATGAATTTTTGTTAACTGATGAATGTATCATATGATGTATTTTGTTTTTTATTTGACAGGTGCTGAATCAATAAAAATAAAAAAGTCTCAGCTGTATTGTACAAACAAACACACAATGTGCACTAATGCTCACCTTATCTTGTGTATCACTTTCATTATAGCAGCAACTTTTAAATTTTCTCACCTACACATGACATAATGCTGGTATTAGGGTGTGTGGGGGTGTGTGGGGTGCTCAGGGGCCTTACTACTGTACGGGTGTGTATATACTCACACTATGAACCCATTCCTGCCAGAGAAAGTCAATGTGCCGCATGTAAGCATTCTCCACCAGCCATGATGGGTATTTTACCCCCCCCCCCGCATACGCACCTTGTACCTATTCCTACACATCTGTATCATCTGTTTCTCACCCTCTATCGTTTCTACACAGAAATATTTCTTGATGATTTGAATATGCCCCTGGAAACTGCTCCTCCCAAGAGCGCTCAACAAGCCAGCACCCGCCGCACTACAGATGTGCAAGCAGAGGTCCACGCCTATGGCCCAACTTTCTTCAGTGAAGAGATAGGTAAATCCCACCGCTCACTAATATATACTATAAAGCTGTATCAACACAGCTAGATTAACCCCGTCTCGCTCTCTTACAGAAATTATTTCAGAGGGAAGCACCATGCCAGTAGCAGCGACAGAGACTCCTACAGCAGCCCCTAGTAAGTCTCAGCTTAACAGGGGTCTGAGAGTTATGCTAGATAGCCACGGGGGAGGCAATAATGTGTTTTTGTTTTCTAGATACATCAGCTGCTGTGCCCCCGGGTGGCCAAAGATGCAGGAGTACAGATCACAGCCTGAGACGACAGCCAGAGTCGAGTGCTAAAAAAGTACCACCTGCTAAGAAGAAGAAGCCCGACCCTCCACAAAATATTGAGGAGCGTTACAAAAAGCTTTTTGAATACAGCCAGAGACTTTGTGACGGCCTCAAGAGGCTAAAGGAGAAAAAGCTGATTCTGGAGAAAGCACAGCAGTCCGTGGCTGAAGAAGAAATACAGCTCGGCAAGCTATGTGGCAAATATACACCTGATATTAAAAACGGTAACAACTATTCTGCCTGTAATGACAATTCATTACAAGGGGGTCGCGGGGGACCACAGGCCCTTTCCCCCCACCCCAGGGGAGATGAGGATGCCAGAGGTGCTGCTCCACCCTCTCCACACCATATGCAGGAACAAGAAAGTGTGTGGGATGCCGGGGGGCTATCTTCTACCCTACAGTGCTCACAACCCCTGTCACAGGAAGTTGCAGCATCTCCTCTAGAGACACCCCCAACTGAGAGGGATAATCCACCTCTAGAGGAAGATGACAACTCACCGGATGCGGGGGTTCATGTGGAGCGTGTCAGATCCTGGGAGAGGCCTTTTGAAAGATACAGGTCACTAATGATTAGTGAAGAATTTCGTTTTGTTAATTTAGACAGGGTGAACTCATTCCCCCAGGCTATTGCAGCACTATTCAGAGGCATTCAAGAGGTTCTGGATGAACTGAACGGGCGAATAGAAGATGGGGACTATGTTCAGTTGCGCTTAGAGGGTGGTGGGTTAGAAAATGCTCTGTATTCATTTAAGAAGAAAAAGAATGAACTAAGTGCAGGGGAGTTCCTTGAATATATTAGTGCCTTGCTCCAGAGCAACAGGGAGATTCTGGGTAACAGCACATTACGCCTAGTAGCTACCATTGTAAAAGCTCCACGGGGGGGTGGGCGCCGCTCAATCAAGTCTATCCCTTATAGCTCTATTATTGAAAAAAAGAGGCAATTTCTGGTGGACTTCAACAGTGAGCACCACAACCTCTGCTTTGCAGGTGGTCTCTTGTCTGTTATGGCAAAAGGGCAGCCCACAGACGCAGAATTGTTAAATGCTGCCAGAAAATTGCACAGAGATCTAGGGTGGTCGGATCAGAAAAGGGTGGGGCTCAATGATATAGCATGTATTGAAAACCATTTAAAAGTCAACATTCATGTGGTTACATGTTCTGATAAGGGGTGGGGGATCTTTAAAACACAGGAACCGCGGTATCCAAATACGTTCTTCGTCCTGTTACATGCGGATCATTATTACGGTGTGCGGAATGCTAAAGCATTGATGGGTGCACGAAATTACTGTGGACACTGTCATACCCTATATTGTCATAAACACAATTGTTCTAGGTACTGTAGAATGTGCACAAACATAGACTGCAAGAATGAGGTGGGGGTTGCAAAGAAATGTCCACACTGTTGCATGTACTGCAGTTCAGAAGCATGCTTTCAAAGACATTGCGCGTTGGCAAGAATAAATGAGGTGGAGTGCCCAGCTAGGGAGTGGTGTAAGAAATGCAAGTCTTATACTGATGTGAAGCATAAGTTCAAAGAGTGTCACGGGAGGGCCTGTAAAGTCTGTAAAGCGAACCTTGCGGAAAATGAGGATTACCACCTATGTTACATAGAACCTCTTAAAGAGCCTGCATGCTCGACACACTACATTTTTTATGATTTTGAATGCATGCAAGAAACAGGGGAACATATTCCTAACCATGTCCACGCTCGAGCTTTTAAAGAGGACCCCAAATGGGCAGCATCTGGTCAGTCTTGGGAGTTTAAAGGTGAAACATGCGTTTATCAATTTGTTAAAACATTCACCACAGATAGTACATTCAAACACTGCACGTTCATAGCTCATAATGCCAAAGGCTATGACTCCTACTTTATCGTTAAGCAGCTCATCATGGAGAAGCTTGATCTCCAGCTGGTAGCCATGGGGGGAAAGCTGATGTGTGTAACAATAACTAGTCTTGACATAAAATTCATAGATTCTTTGAACCACCTGCCTATGGCACTCTCTAAACTTCCCAAAGCCCTGGGGTTCAAGGGATGCAAGGGTCATTTCCCACATTTTTTTAACACTGTTGAAAATCAAGCCTATGTAGGACCATTACCCGATGTAAAATACTATGGTGTGGATCACATGATGCCCAAGGACAAGGCCGATTTTTTGAAATGGTATGAGGAAAACAGAACAGCAACGTTTGATTTTCAAAAAGAGTTAGCATTTTATTGTCAGCAAGATGTTGAAATTTTGGAGCGGGCCTGCACCATGTATAGATCTGAAATTATGAGTATGACTCAAAAGGGGGCCCAGTCTATAGATCCCTTTCAGTACCTCACTCTTGCAGGGGTATGTCTTGCAATGTACAGGTTTAACTTCCTGGCCCCCGGTACCATCGCTATTCCACCCCCAGATGACTATCACCGCATAGTGAAGAGATTTTCAACTGCATCGGTCCAATGGCTCATGTACACCGAATACAGTGAAAATATCCAAATACGTCACGCGTTAAAGGGTGGCGAAGTTCAGGTAGGCTCTTACCATCTAGATGGCTATGCGGTCATAGATAATAAGAAAACTGCCTTTGAATTTCATGGCTGCTTTTGGCACGGGTGTGTGCAGTGCTATAATCCATCAGAGATTAACAGGATGACAGGCACAACGTTTGAATCTCTTTACAACGCAACCTGCCGCAGGTCTGATGATCTTAAAAGGCGTCATTTTGAAGTCAGAAGTATTTGGGAACATGAGTGGAACCATTTAAAGAACACTGATGAGTCTGTCAGAGAATTTCTTAAAGCCATGCAGTTTCCAGAGCCGCTAGTTCCCAGAGACGCCCTGTTTGGTGGCCGTACTAATGCAATCATCCTCTATTACAAGCCGGCACCTGGGGAACAGATACACTATTACGATTTTACCAGCTTGTACCCATTTGTTAATGCAACAAAATTGTACCCTGTTGGGCATCCGCAGATCATTCAGGACAATTTCAGACCTCTCACAGATTATTTTGGATTTGCTAAGGTTAGAGTTTATCCCCCAAGGGGCCTCTTCTTCCCAGTGTTACCTTCTAAGGGGGGTGGGAAACTCCTTTTTACATTGTGCCGCACGTGTGCTGATATAAAGCAGCAGGAACCGTGTACCCATAGTGATGAGGAGAGAGCCCTTGAGGGAACGTGGTGTACTGTGGAACTGGAGGTATTCCAGGCTTTAGCATTCCGCACACCGTAAGGCTTTAGCATTCCGCACACCGTAATAATGATCCGCATGTAACAGGACGAAGAACGTATTTGGATACCGTGGTTCCTGTGTTTTAAAGATCCCCCACCCCTTATCAGAACATGTAACCACATGAATGTTGACTTTTAAATGGTTTTCAATACATGCTATATCATTGAGCCCCACCCTTTTCTGATCTGACCACCCTAGATCTCTGTGCAATTTTCTGGCAGCATTTAACAATTCTGCGTCTGTGGGCTGCCCTTTTGCCATAACAGACAAGAGACCACCTGCAAAGCAGAGGTTGTGGTGCTCACTGTTGAAGTCCACCAGAAATTGCCTCTTTTTTTCAATAATAGAGCTATAAGGGATAGACTTGATTGAGCGGCGCCCACCCCCCCGTGGAGCTTTTACAATGGTAGCTACTAGGCGTAATGTGCTGTTACCCAGAATCTCCCTGTTGCTCTGGAGCAAGGCACTAATATATTCAAGAAACTCCCCTGCACTTAGTTCATTCTTTTTCTTCTTAAATGAATACAGAGCATTTTCTAACCCACCACCCTCTAAGCGCAACTGAACATAGTCCCCATCTTCTATTCGCCCGTTCAGTTCATCCAGAACCTCTTGAATGCCTCTGAATAGTGCTGCAATGGCCTGGGGGAATGAGTTCACCCTGTCTAAATTAACAAAACGAAATTCTTCACTAATCATTAGTGACCTGTATCTTTCAAAAGGCCTCTCCCAGGATCTGACACGCTCCACATGAACCCCTGCATCCGGTGAGTTGTCATCTTCCTCTAGAGGTGGATTATCCCTCTCAGTTGGGGGTGTCTCTAGAGGAGATGCTGCAACTTCCTGTGACAGGGGTTGTGAGCACTGTAGGGTAGAAGATAGCCCCCCGGCATCCCACACACTTTCTTGTTCCTGCATATGGTGTGGAGAGGGTGGAGCAGCACCTCTGGCATCCTCATCTCCCCTGGGGTGGGGGGAAAGGGCCTGTGGTCCCCCGCGACCCCCTTGTAATGAATTGTCATTACAGGCAGAATAGTTGTTACCGTTTTTAATATCAGGTGTATATTTGCCACATAGCTTGCCGAGCTGTATTTCTTCTTCAGCCACGGACTGCTGTGCTTTCTCCAGAATCAGCTTTTTCTCCTTTAGCCTCTTGAGGCCGTCACAAAGTCTCTGGCTGTATTCAAAAAGCTTTTTGTAACGCTCCTCAATATTTTGTGGAGGGTCGGGCTTCTTCTTCTTAGCAGGTGGTACTCCTTTAGCACTCGACTCTGGCTGTCGTCTCAGGCTGTGAGCTGTACTCCTGCGTCTTTGGCCACCCGGGGGCACAGCAGCTGATGTATCTAAAAAAAAAAACACATTATTGCCTCCCCCATGGCTATCTAGCATAACTCTCAGACCCCTGTTAAGCTGAGACTTACTAGGGGCTGCTGTAGGAGTCTCTGTCGCTGCTGTCAGGGCTTGCCACCGCTGCCACTGGGCGTGGCACTGGGCGGTCTGCTCCTGACGTCATAGGGGGGCCAGGGATTCTGCAGGACCCTGCTCTGTGGAAGGAGGGGCGGTATACCTCACCCAGACTCCCTCTCAGTCCACTCGCTGGCCTGCTCAACCTGGCCTGCTTACCCTCTGCGTCCCCTTTCACTTCTTCCTCCCAGAGCTCTCCTCCAAACCTCCACGCTTGCATCGCACCGCTCTCACTCCACATCATCACTCCCTACTCACACCCACCACCACAGGGCTCTTCCCAGCCAGCTTTTATAGGGCTTCCTTCTACTGTCCCACCCCTCTTCCAGCCTGGTCTTGGGCTGCACCAAGCAGTCGCAGCTGGGGTAGCTGATCTGGCCCCACTGACCAGCACCAGCTGTGCCTTGTTCCCTGGCTGCCCAGCCTCCCTGCCTTGGCTGATTGCTGCAGGCCTGTCCAGCTGCAGTCCCCTGGCTAGCAGCCCGGCCTGCCTGGCTGAGCTGATGGCTGAAGGTGGGTCCAGCTGCGGCTCCGTGGCTGGTTGCCCAGGGCTTCCTGCAGAGTGCCTCCAATAGCCCCACCTGGAGTGGCTTGGCTTTTGGCAACTCCTGGGCCAGGCTACTATTTTCTAGCTGGGGCGTGGCTTTGGGTTGTTGGGGCTGCTGCTGCTTCTCCTCCTCAGGTAAGGTTTTTGGGTGGGTGACTGCTGGGCCCCCAACCCCTCTGCCCTTGCCCTCTTCTGCCTTGCTTAGTCCCCTTTCCTTCCCCAGGGGAGTGGGACTCGCTGGCCTCCTTCTGTCTCCCCCTGCCTCCTGAGGCTCTGGGCCTTTGCCCCTTGCCCCTGGCACAGGCAGGTTCTGGCTCCATTTGCCCATGGGAGGGGTTGACCTGCTGTCCCCCGGCTGCCCCCTCTGCTTGCCAGTCAGACCGGTTGACCTATTGTCTGCTGGCTGACCAGTTGACCTGCTGTTCCCTCTTGTCAAGTCTGGGGGCTGGGGCTCAGACCCCGGACACACCCCCCCACTTGGCTTTGAGTTGTGGGGGTCCGGTTCAGCCTCGAACATGCGGGACATGAAGTCCGCGTCCACATGCCGTGCCCCCTGGCGGTATTTGATGGTGAATTGGAAGGGTAGGAGGGAGAGGTACCACCGCAGCACCCTGGGGTTGTGCGCCTTCATGCGATGGAGCCACTGCAGGGGTGCATGGTCTGTCAGCAGTACAAAGGGGTTGTTGGCCAGGTAGTACTGCAGGGCCCCCACCGCCCACTTGACCGCTAGGGCCTCCCGCTCCACTGTGGCATAGCGCTTCTCGGCGGGCTGGAGCTTCCGGCTTAGGAACAGAATTGGGACATCCACGCCATCCCGCTCCTGGGTCAGCACAGCCCCGAGGCCGGTGTCCGAGGCGTCTGTGGCCAGTGTGAAGGGCTGGTCAAAGTCCGGGTTCCATAGGGCCGTGGCATTGGAGAGGGCTAACCGCAGGTCCTTAAAAGCTGCCTCTAGTTCTGGGGTCCACCGGACTTGGTTGGGCAGCCCCTTCCTTAAGCTGTCCGTCAGGGGCGCCGCTCGGGAGGCAAAGTGGGGGATGAACCGCCCGTAATACCCCAGCAGTCCTAGGAATCGCCGAACCTGCTTCTTGGTCTTGGGCTGTGGGGCGTCGGCTATTGAGGCCACCTTGTCCGGTGGTGGCCTGACTCGTCCTCCCCCGACCACAAAGCCCAGGTATTGGAGTTCCTGGAACCCCAGGTGGCTCTTTTTTGGGTTCGCCCTTAGTCCAGCTCGTTGGAGGGCCCTTAAGACGGCTTCCAGGTGTTGGAGGTGGGTGGGCCAGTCGGGGCTGAAGATAATAATATCATCAATGTACGCCATGGCATACGCCCGGCACTCTCCCAGCACCTGGTCCACCAGCCGCTGAAAGGTGGCTGCTGCCCCATGCAGGCCAAACGGCATCTTCTTGAATTGGAAGAGGCCTTGGGGGGTGGCAAAGGCCGTCTTCTCCCGGTCCTCCGGCTGTACGGGCACCTGCCAGTAGCCCTTTGTTAAGTCCAGGGCCGACAGGTAGCGGGCGGACCCCAGGTGGTCCACCAGCACGTCTGCTCGGGGCATGGGGTAGGCGTCGAACTGGGCCACCTTATTCAGTTCACGATAGTCAATGCAAAACCGGGTGGTCCCATCTGGCTTGGGCACCAGGACTATCGGGCTCCTCCAGGCACTTCGTGAGGGTTCGATTACACCCAGCCGGAGCATCTCGTTTGTCTCCCTCTCCACTGCCTCCCACCGCTTCCTGGGGATGGGGCGCCAGGTAGCCCGGGCTGTCTGCCCCGGGCTGGTCGGGATGGCATGTTGAATAAGGCTGGTGCTGCCCGGCCTGCGGGAGAAGACCCCAGTAACCCGTGCACAGAGGTCTCGTAGCTGGGCCCGTTGAGCTGGATCGAGCTGGGGATCTACCTTGGGCTCCTCGAACTCTGGGGCTTCGGAGGTCCATGGCAGCTCACTGTCAGGAAGCTCCAACGGGTCCTCAGCCACGCCACACTCCTCTTCTGGGCGCTCATGCCACCGCTTCAGGAGATTCACATGCAGGGTCCTCCGCCGACGCCGGCCAACCCCGCACTGGACTTCGTAAGTAGTGGGGCCCAGCACCCTCCGAATCGGGTAGGGGCCCCTTCATGGGTCCCCTTCCTCTCTGGGGAATACCGAGTGGTGCACCAGGACCTTCTCTCCCGCCTGGAAGGCCCTCATCCGTGCACCCCGGTCGTAGGTGGCTTTCTGCTTCGCCTGGGTGCGAGTCAGTCTGCGGTTCGCCTCGGCTTGGGACTGTTGCACCCGGTTACGGAGTTGGCTTATGTACTCCCGTGTGGTGGGCGCAGGGCTGCTGGCCTGGGGCGCCCAGCGTTCTGTCAGCCGGGAGAGCATCCCTCTTGGCTTGCGCCCATACAGCAGCTCGAACGGGCTGAAGCCAGTGGAGGCCTGCGGGGTCTCCCTGAGGGCAAACATGAGTGGGTCGATGTACAGGTCCCACTGATGAGGCTTCTCCCGTGTCATCTTCTTCAGGGCCTCTTTGATGGTCTGGTTCAGCCGCTCTGCCAAACCGTCTGTCTGAGGGTGATAAGCCGAGGTGAACACCTGCCGGATCCCCAAACTCTGGCAGAGTTGGCGCATGGCGGTGGCACGGAACGGGCCTCCTCGATCTGTCAAGATTTCATCCGGCAGCCCCACCATCGCGAAGAACTTGGACAGTGCCCGGACCACCCCCGGGGTCTGCATGGTCCTCAGCGGGATGACCTCAGGGAACCGTGTGGCGTAGTCCACAATCACCAGGGCAAAGCGGTGGCCCCGGGGTGTGCGTGGCAGCGGTCCGATGAAGTCCATCGCGATGCGTTGGAAGGGCGTCCCCATGACGGGTAGTGGGGAGAGGGGGGCCTTCGGTGGGCGGCGGGCTGCCACCCGCTGGCAGGTGGGACACGAGCGGCAGTGGGCCTTCACGTCGGCATTCACGGAGGGCCAGTAGAACTGCTCAAGGATCTTCTTCAGGGTCTTGTGGTGCCCCAGATGCCCGGCCCACGCATGCTCATGGGCCGTGCGGAGGACTTCGGCCCGGTAGGCAGTCGGCACCAATAGCTGGCGGACCTCCCCCTGGCCCCTTGGGGCGCGAGCTATGCGAACCCAAACCCCTCCTTGCTTCTCGATGCGCGGGAGCCGTTGGGACCTCCGCTCATCCCGCACTAGCTCCTCCTCACGAGCTGCCGACTCTCGTAAGCGCTGCAAGGACTCATCTGCCCCTTGGGCGTCACAGAATGGGCGATCGGCCGGGGGCCCAGCTGGGTCTCCAGTCCGTGGTTCTGCTCCTGGTCTGGTGGAGGGACCCTCTCCCGGGTCGTCGGCCTCCTCCACTTGCAGAGCGGTGGCAACTTGGGGGTCTGTCAATTCCCCTGCCGCCTTCAGCCGAGACCCGGCGATCCCTGGGGTGTCTCCTCCCAATTTCTTCGCTGCCTGCTGGAGGAGCCTGAAGAACCCCGGGGCATCTCTTCCCAGCAGCATTGGCACGGGTAGGTGAGCTAACTGGGCAACTTCCATTTGGTGGCAGACCCCTAGGTACTCTATCGTGATTAGGGCCGTAGGGTACGGCTGGGTGCGGCCCATCACATCCGTCACCGGTATCCAGCGGTGCACTGGGGTAGCAGCTGGGAGGAGCTGGGGCCGAATTGCTGAGACTGCACTCCCAGAGTCTAACAGGGCTTGTAGGATCAGCCGGCCTATCTTCACGGTGGCGCATAGACTCTGCACCTGCTTGCCAGGCGGTGGGTTATTTTCCCAAACGAGGGCACAAACCCTTGGCAAGGCCTCTGTGAGCGCGCCGGCTTGCAACCGCAGCTCCGCTGTCTGTGCTAGTTCCACTGGAGCGGCTGGGTAGGCTGCCTCCAGCTTTCCCCACATCCTATCCTGGCGTTCCTCCAGCCACAGTCCAAGCTCCGCTGTGGCGGCGGCCTTGGGAGGCCGCCCCTTGACTGGCGCCTGCGTCGGAACGTCTCTCCCCGTACGGGCCACCAACTTGTCAGGGCTTGCCACCGCTGCCACTGGGCGTGGCACTGGGCGGTCTGCTCCTGACGTCATAGGGGGGCCAGGGATTCTGCAGGACCCTGCTCTGTGGAAGGAGGGGCGGTATACCTCACCCAGACTCCCTCTCAGTCCACTCGCTGGCCTGCTCAACCTGGCCTGCTTACCCTCTGCGTCCCCTTTCACTTCTTCCTCCCAGAGCTCTCCTCCAAACCTCCACGCTTGCATCGCACCGCTCTCACTCCACATCATCACTCCCTACTCACACCCACCACCACAGGGCTCTTCCCAGCCAGCTTTTATAGGGCTTCCTTCTACTGTCCCACCCCTCTTCCAGCCTGGTCTTGGGCTGCACCAAGCAGTCGCAGCTGGGGTAGCTGATCTGGCCCCACTGACCAGCACCAGCTGTGCCTTGTTCCCTGGCTGCCCAGCCTCCCTGCCTTGGCTGATTGCTGCAGGCCTGTCCAGCTGCAGTCCCCTGGCTAGCAGCCCGGCCTGCCTGGCTGAGCTGATGGCTGAAGGTGGGTCCAGCTGCGGCTCCGTGGCTGGTTGCCCAGGGCTTCCTGCAGAGTGCCTCCAATAGCCCCACCTGGAGTGGCTTGGCTTTTGGCAACTCCTGGGCCAGGCTACTATTTTCTAGCTGGGGCGTGGCTTTGGGTTGTTGGGGCTGCTGCTGCTTCTCCTCCTCAGGTAAGGTTTTTGGGTGGGTGACTGCTGGGCCCCCAACCCCTCTGCCCTTGCCCCCTTCTGCCTTGCTTAGTCCCCTTTCCTTCCCCAGGGGAGTGGGACTCGCTGGCCTCCTTCTGTCTCCCCCTGCCTCCTGAGGCTCTGGGCCTTTGCCCCTTGCCCCTGGCACAGGCAGGTTCTGGCTCCATTTGCCCATGGGAGGGGTTGACCTGCTGTCCCCCGGCTGCCCCCTCTGCTTGCCAGTCAGACCGGTTGACCTATTGTCTGCTGGCTGACCAGTTGACCTGCTGTTCCCTCTTGTCAAGTCTGGGGGCTGGGGCTCAGACCCCGGACAGCTGCTACTGGCATGGTGCTTCCCTCTGAAATAATTTCTGTAAGAGAGCGGGACGGGGTTAATCTAGCTGTGTTGATACAGCTTTATAGTATATATTAGTGAGCGGTGGGATTTACCTATCTCTTCACTGAAGAAAGTTGGGCCATAGGCGTGGACCTCTGCTTGCACATCTGTAGTGCGGCGGGTGCTGGCTTGTTGAGCGCTCTTGGGAGGAGCAGTTTCCAGGGGCATATTCAAATCATCAAGAAATATTTCTGTGTAGAAACGATAGAGGGTGAGAAACAGATGATACAGATGTGTAGGAATAGGTACAAGGTGCGTATGCGGGGGGGGGGTTAAATACCCATCATGGCTGGTGGAGAATGCTTACATGCGGCACATTGACTTTCTCTGGCAGGAATGGGTTCATAGTGTGAGTATATACACACCCGTACAGTAGTAAGGCCCCTGAGCACCCCACACACCCCCACACACCCTAATACCAGCATTATGTCATGTGTAGGTGAGAAAATTTAAAAGTTGCTGCTATAATGAAAGTGATACACAAGATAAGGTGAGCATTAGTGCACATTGTGTGTTTGTTTGTACAATACAGCTGAGACTTTTTTATTTTTATTGATTCAGCACCTGTCAAATAAAAAACAAAATACATCATATGATACATTCATCAGTTAACAAAAATTCATCACATGCATTTTTCTATTCTACCAGCATCATTAACAATGAGCTTGGCAATGCTAATTTAGCATAAATATACATGCATATTACTTGACTGAGAGAACAGCCCGCTTTAAAGTTAGTAGGTGTGAGAAAGCATGAGCAGTATTCTGAAAAGAACCCCACCACCCCCCTGAATCATATCAGTTTCATTAACAAAAGAGCATAGCATCTTAAATTCAGATTAAAAGTACAGTTAGCAGCTATGGGGCGAATTTATATAATCACAGCCACTTCCCTCAAAAAATGAATCCTAGAACACACACAAATTTTGCAATAACTTTTACAATGAAAGGCTGTGTTAGAAAAGAGCAGTGTGCAGCATTCAAAGTAGAGCACAGGTTGTTATCAGACCCCTATTTGATAAACAGTTGGATAAAGAATGAGCGGTTAATGCCCCCCTTCGAAACATAGAGACAGAGGTGTGAATTATATCAGTTTCATTAACAGAGCTCATATACACAATAGTTGTAGGAGAGACTTCCGGTTTGGGATTCATGGAGGTCTAACGCAGCTCCATTTGTGGAGCTGACCGGATTGCCGTTTTAACCGGCCGGAGGGGTGAAAATAACCCGCGGCCGACTGCTCTCAGGTGGGGAGCAGGCAAAGAACGCTCAAGACCCTAGGGTGAGTTAGATCTCGGACGAGGGGGGGCTCTACACAAGGAGTCTCCCCCCCGATCCTTGAGGTCCCACCTTGCGACGGGTCGGCTATAATCTCTGCGGCAATT
This sequence comes from Eublepharis macularius, assembly GCF_028583425.1. Classification (NCBI taxonomy): domain Eukaryota; kingdom Metazoa; phylum Chordata; class Lepidosauria; order Squamata; family Eublepharidae; genus Eublepharis; species Eublepharis macularius. Next base: position 216,363,795 of record NC_072791.1, on the reverse strand, counting down.
TTGGGGCCAATTCGGCTGGCATAAGACCTACATACCCAAGCTTCGATCGGGGAGGGAAGTCGAGAGGAGAATTTAAGATCGAAACAGCGATTACAACCCGAGAAAGCTGGAGAGAAGGTAAAGATCGCTATCTCTTGAAACGGGACAGATTGACAAAAACAGAGAGGAAAGAAAGTAGATTTTTAAACTGCAACAGACTAGTGAAAAGGAGGTGAAGACTCGGCAGGAGTTGTATTTTAAAAGAGACTAAGTTTAAAGAAGTTATTACAAAATCGGACTATTGTTTTGAATACCTGTGGTTTTGGAGCTGTGGGAAAAAGACACCATCGCGAGACCTGCTGTGGGAAGACGGGAGACAGGAAGTGCGTAACAACAATAGAGTGGCTGGAGGGAAGCGGCCCTTGCCAAAGGACAGGAAGTGGGGAATCGCCATCTTTGAAAGTGGAAGGGTCGTGGCTTCAGCGGAAGAGGAAGTAGGCCATCTTGGATTATAATAACATAGAGAAACCATAGAGAAAAGACGCCCGACATTTTGGATATAAAAAATTAATTTTGGCAAAGATTGGGACATTTAAAAAAAAGGAAAACGTTTAATTATACGCCACGGAGCTGAGGAAAAGAGCAGATTCGTGGGAGCGAGCTAAAGCAAGCCCCACGATGTCGAAAAAAGAGTGGCAATCGGCAATAGAAAACTTGGACAAAAAACTTATAGACATGATGAAAGAACTTAAGGACACGAAATTGGAGCTTATTAAAGAGGTCAAGGAAGTTACACAGACAGTAAAGTCGGAGCTGTCAGAAGTGAAAAAAGGTGTGGAAACGATTAGCAGTGAATTACAAGGAACGCAGCAGAGAGTTAAAACAGTAGAAGACGCGATGGAGAATTTAATAGACACGCAACAAACAGAGATGAGGCTGGTGAAGGGGAGGATGTCAGTTGCAGAAACTAAACACATGGAGAAGCAGCTTCGTTTTCGTGGTCTGCCAGAAGTGGAAGGGAAGTCAGCGCAAGAACAGATGACTGAGGTGTTGGCTGATTACCTGGGGAAGGAGGAGGAGGAAATTGTGGCTATCCTAGATGTGGCGTATCGTGTGAACTCGAGAATTGCAACCCAGAGGAAACTACCAAGGGATGTGATTGTGCAGTTTACAACTAGAAATATGAAAGAGAGGATTGTGACCAAACAATTTCAAGATCCATTGGAGATTGATGGCAAGACGATTATTATAATGAAGGAATTGCCCAGATCAGTGTTATTGGACAGGAAAAAATATAGAGTGCTAATTCAGACTTTGAAGGACATGAATATCAGATACAGATGGGAGTTACCGGAAGGAGTGTCCTTTGAGTTTGGAGGGGCAAAAAAACGCATCAGATCTGAGCGGGAGATGGAGAGATTTATCAAGGACAATGAAAAAGACTTACCAACAAAACCATGAATATGGAGTGTAAAGTATTATCTTGGAATGTAAATGGACTAAACTCACCGAATAAGAGAAAAAATATTTTTCATTGGCTACTAAAACAAAAATGTGATATTGTTTGTTTGCAGGAGACCCATATTAGAAAACAGGATGTAAAATATTTAAAATCTGGAAAATTGGGCAAAGAATTTGTAGCGGCTTCCAACAAGAAAAAAAGAGGAGTGGTGTTGTATATAAAAGAGGAGCTGCAGCCAAAATTTGTTATGAGAGATGTGGAAGCTAGATTTGTAGCAGTGGAATGTAATTGGAACTTAAAGAGAGTGTTGGTAGTCGGACTTTATGCACCTAACGGTGCAAAGGAAAGCTTCTTTGAGGACTTAAGGAAGCACCTAGACGATCTTGTATATGACCAGATAATTCTTGCTGGAGATTTCAATGGAGTGACAGATTTGGAATTAGACAAAAAGACTACAAAAGCACAAAAGAAAAGAGGACTATTGCCAAAGCTTTTTTTTGAGTTGATTCAACAAGAGACTCTCGAAGACGTATGGAGGAGAGAATATCCTAAAACCAAACAGTTTACTTTTTATTCTGCAAGGCATCTTACATTATCAAGAATTGATATGATCTGGGCCTCAAAGGACTTAGCGCTATGGACTAAGGAGGTAGAAATAATGCCGATGGTAGGCTCAGATCACAACCCAATTATGTGGAAATTTGGAAAAAGGAGAAAAAGGAAAGCCTGGAGAATAAATGAGGACTTGTTACAGGAAAGTGAGAATATGGAAACACTGAGAAGAGAGACTAAGTTTTTTATACAATACAACGTGAATAAAGAAGTACCAACCAGTAAAGTTTGGGACGCGTATAAGGCGGTTGTAAGGGGCATACTAATGGACTTAAATGGCAGAGCAAGGAAAAAGAAAGAGGAGAAAAGACAAGAGATTGAGGAGAAAATAAAGGCCAAAGAAGTACAGTTAAAAAAGAGACCAGGGAAAAAGAAAATACATCAGGAAATCAAAATTCTTCAAGAACAGTTATCAGCAATGAGTAATAAAGAATTGGAGTGGAACCTTAAAAGACTGAATCAAAAAGCTTTTGAGGGTGCTAATAAACCTGGGAAATATTTGGCATGGCAATTAAAGAAGAAAAGGGAAAAGAAAATAATAAATAAAATTTGTGAAGAAAACAAAACGTATTTGGAGCAGACTACCATTAGCAGAGCCTTTTATAAATTTTACGCTAAGCTGTATAATAAAAAAGAAGTAAACAAAGAATCAATAGCATCATATTTGGAGAAAACCAAACTTCCAGAGATCTCGGAAGCTTGGAGAAACAAGCTGAACAGTGAAGTAACTGATGAGGAAATAAATATGGCAATACAATCCGCAAATCTAGGAAAGGCGCCAGGGCCAGATGGACTTACGGCTAAATTTTATAAGATAATGGCCAATGAACTGGCACCATTCCTAAAAGAGGTGATGAACGGAGTTTTTAGGGATCAAAGAATTCCAGACACTTGGAGCGAAGCGAATATATCATTGATCCCAAAAGAGGGCCAAGATCTGACTAGCGTGAAAAATTATAGGCCTATATCACTACTCAATAATGACTATAAAATTTTTGCGAAGATATTGGCGGAGAGATTGAAGGGGTGGCTCTCGGAAGTCATAGAGGAGGAACAAGCAGGCTTTTTGCCAGACAGACAAATAAGAGACAACTTAAGGACAGTGATCAATGCTATTGAATACTACGACAAGCGTTGTGACAAAGAGGTTGGTTTCTTCTTTGTAGACGCTGAAAAAGCGTTTGACAATTTAAACTGGGACTTTATGTTTGCCACTATGGAAAAGCTACAACTGGGAGAAAGATTCGTCAGAGCAATCAAGGAAATCTATAGAGATCAGACTGCAGCAATTGTAGTGAATGATGAATTGACCAAGAAATTGACGATTAGTAAAGGAACAAGACAAGGTTGCCCGTTATCTCCATTGTTGTTCATTTTAGTATTGGAGATTCTGATGATACAAATTCGACAAGATGAGGAAATACGAGGAATAAAAATAAAGGACTATTCATATAAGGTCAGAGCATTTGCAGACGACATAATGTTAATTGTAGAAGACCCATTGGAGAACATGCCAAAAGTGATAGACAAGATCAAGGAGTTTGGAGATTTGGCAGGTTTCTTCATTAACAAAAAGAAGTCAAAGATATTATGCAAAAACATGACTAAGCAGAAACAACAATTGTTAATGGAAACAACGGATTGTGAAGTAACTAGTAAGGTGAAATACTTGGGAGTTGAGCTGACTGCAAAAAATATAGATTTGTTCAAGAATAATTATGAAAAATTATGGACTCAGATAGAGAGAGACTTGATCAAATGGAATAGATTGAACCTGTCATGGTTGGGCAGGATTGCAGCAGTTAAGATGAACGTGTTACCAAGAGTAATGTTTCTGTTACAGACGATACCAATCATCAGAGACTCTAAACAATTTGAAAAATGGCAGAGGAAAATATCAGATTTTGTTTGGGCAGGCAAGAAGCCTCGAGTGAAAGTAAAAGTTTTACAAGATGCAAAGGAGAGAGGCGGAATGCAACTGCCCAATCTGAGACTTTACCATGATGCAATCTGCCTAGTTTGGCTAAAAGAGTGGATGACATTAAAGAATAAGAAACTATTAGCCCTAGAGGGATATAAAAAATTTTTTGGATGGCACGCATACCTATGGCATGACAAAGTAAAGGTCAACTCGATGTTCCTGCATCATTTTGTAAGGAGAAGTCTATTTACAATCTGGAAGAAGTATAGAACTTACCTACAAGAAGGAACCCCCTTGTGGGTGGTTCCATATGAGGTGATAGATCCGAGAGCTGTGGATAATGAACAACAATGTTTAACGTACAAAGAAATAACTAAGATTGAAGTATCTAAACTTAGAATAAAGACGCAAGAGGAACTATCACCTAACTATGATTGGTTTCAGTATAGACAGATTAGAGACTTATACAACTCAGACTTTGCAAAAGGGGGCATACGAACAGAGAACTCGGAACTAGAGCAGACCCTTCTTAAAGAAGACAAGAAAAGAATATCCAAGGTATACCAAGTATTGCTGAAATGGTATACTGAGGATGAGATAGTTAAAACACAGATGGTGAAATGGGCTATAAATTTCAATAAAGAAATAACAATGGAGGCATGGGAATACTTGTGGAAAACTACAATGAAGACAACGACATGTATCAATATTAAAGAGAACATTTTCAAAATGATCTATCGTTGGTACATGACACCAAAGAAGATTGCGCTAGGGAATTTGAATACTTCTAATAAATGCTGGAAATGTAAGAAACATGAGGGCTCCCTCTATCATATGTGGTGGTCGTGTGAGGTAGCTAGGCAGTTCTGGGGGGAAATAATAAGAGAAATGAGTGAAATTTTACAGTTTCAAATAAATAAGAACCCAGAACTCCTGCTGCTAAACTTGGGAATGGAGGGAATTCCAGCCCATCATAGGACGTTGATTTTTTATATGACTGCAGCAGCTAGACTTTTGTATGCGCAGAAATGGAAAGTACAAGAAGTACCAACTATTGAAGATTGGATCTACAAATTGCTGTATATGGCTGAAATGGACAAGATGACAAGAAAACTGAGAGATCTGGACTCAGGGCAGTTCAACACAGACTGGGAGAAGCTGAAACAATACCTGGAGAAGAAATGGGAGGTGGGAGGAAAACTGTGGCAGTTTGAGAACTACTGAAATATAATAAAAGTATAAAAGAGAGGGGTGACTTTACCGGGGGAGGAAGAGAAATGTGAATTTATAAGCAGTTAGATTAATTGATTGAGATATATATAGATATGTATAGGTCAACTGATAGAGAATAATTAATGATAAGGTTTAAACATGAGGATTGACTAATTAACAATATTTTCTTTCTTTGACAAGATTTATATGCACCAAACTGAATGTATAGAAGAGTTAAATTGATTGAGTATCTGAGGAGTTATATAGAATTACCATAAAAAGTTGAAATGAGTAATATATAGAGAACAAATCAAATTGTTTGATTTAAATGTGGGAAATTTTTATGGTTTATGATATATAGGTTTATATAGAATTATCCAAAACTGGAAAATGGGATAAATTGTTTATCTAAAGACGTATAGTTTGGGTGTATAATAATTAAAGGAGTTAATGATGTACTGCTTAATATAATGGAGAATGTATATCTGTTTTAGACAGAGGAATTTAATAGAAGTAAGGGAAAAGGGACAGAGGGTGGGAAAGCTGTTGGAAGTCAACAAAAGGGGGGAAAGGGAGGGGGTTAGAAACGAAAAATTAGGGGAAAATTGATTGTAATGTAAAAATAAAAATGTTCTAACCCAATAAAAAAATTTTCAAAAAAAAAAAAAATAGTTGTAGGAGAGTGCTAGATTTAAAAAGTGTAGTTATAAGCAGGAGTGGAGAAACAGTATTCTGGCAGCAGTGTAAAACCCCTCAGCCCTTTCTCAGTTTGGAAAAAGCATGCTGATTTAAAAATTCACCTTCAAGATCATCCAGAATGTGATGATGGTCGCTCATAATTTGTCCTTATTAAAAATGGAAAAATACGTAATATTAGAATCCCTTCTAAGAATTGTTAGCCCATAGATACTCACCAAGGATGGCTTGTTACCTTCTCTCTCTTCTTGGCGCCCAGGGGTAGAAAGCGTGTGTAAAAGCTGTGCCGTCTGCGCGGTTTTTAAACCCTTCAGATCCGTACCCGTCATACCCCAAATCTTTGAAGAACGGTTGAAATATGGTGCTTTTCTTTTATGGCACCCCCCATAATATGGAGGTTCATCTTCGTTCTTCTGTGCCTCCACACATGGGGACTGCGCAGGCGCAGGCCAGCCGCCGGAGAATTTTCTAGAGCTTCCATGGCTCCGAAGGGGCCGTTTGTCGCGCGCCTCAGCGACCGTTTTCCCGCCCAAACGGTCACGTGATCCTCCAGCGACCAACGGCCCCTTCCCTCAGTTCTCTTCTTGCCGCCGCTTGGAGAGAACGTGAGCTTCGTTGCTCTGTGCTTTTTTGTGCTTCGTGCTTTATTCTGACTGATTGCTTGGCTTTTGATTTCGGACTTCGTGACCTCGACTATTCTTCGGATCTCGTTTTGGACATTGTTGTGGACTCGGTAATTTGACTCGGACTGTTTTTGACCTTCCTTTCGCGTGCCCCTGAAGATGGCCTCAAAGGCTCTCTTCAAGCATTGCCTCCAATGCCACACGAAAATGGCCAAAACCGATGGCCATGAACTGTGCCTGTTCTGTTTGGGAGAGACCCATAATGTGACGGCCTGTAAAATTTGCCAGGGCTTCACCAGCAAGGCCCGGCAGGAGCGCAAGGCCCGATTGAATTCCTCCCTGTGGCAGAAGGTCATGTCCGGAGGCGCTCCGTTGCCCTCCTCCAAGGCCGGCCCAAGCCCCTCTGCCGAACGGCATTCCAGAGCTGGCTCAGTGGCCTCCGCGAGGTCGGGGTCGAAACCGCGTCCCCCGAGTACCTCGGCGTCGAGAGCGGCCTCTCCAGCGCAGGGACCGGTGCGGCCGCCCCGTAGCGCTTCATCTACCAGGTCGGATCCGAGACCAGCTTCGGAACCGAGGATCCTGGTACCGAGTCCCCGGTCGGAACCGACGGCCGGATCGGTTCCGACGAAGCCTAAGAGGTCGAAGCCGAGGTCCCCTTCGAAGGCGAGGAGCGCGTCGGTTCCGAGTTCTTCTTCGGAACCACCGAAGAAGAAGAAAAAGACCAAGCACCATCGGTCGCCGCGTCCCGCTCCTCAGGAGGAGGTCATCGTGCTTCCTCACACGCCTTCCCCTCACCTGGGCTCCCCGGAGCCAGAGGACATCTCCGTGCAGGTGCCGGATCCGATGGCCTTCGAGACGGTGCCCGCGGAATTCTCGTCGGGGCCGGAGCCGAGCCCGCACCGTCGGAGCCGACCATCGCTTGCCCTTCGGTCGCCGAGGCTGGAACCGAGCCCATCTCCTCGTCGGAGCCGTCCGTCGCCTGTCCGTCCGTCTCCACCTCTGGTCGGTCGTGAGCGGCATGGTTCCGGGGACAGTGTCCGATCAGTCCGGTCCACTGCGTCCCGGCATCGGCAGGCTTCCTACCTCCCCTCGCCATACCGTTGCCAATGGGAGGGGGCACCTGCGGGCTTCTCCGTGTCGGAACCGAGGCCTTCGACGTCGAGGTCGGCGTGGGCTCCCCCTCCGCTCCAGGTTCCGGAATCCCAGCTCGGTTCCGATGAGGAGGATGTCGAGAGCTTTGGCGGCTACCAGTCGGAGTCCTGGTCCGAACCATCGCCGGCTGAGGAGCTAGTGCCATCTGCGGACTCGCCATTCGAGGACCTCCGCATCTACGCCGATCAGATGGCAAGGATGGCCAAGGCTCTCGAGATGGACATCTCTTCGGCACTTCCCCAGACCAAGGACAAGCTCCTCAAACGTATCTATGGAGATAATCCGGCGTACGTAGGCTTCCCCATGCTCGAGGGTATTGAGGAGATTGTGGAGAAGGTGTGGCAGGTGCCCTGTGATCAACCTCCAACGTCCAAGCGCATCGAGCAGCTTTACAAGATCAAGCAGGGCACCTGGCCGGCGTTGGTGAAACACCCTCCACCTTCCTCCTTGGTCACAGAGGAGTTCAACCCCCGACGATCGGGTCACTCCTCGGTGCCTGCCGATAAAGAGGGCAAGAAGCTTGATGCCATGGGCAGGCGCCAATACATCGTCGCTTCGCTGGGCCTGAGGATTGCCAACTACCAGACCATCATGGCAGGGTACCAGCTGTACCTCTGGGAGAAGTTGGCATCCTATACCCGGGACCTCCCTCCTGAGCAGAAGGCTGTGGTGTCCCTGCTACAGACGGAGGCTGTGAGGCTGTCTAAGCAGCAGATGAACGCTGGGAGCCACGCTGCTGACACTGCTGCTAGAGGGATGGCGTCGGCGGTGGTCCTCAGGCGCCACTCCTGGTTGCGGTCTACGGCCCTGTCCCAGGAGGTGCGTACCAGGGTGGAGAGCATGCCCTTTGAAGGGGACTCGCTGTTCTCCAAATCGACCGACGAGACCCTGAAAAAGAAAAAAGAGGACAGGCAGACGGCGCGGTCCTTGGGTCTGGCTCCAGCGGACAAGCCCTCCTCCAGGTCACGGTACGCTCCCCGGTCCGGCCCTTACCACTACCAGGGCAGATACCAACAGCAGCGGCCGGGCTACCAACAGTATCCTGCCTACCAGCAGCGGCCTTACCCTCCCGCACAACAGCAAAGGAGGCGTCGGCCCTTCAAGCCTCGTCCGGCACAACAACCGGCCCAGCAGAGAGATCAGCAGGGCGCCGGGAGGCAGTACTGACGGGTCGCGCCAGCCGTATCCCTGAACTTTTCGGACAGACTTAGTCCACTCCTCTCTGAGTGGGAGTCAATAACATCTGACTCATGGGTCTTAACTATTGTTGAACTGGGGTACGGGCAGGAGTTTGTTGAGCTGCCTAGATGCAGTTCACCCCTGACAGCTGTCAATAACACTATGGCCGAGCTGGATGCGGAGATCGTGTCGCTCTTGGCCAAGGGTGCTGTGGAAGAATTGCCCTATGACGACTCTGTAAAGGGTTTCTTCTCTAGGTTCTTCCTGGTCCCTAAGAAGGATGGGGGCTTACGTCCCATCTTAGATCTGAGGGGCCTTAATGCCTTCCTCAAGGTGACCAAATTCAAAATGGTAACGTTGGCGGCTGTGATCGCCTTGCTGAAACAGGGGGATTGGTTTGCGGTTCTTGACTTAAAAGACGCATACTTTCACGTGGGCATACGGAAGGAGCACAGGAAATACCTGAGCTTTGTTTACCGGCAAAGGGTTTTCCGGTATAAGGTGCTCCCCTTTGGCCTGTCCACTGCCCCACGAGTGTTCACTAAATGTGTGGCCCCTGTGGTTTCCTTCCTACGGGAAGAAGGTTGTACTATCTTTCCGTACCTCGATGACTGGCTCATCGTGGCTGACTCAGAGTCTAGGCTGGTGCAGGACATTGGCTTGGTACTTAGCACGTGCCAACGCCTGGGGCTCCTGGTGAACTTGGAGAAATCCAAACTGGTGCCCAACTGCAAGGTGTCCTACATTGGTGCACTTTTGGACTCTGTGGAGGGTAAGGCCCTGCTCCCCTTGGAGAGGGCTCGGTCCCTAAGGGGTCTAGTGTCCATGTTTAAAAGGAACCGGTTCCAGTCTGTGCGCGCTATCCAGTGCTTACTAGGGCATATGGCAGCGGCCACCTCTGTGGTGCCTTTCGCTAGGCTGCGTATGCGCCCTCTCCAGAACTGGTTTGTGCGGAGGTACGATGCTCTACTGCACCCTCCGTCCCTCAAATTCTCTATCCCGAGGGTCATCCTCTCCTCCTTGGACTGGTGGCTGTCTGATGACAACTTGTTTAGAGGGACCCCTTTTGGGTATCAACACCATGACATCACGGTTACCACTGATGCCTCTCTGATGGGATGGGGTGCTTACTGTGGTGATGTGGCTGTGCAAGATGTCTGGTCTGACAGGGAAAAGACCCTCCATATCAATGTGCTTGAACTAAGGGCCATTCGTTTCGCACTTGTGTCTCTTACAGCACTGCTGAGAAATCGTCATGTCTTGGTGCAGACGGACAACACGACTGCCATGTACTACGTGAATCAGCAGGGGGGCACAGTGTCCATGGCCCTGTGCCGGGAAGCCACACTCACTTGGCAGTGGGCTATCAAGAACGGCGTGTCGCTCCGTGCTATACACGTGGCTGGGTCAGACAATGCCCGGGCAGATGCCCTCAGCAGGGTCCCTTTACTGGAACACGAGTGGGAACTGAACGTAGAGTGCGTTGGGCCGATCTTCCAGATGTAGGGTCATCCAGTGATAGATGTGTTCGCCACTGCGGCGACCACCAAGGCCCACACGTTCTGTTCCAGGGCAGGGAGCGACCCCCTCTCTATTGGGGATGCCTTCCAGTTTACGTGGACGCAGGGCTTGCACTACATGTTTCCTCCGTTCCCCTTGATTCCCAGGGTCCTGTGCAAGATAGAGGAGGACGGGACGGACTGCATCCTAGTGGCCCCCTTCTGGCCACGGCAGGTTTGGTTCCCGAAGCTCCTGCGGATGTCCAAACGGACGTATGTGAGTCTGCCTCCTCGGCAAGACCTTCTCCTAAACGGGAGCCTAGTCCACCACGATCCCAAGCAGCTGCACCTAACGGCTTGGCGGATCGTTCCTCCCCGATAGGCTTTACTGACGAGGTACAGAGGGTCCTCCTGAATGCTCGTCGGCCATCCACTAGGCGCGCTTATGCGGCCAAGTGGCGCAGGTTTGAGCTCTGGGCACTTGCCAGAGGGGTGGTGCCTGACAGCAGTCCCTTGGGGGTTGTATTCGAGTATTTGTGCCACTTGCGTGGTATGGGCTTGAAGGTTTCCTCCCTCAAGGTCCACCTGGCAGCGATATCAGCTGCTCACACCCGAATTGAGGGTGCTACGGTGTTTTCTCACCCACAATCCCGCCAGTTCCTTAAGGGCATGTACAATCTTTACCCACCTGTGTCTGCGCCAGTGCCTCGGTGGTCACTGTCCTTGGTGCTCTCACATCTCATGTTGCCTCCATTTGAACCTATGGCTACATGCCCCTTGGATATGCTATCCTACAAGGTAGCATTCTTGGTGGCCGTCACGTCGGCCAGAAGGGTCAGTGAACTGTCTGCACTGCGGTCTGACCCTCCCTTTCTTGTGTTTCATCCCAACAAGGTGGTCCTGCGTCCCTGCCTTGAGTTCCTGCCCAAAGTGGTGTCCGCCTTCCACCTCTCGCAGGATATCTCACTGCCTGCATTCTTTCCTCAACCCTCCTCTAAGGGGGAAAAGGCCCTCCATACCCTAGACTTGAAGAGGGCCCTAGCCTATTACCTGGATAGGACGAAGGGATTCCGCTCCAGTCCTCACCTGTTTGTATGTTTTGGGGCCAAGGACAAGGGTAACAGGGCTTCCTCACAGACCCTGTCTAGGTGGATTGTGACGGCCATTAGCAAGGCCTATTCCCTGGCAGGGGTGGCTTGCCCGCTTCATGTCAGAGCCCACTCCACGCGGTCCCAAGCATCCTCTTCGGCACTCCTCAGGGGGGTGCCCCTGGTTAACATTTGTAAAGCAGCCACATGGTCCTCTGCAGACACCTTTGTCAGGCATTACGCCGTTGATGTCAATGCGGAGCAGGATGTATCTGTGGCCAAGGCTGTCTTACACTCCCTCTTTTCCTGAGGGAGTTTTGGTATGACTTTCTTGACGTACCTGTTGGGTACCCTTGAGTGAAAGTGTGTATATATGTACCTGGGGGTGTGTATATATGTAAATATTGAGTATTTATGTGTCCTTACACAGTATTTTTACATAGATGTATATATGCATATCTATTTATTGTTGATCTTGTTTGCTTAATAAAATTGTGTTGGACTTCACCCCCGCCTTCCTTATTGTGTGAAGCTTGGTACACTCCCATGTGTGGAGGCACAGAAGAACGAAGATGAAAACAGGGTTAACATACCTGTAACTTATGTTCATCGAGTTCTTCTGTGCTGACACACAACCCTCCCTCCTACCCCGCTGTGAACTCCAATGCACAATACTGTGTTGGCTGTAACGGAAATTGGTGTTTTTAAGGTGTTATGGCTGAAGTGTGTTGGTCAAGCGGCGGCAAGGGAGAACTGAGGGAAGGGGCCGTTGGTCGCTGGAGGATCACGTGACCGTTTGGGCGGGAAAACGGTCGCTGAGGCGCGCGACAAACGGCCCCTTCGGAGCCATGGAAGCTCTAGAAAATTCTCCGGCGGCTGGCCTGCGCCTGCGCAGTCCCCATGTGTGTCAGCACAGAAGAACTCGATGAACATAAGTTACAGGTATGTTAACCCTGTTAATCAGCACATTTTCCCCTTATCTTTTGAAAACAGACTGTTGCCGTGTTCTGTCTGGTGGTACCAGAATCAGATTTTTAGGATGCCAGAAACATTCCCTTTTGGGGACTTGTAGGAGATGCGAACAGGATCAACTGAATAATTCTACACAAATAATTCTATCCCCGGTGTTAAATAATGCATAGAGGCTCATAGATTTTGGGGGGAAACACTGTTGTTTTATGAAGATAAACTCCCGAAAGCTTATACCCCACCACAAATTTTGTTAGTCTCTAGCTGACATAGGCCTACAGCTATCTTCTAAAAGCCCTCTGTCAGTATTTTTACACGAGAGGGCACTGTTCATCAAGTATTCTTGAGTAACCTCTACTTCATCCCTGGGCCCCTGCATCTGGGGTCTTATCGCATATATCATGGGTATGTTTTTTACAACTTTGGTATGGTTCTGAATTGATGCTACCAGGCATTTAAAGTAAACAGAAGCGTTATTTTCCCACCGCTGTCCAGCTTTCCAGCCCCAGAACCCTTTGGAATTTGTGTGAAAGTAATTATAACAAGTATTTATTGGGGGGGGGGTGTCTTGTAAAGATCACGCTTTTGTAGTGTCATTTTTACCACTGTTTTACAGCTGCCCACCCCAGAACCCCTTGGAATCTGTGTGAAAGTGATTATAACTAGTATTTATCGCGGGTGTCTTGTAAGAACATTCTTTTGAATTGAACTTCTTGTGCTATTACAGGACCATGCTTTAAAATCACTAATTTAAAAAGAAATTAAAAAGTAAAAGGATTGGAAATGTTGCAAATTGTTACATTTTTCAATAATACTTCTCAGCAGAACAGTGAATCTTTGGAAAAGACTTAAATTCTTCATCATCTGTAGGCAGACAATGTTCTGATGGTAAGACAAAGGGAATAAACGCATTTAAACTGATTGAAAAGCAACTTTATTTATACAAACACGGGCTACATTCTACACAGTCTCCTTATCTTTTTGGAGACATACCCGGTGGTTTCTGTGATGGTAAGACAAAAGGCACGAACACATTTTTAAAAATTGAAAATGGCTTTGTTTTATATCAGGCACAGGCTACATCCTGATCTCTAAGACTGGTGCACATATACCACAGTAATTCAGTAAGGAGTTATGATGTGTGAATTTCTTTCTAATAATCTTCATAGCCAGATCTACATAACGTTGTTTGCACTGCTTTAATAATCCATTTAGAGCATCTTGTGCATTCTTAGCATTTTGAATCGCTTCTATATACCTGCCTAGCCGTTTAATATGCCCCTCATTCATTGTAAAACAATGGATACTTGTGGCTAGCAGTGTTATGGTATAGAGCATGGGCCCCATGGAGAGTTTAGTAGATACATATTTCAAGTTCTGGTTATAGAAATCCTCTTCCCATGTCAGGCAATCGTGGCCCAGCTGCGCGGGGATATCTTCAACACATCCTGTACATTTAAAAAACATTATCTCGCTGAAACAATGGTTCAAAATGGAATATGAAACAGCTTTGACTACTTCATTCATTGCAGATCTTCTATTTTTAGGGTTGACATAATCCTCTTGAAGGATGCCCAGTTCAAAATATCTATCCACACTGTCGTGCAGGGGCCATATCAGGCCAGGGGTATCTGAACGGCAGCATTCCTAGAAGAATTTACAACAGAGTGTTTAGATCATGCTTTTACAGTCTGCAAACATATATTTGGGTGAGCCTTGTAAAATTAGAGCATACGTACCTCTATTATAGTTGTAGCCTGCTGGGTTGTTGAAAGGCTGCCCTCAGGGCTGCCTCTTTTGTTCATATTAGGTTCAGCATGGTCATTTTCTACAGTCCTTGGTGGTGAACCAAACAGACGCTTCACAACCGACATGCTGCCATCTCCTTTGCGGGACATCTTGACATACATTCTTTTGAGGGCTTTACGCTTCACCTCGGGCACTGGTTCAGCCATTTCAAGCGTGTTTGTAGGGGTGTTCTCCATCTTGCACCAGCAAGAACAGCCGCAGAAGAAGCTGTGATCGTCCTGCTGCTCTTCCATTTAAAGACCAGGCTCCCCTGCCATCTCACCGCTCATTGACGCATTTAAACAACATCCAGGAGGTAGGGCCAGTCATGACGCGTGCATAGCAGCGTCACATGAGTCCCTCAGGGGACCTATACAGAGACAGGGGGCTAGGGCCGTCAAAAACCATTTCTGGGGGTTCGGGGGAGCGAAATGAGGGGTCACATGAACCAGCTAGGCTCTTCTAGGGAGCAGGGGGCTGGTCTGCCCCCCAATTTTCCACCCTAGCACCCCATAAACTCAAAACTCTTTCCTATTGGTCCACAGGGGCATGCGGGACCCTGCTAGGCCCTTCCTGTCAGGTGGGGTACTGCTTCCGGGGTCTAGAGGTGGCACTTCCAGGTCTAGAGGCGGGACTTCCGGGGTCTAGAGGCGGGACTTCCGGGGTCTAGAGGTGGGACTTCCGGGGTATAGAGGCGGGACTTCCGGGTTATAGAGGCGGGACTTCCTCCCAGAAAGGGGCGGGGCACCTGTCACTTTTTGTTATGACATGAGGTACCCCCCTTATTCTTCTCCCATTTACGTCACTTCTGCCAATGCTGCTGTCTGAGTGCACTGATACGGATGGATCTCTAATAAAGAAACTTTAACTGCACTCTTGAAGTGTCTTCAGTGAAGTAACTGGGGATCTAACTGGCAGAACCTGACAGCAACCCCGACTCGTTCGGGGATGTGTTTCAGCATACATGGTCAGGTCAGATGTTCCACCTCTTCCCGCCCTTCCCCCTAATTGCAAAGGTGTTGTGCAAGATTCAACAGGACAACACGGACTGCATTCTAGTAACCTCATTTTGGCCAAGGCAAATCTGGTTGCCAAAGTTACTAGATCCAAACGGACATTCATTACACTACCCATAGCCCCAGATATTCTGATGTGGGGAGATCTGTTTCACCATGACCCTGACAGATTACATCTGATGGCCTGGCGTATACACTCGAGCACTTAGACTGCTCTCAGGAGGTGCAGCGGGTGATTTTGAATGCAAGGAGGCCTTCCACTAGAAGGTCCTGTTCATCCAAGTGGACATGGTTTGTTCATTGGGCCAATAGTAAGAGAGTGTCCCCTTTTGAATATCCATTGTATGATATCTTGGACTATTTGTGTGCCTTGAAGTCAGGCAGTCTTGCTATGACTTCTTTAAAAGTGCAGTTGTCAGCTATCTTGGCCTGTCATGGTCGAATTGAGAGCCATACTGTTTTTTCTCACCCAACTTCTAAAAAATTCTTGAAGGGGATGTTCAACCTCCATACGCCTGTGGTGCCCCCTGTTCCCCAATGATCACTATCATTAGTGCTCTCACAGCTTATGCTGAAGTCCATTGAGCCTTTAGCTACCTGTTCCTTGGAACTTCTCTCCTGGAAGGTGTGCTTCTTGGTGGCAGTAACTTCTGCCAGGAGGGTGAATGAACTCTGCACTCAGGTCTGATCCACCATTCCTGAGATTCCACTCTGATAGGGTGGTACTAAGACCTAGTTTGCAGTTCCTGCCTAAGGTGGTCTCACCATTTCATGTTTCACAGGAGGTTGTCCTACCTGTGTTTTACCCCTCTCTTCAGTCAGGAGCGGAGAGAGCTTTGCACTTGCTAGATTTAAAGAGGGCATTATCTTTTTAATTGGATAGGACAAAGGACTTTTGTACAGACACACATCTCTTTGTCTGTTTTGAGGGACCCAAGAAGGGAAAACAGGCTTCTTCCCAGACTGTATTGAGGTGGATTGTATTAGCAATCCATAGAGCATACCAGCAAGCTGGTGTTGACTGCCCATTGCGGGTCCGAGCTCACTCTACTAGGGCGCAAGCATCATCATCTGCCTTTCTAAGGGGGGTACCAGTTGCTCATATATGTAAGGCTGCAACCTGGTCCTCATCTGAAACCTTCGCTAAACATTATGCAATGGATGTTGATGTCACGTGTGATGTTGCTGTGGCAAGGGCAGTGTTGCATTCTCTATTTGTGTAAAGCAAAGGCGGTTGTACTTGTATGTGTCTGATGCACTGTTGTTTATTAAATAGACACAAGAAAATTCCATTGGACAGTACAGTTTTATTATACTTTAATTTACATGACAGGTATCCATGTATATATGTGTATATAGTTATTGTACATGTTGAAGGGTCTATACCTGTTGTTGTTCTGGTTGGATAACCTAAAAAAAAAGTTTGTTCATGTTTTGAATATTGAAGATATTCTTCAGTAATGCTTTTATGCTGTAGAGAAATAAAATTGAGTTGGAGAGATTAACCCTGCCTCCTTAACGTCTGCAGCTTAGTAATCTTCCCAATGTGGGGGTGCACAGAAGAACAATGAAAACAGGGTTGTACATACCTGTAACTATTGTTCATCAAGTTCTTCTGTGCAGACACACATCCCTCCCTCCTGCCTCGCTGTGAACTCTCTAATAGTAACTGCTTGGGTTCACGACAGCTCAGGAGAACTGAGGAAGAGGGGGCAGGGGTGTCGCTCATCCTGGGTCACGTGCCGTGTTTTAGGCGGGAAAGACGGTTAGACTACATGACTGGAGAACAGTGACTCCTATTGGAGCTCTAACAAAGCTAATAAGTTTCTCCGTTGGCAGGCTTGCGCGTGCACAGTCCCAATGTGTGTCTGCACAGAAGAACTCGATGGACAATAGTGACAGGTATGCACAACCCTGTTTTCTTGCAGAATTAATCTGTGGCAGTATTTAAACATTGTGAGTGACTTTGATTATTTTAGAGGCTTTGATTAATTTGCTTTTTAAAATCACTTGAATTATGCTTTGTTCACAGAAAATCAATCATGTATGGAACAGAACTCTAGTAATTCTTGTATGTTGGATCTTGATAATGTACCTCCTGCAGGAAAACATCAACAGCATTCAAGATCAAATAAGAAGAGTCCATTCCCAAGCCATGAATATGTGACTAAAAGGAAGAAACAAGCAATGTCTTGCAAATTAAATGCTCAGCCTTCTACTGACAATTTTGATGCCAAAATAGACCAAAATAGCATGCTACATTGTTACACTGATGAAGTTGTCACCACTGGTGAGACTGGTAATCAGATAGACCAAAATGTTGTTTCACACACTGAGCCATTTCATGAAACCCAAAATAATCTTCCTCACACACATTTTATAAGTGATCAAAAGCCAGAAGAAACTGTATATGATACTGACATGGAATTGACTGCTAGCGAACTAGGTGAGATACTTATAGTTAAATCAAAAGCTAAAAGCAAGAATGGTAATCAACTTAAAGTTGGTAATAGTACAACACATTTGAGAAAAACAAGAGATACAAGTATAGAAAACAAGTCCGAGAAAAATAACGAAAAACCTAAACCAAGTGATGAAAAACATCTAAGGAACAAAAAGCTTAAAAATATTAGCACTATGGAATCACAACAATTTCAGCCTCAGAAAAATAAGTTGTTTCAAAGTAGAAGTTATCAGGAATTTAATTTGAAGAGCACTAATAAACATGCGATTGTGCAACATTCCAGTTATAGTAAAGAAAATAACATACAAATACAACCAATAAGAATTTTGGGCCTGAAGTGCCAGCAAACTACCGATCTATTACAAAAAGAAAAAACAAAAAACACTATTTCTGAAATAGCAGAGAATCCAGACAACCAGGCCCCAGAAAAAGACTTCAATGCATCTGGCAACAAAGAGCCATTAGAAAATTATTGGACTGAAAGCTTGCTATCTGTGGAAAACCATAAATCTGATGTAATGGATTCAGAACAATGTTTATTAGATATAAATGAGGATACTACTAATCAGACAATGAAAAATATCTGTCTTTCTAGGCATACAATAAAGCAATCAAATTACTGTGAAATGGAAAATGGCCAAGATCTAAGAAGAAATCTGAAAGAACTTGGATCAAATGAATGCAGATGTGATTATCAGACTAACCAAGGTAAAAAAAGCATCATGAAAAATAGAAACAACAGAGAAGTTAATTTCCACTGCAATGTAGCATCAGAAATAATTACTCACACATTGGGTGTTCCAACAACCAAACAAGTTAATGGAGTATTTTCACAGGGCAATAAAAGGAGAATTTTTGCAAAAGCTAGCCGAAAAACATGTATTATACCTGCCAACTCTCTTAATCAGAAAAAACTCATTGTGAACCAAAACTTACATGATGAAAACATTCCACATATTGATGTAACCCCAAAGAAAGCTGAAAATATACAAAAAAGTTTAGATGTCCACAGTCTTACTCCCATGGGCTCCCCAAAGAAGGGGGCTGAACTTTATGGAGATACATTCAAAAGGACAGATTCTATACCAAGAAGAAAAACCTATGTTTGTTTAAGCGGTCAAGATAAAAGCAAAGAGAATGTTATTTCTACCAATACTGAGACAACTGATGGGGCATATAACATTCAAAACAACATCTCAGTTCTGAAGAACACTAAAGCCTTTCAAAGTACAAATCAAGAAAAAAATGAGTGTGTTTCTACAGAGCAGAGAGACATAATTTGTAAAGAATTTTGCAAAACATCATCAATACCAGACTTTGGTACGTACAGTCCCATTACAGCTGTCCATATCTTCTTCATGTAATCTTGATGCCCATATTGCTAAAGTTTGAAGGGGCAACCCCACCTTCCATTCTGTGCAAATTTCTAGTCCTAGGCAAGAATATCCACCACCACACTTCAGGTTCCACAGCTATTTTGAATAAACAAATGGGGGCAGGGGGACATTTAGATGAATGAGCATTTTCATGCTCAGAGAGATGAAGCAGAGTAGAGTGGGGGGACTGGTTTTAGTCATCCTCTCATACCCTTAATGGATGATCAGTGCTAAAAGAGGCACTTATTTCTGGAGGTCATCTTCATTTCACCCACTTCAAACCATTCAGCATGGGAGTTCTACAGCATCTATTCTTTTAAAATAACTAAGCTGACTTCAGTTCAAATATGTTAGCTTAATTACAGTGCAATCCCAAACAGACTCCAGTGAACTTAGACGAGTGTAACTTTGTTTGGGAAATCAAAAAGAGTCCAGTAGCACCTTTAAGAGTAACCAATTTCATTGTAGCATAAGCTTTCGAGAATCACAGTTCTCTTCGTCAGATGCATGGAGGGCAAAAAGAGAAACTGGTCAGATATAGAGGAGGAGGGTGGGGGGCGGGGTAGATGCAAACATCTCCTTCTGATATGCAGATGCAAACAGCTCCCTCTGATGTGGAGATCAGTTTGCTTCTGTAAAGGTTCAGAGGACTTAGCCATGTTAGTCTGTAGTAGCAAAATCAAAAAGAGTCCAGCAGCACCTCCAAGACCAACCAATTCCACTGCAGCACAAGCCTTCGAGAACCACAGCTCTCGCCGCCAGATGCATCTGACAAAGATGTTTGGGATTGCACTTTCAGTGTTAGAATTTTGGTATATATTTAGAGAACTTTAACTGATAGATTTCTTTTAAAAATGTATTAGTAATTTAGTCATCCGTTATAATTAGTTATTCAAATATCATTGCATTCACAGGCAATAAACCTTTGGAAGATCTGACCAATATTAGTATACATTCCATTCCAAAACCCAAGAAAGGTTTCGAAGAAAATTTCACACCAGCTTTTAGACGAAGGCGAACTACCGTTTCTTACCGAGAACCCAAAATCAACATGTTCGTATTTTTAAAATATTTTGTTTTCCTTTAGGAGATAGATCAAGATGGCTAGCCATGTTAGCCTGTCTGTAGCAGTAGGAAAGAGTAAGAGTCCAGTAGCACCTATAAAATTAACAAAATTTGTGGTAGGGTATGAGCTCGTGTGAGTCACAGCTCACTTCTGAAGAATTTTGTTGGTCTTATAGATGCTACTGGACTCTTGTTTTCCTTTAGTTTTGTTCTAAATATTTCTAAGTATGTTTTGCACCGCATTCTGTACCTGTGTGATTAGTTGTCAAGGATGTCATTATAACTGAAATGCTTATATTGTCATTCAAATAAGAATCGCAAGAAGGATGTCATCAATTTTTAAGAAATGTCTGAAACAAATGGCAAATGGTCCAGTGGTGGTGGGAAATAGCCGGTGCGAAGAGATAGGGAGGAAAAGGGCAATGGATGTAGGTGGGGAGCTCTGGAAATCTACACTTCCCCATCCACGTGTGGGTTAACTTGTTTTGATTCTAGTGTTTTCAAAAAGATCTTATCAAAGCATGTTCTGGGAACACTGTAGGAAAGAAGAGGAAACCACAAAAGGCAATGGAAGGACGACATAATGTGCAAGAAAAACCCTCTGCAGTTTGAGAGCAGGGGCAGAGCAAACTCTCAGTGGAAATAGCCATTGTTATATCTCTACACACATCTACTTGCATCCATGAGCAGAGTTACATAATGGACGTAAATGGTTTGAAAGTTATTCTCTCTATCCAGGGGAGTGTAATTCTGTGAGCGCAGAAAGAGCTTTGAAAGAAAATTTATAGCTCTTTCCCTAAAGTATAGTTGCTCCTATGTGCCATTTAAGCATTGCTTTTCTGTAGTCAAGTAGAAGAGGAACAAGGCACTTTTAATATATTGCTGTATTCCCCATAAAAATCAGACAAGGCTTGTCCTATGGATAAAATCCTGCTGCTTATTTACTGAGACAGAAATCCCGCCCAATGATTCCATAAGAACATAACAGGCTAAGCTTTTCCCCAAATGTTGCCACGTAATGCTGGGTTTCCAGAGGTTTGCTGTCCCTGAATATGGAGGACCTTTTTATTATAATAACAATAACAACAATAACATTCAATTTATATACCACCCTTCAGGACAACTTAACACCTACTTGGAGCAGTTTACAAAGTGTGTTATTATTATCCTCACAACAATTACCCTGTGAGGTAGGTGGGGCTGAGAGAGCTCCAAGAAGCTGTGACTGACCCAAGGTCTCCCAGCTGGCTTCAAGCAGAGGAATGGGGAATCAAACACGGTTCTCCACATTACAGTCCTGCTGCTCTTAACCACTAAACCAAACTGGCTCCCAGTTTTAGTTACCATGGCTAGTAACCATTTACGGACCCCGCCCTTTAAATCCATCCATGCTGATAGCCATCACTACATCCCTTGACAGTGAATTCTACAATTTAATTGAGTCAAGTATTGCTATTGCCCATCATTATGTGCTTGCACCAGTATGCACCAGAGAAAACTTTATCTACTTTCTATAAACCTTTATCAGGTCCCCACTAAGTCATTTTTTTTCCAAAACTGAAAAGTCCCCAATTTGTCATCCTTTCCTCATAGGAAAGGTGCTCCAACCCCTTAAACATCTTGGTTTCCCCTCTTCTGAACTTTTTCCAAATCCACAACCTTTTTGAGATATGGTGACCAGAACTGCATACAATCAGGGCCGCTGCGCCCATAGAGGCCAGGTAGGCGGTGGCCTCAGGTGCGAGGGCACTGGAGAGGTGCCGGAGGGGGTGTCGGGGGCGTGCGCCGCAGAGCTGGCGTGGCTGGCCTGCAGCTGCTGCAGGTAGGCAGCCCCGTGCCACTGCTGGGGTGGCGTGCGGAGCGTGGAGCAGCCTCCGCCCACCACCCCAGCCATCCGCCGGCGAATGCCCCTGGCTTGCGCTGCGTGATGATGTCATCGCGCAATCCGTGGCGCGCGCGCACACTGTGCGTGTGTGTGGGGGTACCGCAGGCGCCAGAAACCCTGGGGCCGGCAGTGCATGCAATAGTCCAAATGAGACATCACTATAGAGCTATACAGGGGCGTTACAATATTGTTTTAATTTCCTTTTGTAATAATTTCCAGCATAGATTTTGTCTTTTTCATTGCTGCACTGACATTTCCATTGAGCTATCCACTGCAAGCCCCAGATCTCTTTCCCTGTCAGTCTATAAACTCCAACAGCATATATTTGAAGTTAGGATTTTTTGTTCCAATGTGCATCACCTTATTTGCCTACCTTGAACTTCATTTGCCATGTTGTTCCCTGCTCACCCAATTTAGACAGATCTTCCTAGAGTGCGTCACAATCTGCCTTGGGGAGCTGTCAGGGCATGCTCACTCCCAGGTGGCAGGGAGACCTACGCAGAGGTGCGAGCCCATGTTGAATCACACATCCTGTCATCCTGTGGTTTTCCCCTTCAGCAGGCAGGCTGGAGGGGTGAGGGGATCTTCAGCTGGTAGGAAGGTCAGTTGATGTTTGGATCTGTGCCCTACGCAGCACCAAGATTCCATAAACTGGAACCAAAAAAGTTGTGTCCTTTTAAATTCCAACAAGTCGCCTGTGTCTTCCGTTGCCTTGCTCTGTCCCCTCCTCCTGCCTCGATGCTAGGCCTGCAAACAGACCACTGCAAAATGGGACATAGCAGATACATCTCCTAGATGGCAGAGACTGCTTTTTGAATTACAGCTATGATTTGCAATTGGAATAAAGCCCTGGCAAGCACTTAATTATTGCAGATACTTTGTCCAGAGCTTATGTTGAGACTGAAGTTGGAGCAAATTCTGAATCTGGTATTGTGAGCACTTGACCTCGGGGCAGCTGTGAGGGAGATAGATAAGATCCTTAAAGATAAAGATGTCTCTCTGGGAACCAAGATCAAGATAATCCAAACTATGATGTTCCCCATTGCTATGTATGGATGAGAAAGCTGGACAGTGAAGAAAGCTGACAGAAAGAAAACATTCATTTGAAATGTGGTGCCGGAGAAGAGTTGTTGATACCATGGACAGCCAAAAAGACAAGTGGGTACTAGATCAAATCAAGCTTAAGTTCTCCCTAGAAGCTAAAATGACACAACTAAGGTTATTGTACTTTGGTCACATCATGAGAAGATTCTCTGGAAAAGTCAATAATGCTAGGAAAAATGGAAGGCAGTAGGAAGAGAGCAAGACCTAAAACAAGATGGCTTGACTCAATAAAAGATGCCACGTCCTCCAGTTTGCAAGATCTGAGCAAGTCTGTTAATGATAGGACGTTTTGGAAGTCTTTCATTCATAGAGTTGCCATAACTCGGAGGCTACTTGACGGCACATAACACACGCACACAATCAGACATACATTTCACTTTATCTGGACTTCCTCTGCAAGTGAAATCAAATTTCGATTCCTTTTATTCTCTGGCTCTTGTAATAAGAGCTGCTTCCATTATTCTTTAATGTGCTCTACTTGGATATTGTGTTTCCCAATGGTCTCAGCTTCGAATAACTGTTACTATTGCTCCTCCCTGGTTGTGTTATGTGTGCGTATTGTGTGTTTACACATTTTTATTCAATAGTTTAAATATTTTATATATACTCTATTTTAAATACTATTTTACTGTCTGTAACGTTTCACTGTTTCAATGTTTGCTATTAGTAATAGATTAATATTAAAATTAGGATATTATATTGAATGTACTATAATGCATTGAGTGTCATGTGCAACTTCAGGAATATTTCTGACCATGAACATTCTGTTCAGTTTCTAATGGTGTCAAAAAATTGGTTATTTTTGATATTTACCAATACAATTTACATTGTGAGATTTGACTCCAGTAGCACCTTAAAAGACCAACAAGATTTTCAGGGTATAAACTTTCAAGAGTCAAAGCTCTCTTCTTCAGATCCATTCTTCAGAAGGGAGCTTTGACTCTTGAAAGCTCATACTCTGAAAAATCTCGTTGGTCTTTAAGGCGCTACTGGACCTAAATCTTGTTACTTTATTGCAGACCAACATGGCTACCCACCTGAAACTAATTTATATTGTGTAAACTCTGCTATTTTAACATCAATGGTGCTGGTGATTTAATCTTTTTTCCCCACAGAAAACTGAGGAGAGGAGATGAATTTACAGATACTGAATTTCTTCATTCTCCAGTCTCCAAAGTTAAAGCGAAGCGAAGCTTTAAAAGCAAATCAAGGTTACTATGAACAGGATGCACAGAAAAGCTACCAACTGTTTGGTTTACTTATAAAGCAGCATAGATGATTACAAAGTGTTCTTCCATAATGCATTGTATTAACTTCATATTCCTTTTAAATTCTTGTTTTCCTGCATTCTTTTGCCTTTTTAGAAATGAGCAAGACTAGCTCTACATACTCCAAAACTTTGTTACAAATCTTTGTCGGTAAGTTTGAACTTTTGAAGGATTCCACAGTATTGTCTAAATTAAAATGGCATTGACTCTCACTCACTCATCGGTTTATTGCTGTCGGTAACCATTACATAAATGGCATTATAAGTTTTATATCAGATGAAAAATAATGAACATTTTTGAAAGTGAGTAATACAAATTTCAGGTGGAACACTGTCACAGCTACCCGGCCCCGCCGTCTCAACCCAGCTGAGGGGAAGAGCTGCACAGTGCCTGGCAGCCCAGTTGCAGAACTTACCAAACTGGCAATGAGAGAAAAGCCTCACAATTGCCCTGGCATGCTGCCACCATTCCCTTTTTCTATCCCCAGGCACATGAGTAAAGGGACAAGTCTCCAAGCCTATTAGGAAACTAATAGAAGTCTACCTTACAAGGGTGGTTTGCAAGCAGAGTTCACAAAACAGAATCTTAATGCAGTAGGTGCAGAAGTCAAAGTCTCTTTTCAAGAGGAACATCGCTAGCCATCACAGCAAAATGAAGGATGGTTGCATGAGCGTCCATTTACAGAATCTGAGCCAGAATTGAGGCCGTAGGCATTACAGCTGAGGCTGCTGAAATCTAACTAAAAGCCTAAAGCTCCGTGTTGGTTAGCTATTTTTATGCCTTTTGGGAACCTAAGTGGCTCAGGCCTGTTAGCCAATCAGATATCCAAATGCTGATGTACTAAAGGTAGGTGCAGACGTGAGGAAAGGAGGAGCGAGACCAAACCTGCAGGTTTTGGTACCGCCCATCAGTCCTCGCAGGTGCAAATTGTTTAATTGTTTGAGAATGTTCATTGGCTCAGAGAAAACTGGGCCATGAAGGCTCACTAACAAGCAGGACATGTTATCGATCTCCAAGGTTGCAGTAAGCTGAGAACTCCCGAAGCAGTTACTTTCTCAGGCAGCCTTCTCAGCAAGACGGAGGGTTTTATGGCAAAGAGGAATTTTCCTAGCAAGAAGTTTTTAGCACAAGGCCTCTTGACCAAAGTTTCAAAAAACATGGCTCCTGTCTGAGTTAAAGAAGGAGCACTTTCTTCACAAACACCAAGTAGAGGTTTTCTGTTCTTCTTGGCCAGACATCGCCCAAACTTATTCTGGCTTATAGCTATTGTGGTGGAAGACGACTTCAGCACGCCAAAGTCAACGGAAGGCTGGGCTACAGTTGTGCAGAACAGGGAACATTGCTCCTTGATAAGACAGAGGTGAGAAAAGCTGCACTTCTCCAAGTTCTCATTTCTATATAATTATTAAGAGGCAAGGGATACCCCTCCCATTTTGTTTCTAGATAGCCCACTGCAACAACTAACATGATGTATTAATAAAGTCAACAGAGATGGACAGCTTTGCCCCACTTGCCTCTGAAAGTAAGATATTCATGTAACTGTGCTGAGAGAATGGAACTTGCTCCACAGATGTTAAGATGAAGAACTAAGGCCCTCCCGCCACTGGAATCCCTCCTCTCTTTACTCTGGATAAGTCTCACAAGAACGCCACATGAAGACTTTGCACTAAAGCACTGTCACCGACTGCTTCATTCATCAGAGGGAACAGGGTCGGCTCCTCCTAGTGCCTAATCTGGCAGGAGAAAAGTCACTTACATATGGGTTGTTGGTTCCAGTTTTGAGTCTATTGGGAATTGGGTTTTTACACACTCTCACACAGTATCGTGGTATTTCTGTGTACCTCCCGTGTTTTTGCCATGTTTCCTGTGATTTTCCAAAGCCTGCTTTGCTGTGATTTTTCAGGGAAGATTGCAGCAAGCCAAGGTGGCACCCATATGGACAGAAAAGTTTGGATCTTCCCAGTCTTGCCTGCACTGGCAATGTTGTCTTTGAAACTAGGAAGTTCTCCCTATGGGAATAATCGCAAACTCTGATGACTCTTAATATAACTTCTTTGCTGGCAACATCCTATTATTGTGGTGGAACAGCCTTGCTGACCCATGATGATCACTAATCCTTCTTGCTGACTGAGGATCAGCAGTGGTACCCTGACATGTGCCACCCACATGACGACACCCCCAACCCTCAGAGGGGCTTTTGCTCCTTCTCTCTTGCACCCACTGTGGCCACTAGGAATTTGTGGTCACCATGGAGATGACTAAGAGACTCCCGGCTCCCCTGGGTAGGCTTACCACTCTGAGCCCTGCTTTGGGCCCAGTCTCCTGCTCCCCAGCACCTAGCTACTGCAGGGACTGACTACTGGACTTGTGCACTATGGGGGATCAGCCAATTGCCAACAGACCACCCCCTTCCCATGGCACCTTTTACAGATAGCCTATGTGGTACAGAGAACAGCTACCAGCATTTTTTATTAGAGAAAAGTAAAAATGTTCACGCACTTAAGCACAGCTCCAAAGCAAGCAAGGAACTTAAAAAGAAATAGGTACAAATGCAATCCCTTTATCTCTCCTTTTATACATGCCTAATTGTGTTTAGGCGGGCTATCTTAGAGAGTTCCAGCTTACTGAGAAGTCCTAATATCACTCCTGGTTAGGCCTTCAGCCTCCATAGGGTCAATTGCCACCCGCAAGGGGCCAACTCTCAGTTCCTTCAGCTTCCAGGTCGTCAGCCAAAGAGACTCTCCTTCCTCTGCCAGGAGGTTTCATCCTCTCCCTTTGCCCACCCCTTGGGCAGGTCAAAACGGACCTTTGGACACTTACCGTGAAGGGTCCTTCTCCTCTGAGGAAAGGAGGACATCTTGGGTGATTCCCACCATCCAATCAGGGAGGCAGGAACTAACTTTCTTCCTCTTCCTGTCTAGCCTGTGGGACCACCCTCTCTTCAGTTCAGGTGACTCCACAAAGCAGTAACATTGAATTTATCATTCAGCAACTGTTAATACTGAGAGAAAAAACACCTGTTGCATTAACATGTACTGTAAATAAAGCATAACCCGGAGGAGGTATAAGAATGAGGCAGCAGGGTAGAGAAGGACGGAGACCCGGGGAGGGCAAGATGTCCTCCTTTCCTCAGAGGAGAAGGACCCTTCACGGTAAGTGTCCAAAGGTCCGTTCTCCCTCTGAGGCGGAGGACATCTTGGGTGCTCCCAAAGCAGTTTCCAGTTTCTGGGTGGGATGTGGTCTTCGTCCATGATCATGCACTGCAGTACTTTTCCACTATAGTCGGTGTCCGCTGAATCATATAGATTCGATTTGTAGCATCTTAATAAGGTCAAGACTGACAAACTTGCAGCCTTCTTCTACAAAAGTGTTCCTGTGTAACGCTGCACTGGTAGTAGCATTGCTCAAAGAGTGAGCTGGTATTCCACAAGGAACCTCTGCGAAAAGAGTTTTTAGGAGTTTCGATAGTGTATGTTTTGCTATTGGCACCTACTGCTGCTGAAGACATTTTCTTCCCTAAACTGAGATGAGATATATTTAAGAACAGTAAGACTGACTTTCTAATTTGCACTATTCGGAGCAGAGGCCTTAATCCTCCTTCTGACATCTAGGTTGTGTCAGAGCCTCTCCCTCGTCTATTTAGGGTACAGGTATAAATATGGTAGCCTTATTTCTTGCAAACTATGCAGTTTGGAATACGGTTTTGGAAGACAGCACGAGGCATCACCTTACCATTGGGAAAGATACAGAGTTCAGGTCTGACTAAATCTTCTGGCAGACGCGAACATAATAAGGAAAATAGTCTTCATTCTCAGCCTTCTCAGGGGAACATCCTTGACTGGTTCAAATGGATGCTTGGTCAGGGCTGTGTAAAATGTCTACTGAGTGAGGGCTTCCCAATAAGAGTTGTAAATTCTGAGCATAAACTGTTTTCTGAATGCTAGGAGAATGTTGGCCATCTCTCAGAAATATCCCCATCTTAGGAAGGTGTTCCTTTCTATTTCCACACGGTTAAGCAGAGTAAGTCTAAATGAGGGAGCCAAATTGGTCCCTGCTGTAACTTGACCAAAGAGGTCAGTAGGGTAAAAGGTGGAAATATCACCATCTGTTGGAGGGTGGAAAGGCATGGTCTGTTACTAGTAAGGGTAGTAATACATAGAGGAGGCCTAATGGCCACTGCAATGTCAGGGCAGCTGCTTGTGAGTAGAACAAATCTTGTCATGTACCCCGGTAGTTGATGGCTGTGTTGGGGCGCACACAGGTTCATGAGGTGTTGTGAAGTGCAATGTTATGAGATGTTTCTTAAGGGACTATTCCCGTTGTCCCCTCAGCCAGTCTGCCCGGGCATTGGATATGCCTTTGATGTGTACAGTTCTGATTGAAGCTAGATGACCATCCTCCCAGGTAAGTATCCTTGCTGCCACCTGTGTCACTTCAAGGTCTTGAATCCCCCCTGCTTGTTTATATATATTTTGTCTGCAACCTTGTCCATACAGAGCTCTGAACTGGAGCAGGGCCAGACAAATTGCTCCCCTTCCTACGTCATTGATAGGGAGACATGCCTAACCTGATTCTTACACCTGTAAATATTTGTTGTTCTCGAGGGATCATGAATCTTTTGCTTTGTATTGGGTTGGTGACCTTAGCTCAGACGGGTTTTGATCTGAAGTGGTATCTGAATGGGAAGATCTGTCTTCTCCATGATCTGTTGTTAATGAGATCTAAGAAAGGTCTGAAGTGGTCTTGCCTATAGACGACCCCAAAGGTATTGCATTGTAGGTAGCAACTAGCAAACCCATCAGTTTCAGTAGTGTTGTGAGAAGTGATTATGCACTCTGATGACAGTCTCAGTCAGCAGTTTGGTCTTCCTGACCTTTTCTTTGGTGAGGGATAGAAAAAACCCTTTTGGTGACTGTGATCTAACCCAGGTGTTCAAGCTTGTAGGGGACTGAATGGTGAATTGAGTGTTGTGGTGAGATTTTCTCTTGAACCGATCAGGAGATCATCTGGGTACAAGTGAACATGAATACCCCCTGTCTCTGAAACATATGATGAGGTTGATCATGAATTTTGTAAATACTCTCGGTGTGACGGACAGGCCAAAACAGGATGGCTCAGAACTGCCAATTTTTATTTTTAATTTTTTTTTTTTTAAACATAAAATCTTAGATAATTTTGATGGGCTGTCAGAATTGGTACATGGAGGTATGTCTCTGTGAGATCTGTAGATGTCATGTGTTCTTCTGATTGATTAGTCACTGCGACTGAGCCCAGAGTCTCCACTCAGAAGTGATATAATTTGATAAACTTGTTCAAAAAACTTGAGGTCTAATAACACCCTCCAGTCCCTATTCTTTTTAGGGACTGAGAAGAAGATTGAGTAGACCCCTTTCTGGAGGGCAGCTTTCAAATTGTATGGAATAGCCTTGTGAGACTATGTGTAAGGCCTGCCTGCTTGTCAACCTAAGCTTGATGGTAAAGAGTAGTTGGCCTCTCACGGGACAGCTAGCAAGTTCTGTCTTAGAGATCTGGGTATTAAGGTTGATCTCTTTCCCCGTGTGGAGAACTGTCTGTTTGATCTTGGGAAAAGGTAAGCATTATCCCCACAATACAGCTGGAGAGCTGGGACTGAGAGGACTGGTTTATCCAAGACCATATGGAAAGTTCATGGCAGCAGTGAGAAGTAAACCTGCAGAGGACTGCATCACTGTTCAGTTATTTAACTGCTATACTACAAGTGTGGTCTTAAAAAGACCCCCCTTATTAAAGGGTTGCCTAGATTAACCTCAGGATGGCCATTTGGAATCTTGTCTGGACCTTAGTAGTGCGTGTTATGAATAAAAGGCTGAGGTCCAATGGATCTCCTCTCAGATTGTTTGAATGTTTTTGGCAACACATTCTTCTGTCCTAGGTCTCAATCTAGATCTTTCCCAGGGCACCCCCAAATAGCTTGTCTCTCTGAAAGAGGTAAGCCAGGATGATATTTTTAGAGTGTGAATCTGCTGGCCATGCTCTTACTCAAGTGTGCCAGCTTGTCACTGCTGTCAAGACCATAATCCTAGAAGAAAAAGGTAAATGTATCCAGGATGATGTCTGCCTTGAAGGTATTGACCCTTACATTTCTGTTTGCCCCTTCAATGGGGGCAGCTATTGTTGTACAGGAGGAGTTGGATCAGTTTCCAGATCCATACTTCTGACACTCTTGAGGCAATAGAGACAATAGCTGTAGCCTTAATAGCCATGGTCATGGCCTCGTGAGCTCTTGTTAGCATGGCCTCTCTCTTCTTGTCTAAGTGGTATCTGACTGATCCTTACCCATCTTCTGACCAGAGCCCAGATGACTGAAGAGTAGCCACTGGAGGTTCCATCGCAGGTACCTGCAACAACTCATAGCAAAGAAAGGTAGTAAGTACAGTTTTTTGGGGGGACCAAGTTTGAGGATTATTAATTGGCTTATGGTGTAGAACACTCAGCCTTGAACCTTCTCCACAAATATTCTGGAAATGGGAGGACCTTTTCTGAGGAACCTTCACGAGGAAGTGACTCGTTTCCCTGGGCTGGATTTGGTATTCCCAGTCTAAGGGTCCTACTCCCCCAAGGCTAATTTTTACAGCTCTAAGGCTGAGAATGTCTTAGGTGTAAATTCTGGTAGACCTCAGATTCTGACAGCTGGACTGACTGCTCTGGTAGGGATATCTCTTCCTTTGCCACATCTGAAGGAATTCATCCTTCTCCCTGTCATTACAAACTCTATCTGAGGGCGATCCCCCTGCTCCGTGGGGATCCCTGACTGATAAACGTTGCAAACTGCCTTATTCTGACTCAGACCATCGGTCAGTGTTATCTCCTCAGACTGGCAGCAGGTCACCAGGGTCTCAGAAAGAGGTTTTTCTCCTCATCTACCTAAACTCTTAAACTGGAGTTAATGGGGAACAAACCTGGATCTTTTGTATACAAAGCAGAAGCTCTTCCACAGAGCTACAGCCTTACTCATGGAGGGAGGAGGTAGACACCACACCACTATTTCCTCTCTCCTGGTTAGTCTTAAGAGTTAAAAGGTTCAAAGACACCGGCAAAATTGCGCCCTTTATACATTACCCATCTTACAGGGAAAGGCAGGGCTAGATCCTGTTGTAAAAGCAGGGCTAAATCCAAAGGGGAAAGGCCTGCTGTAAAATCTCCAGCCAGGAGATTGGCATGGGCACATTCACATGGAGCCAAGGCTGAGGAGATTCCTGGAATCTTTATAGGGCCAAGGTGCTTCTGACTGGAAAGTAACAGGATTTCCTCCCTCACAGTCAGTCTAATTGCTGACAGGAATTCTGGAGATATAACACGCTCAGGGGAACACTTACGTGGCCCTCCTGGGCTTGTCGGCTGGAGCTCTGGGTGTCTGGATTATGTTTCAGCCATGTTTCTCCTGCCAGGAGATTGGCAAGTGCATTGCGTTGTTTCCCGCCAAAATTGAGCTCCAGCAGGTGGCGCTGTTCTCAGCTGGCTGGCTGAGGCACGCTGTTTGAACAAGCTCCCTCTGTGGAAGAGGGGGCTGTTGAGAGGCCTGCGTCTCTTCCAAGGCCATTTCCTTGCCGGGGGACCCATACAGCCTCAGAGGCATGCTGGTGCCGGCTGGGCCTGTTCCCGCCATCGGTAGGACGGCACTCCATGGGAACAGCCCATATTCTCCTTGCCAGGGAACCCATACAGCCTCAGAGGCATGCTGGTGCTGGCTGGGCCTGTTCCCGCCACCGGAAGGATGGCTCTCCGTGGGAACAGCCCAAATTCTTCTCCATGAAGCTTTCCTC
Organism: Eublepharis macularius; assembly: GCF_028583425.1. Taxonomy (NCBI): domain Eukaryota; kingdom Metazoa; phylum Chordata; class Lepidosauria; order Squamata; family Eublepharidae; genus Eublepharis; species Eublepharis macularius. Next base: position 216,331,635 of record NC_072791.1, on the reverse strand, counting down.
AGAGTCCAATGACTCTCTAGAGACCATCTCGTCCTCTTCTTTTCATTCTTTGGCAAGAGGAGTAAAAGAAGAGGAAATGGGAGGAGAGTAAGGTAATGAAGTAAGTAAGGAGTAAGGTAAAGAATGATTTGAGGAAGAAGAAAGATAAATAAGAGATAAAGAGAAAAAAAGGCAGCAGAGCTAGTCTGCTGCAGAACTGCTCTCCCTGGAGGCAGGAACAGAACTGAAGAGAGGGTGGTCCCACAGGCTAGACAGGAAGAGGAAGAAAGTTAGTTCCTGCCTCCCTGATTGGATGGTGGGAATCACCCAAGATGTCCTCTGCCTCAGAGGGAGAAGTGCAGGTTAGAGAGGCTTTTCCTGGTGGTTCTAGGAAGAAACCGTTCTGACATTTCAGTCCTCCAAGTTTCTGTCCCACCCACCTGGAAGAGTAAGAAAGCCTTCTGCATAATAAAGCTCGAGGCTGTGCACAGCTTGGAAAGCATCTGGCTTCCCTCCCCTCTCCCACTTGTTCTCAGCTAAGAGACACTTTAAACTAGGGGTGACACATTCCAAACCTACAAATAAAATCATTTCTCTATCAATTATCATTACTCCTTTCTCTTGATAAGTTCAAAGTAATGCTAAAGACAATCACAACCAATGTGAACAAGATGAAACTACTGAGCATCCGTAAGAGGAGGAGACAGGCCTCCATTTTCTGTATCCAAACATACTCTGAATGTGTTACCCTCCAAAGAGATGAACAGCTGGACTGACAAGAGGGATGTCTTGGCACAACAGTCCAACCTGCATTCATAACTACAATGTTCAAAGTGCAGGAAAGATAGCTGGGACAAGGCGACCAAATAGGCTGGCTGGCATTAAGCCTGCCTTCCTTGTGTTAAGGAAAAAATGGGCCACAACCCAACAATGGGCTTACATGCATTGAACTCTGCAGAATGGGGAATCCCAGTGACTCATTGAGCCTAACCTTTAAGCGGCCTCGGAAGTAGGATGGGTCAACCAGTCAAAATGCACATTTCATTATCAAGATACATTTAAAAGAAAAAAAATAATGACCCCCCCCCAATAGCCACTTCTAAGCTTTGACAAGTTGAAGCTGTCAACAATTATTAATACTAGGAGCAGCCATCTTCCTCCCTCTCAAATTAATGCCCTAGTGATCATTTGTGCTACTGTGGCAACAATTTCTAAAAACAGAAAGAGTAAGAAAATAGTCCATCATAGTTCCAATTTCCTTCCACTGGTTTGTTTTAGTTAGGACAGAAGACGCTATTATAAGTGAAGAATACAGAACCGCTCTTTGATCACCCCAAAAGTTACTGGCATATATGCAAATCGGATCAGAGACAGGGACTCCACACAATGACCAGAATCACAGGCTCTCTAGGGCTGACCGAAAAGCACTGAGCCACTTCCGTACCACACAGCAAACTGCAGGATGGATAAAAATAGAATGCTGAATTGTGCAAAGAAGATACTTTCTGTAGGAGGGGGGAGCATTATTTGTTGTACCTCATCTTCCACAATAGTTGGTAAAGACCCTAAAAATGCACTACATGCAAAATGTTTGAATGTCTAGCTGCCTGTGAAATCACTCAAATGTGTACGTCTTCAGATGCTAGAACATTATATGCTAAGGTAACTAGAAATATACCCTGGAGAGGGTGCTGAGTTCAGCAGGTGAACACCTACTGGTGGTCCTTGGCCCCAAGGAGGCTCGATTGGCCTCGATCAAGGCCAGGGCGTTTTCAGTCCTACGTCCCAACCTGGTGGAACTCTTCTGACAGGCCCGCCAAGATCTTCCATCCTTTCAGCAGGCCTGCGAGACGGAGATGTTCTGCCAGGCATTTAGTTGAGGCCAACACTGCCAGTGCAATCCTATGCAGAGTTACTCCAGTCTAAGCCCATTGAAGTCAATGGCCTTAGACTGGAGTAACTCTCCATAGGATTGTACTGTAAATCTACCAAATGAGTCTCCCTGCTGGTCTCCTATCTGTGGGGAGGGGCTATATGGCCACTTGTCCTCCCACACATGAGCAGCCATAGGATACCACTCCACACCTGCATCCTCTTTTATATATGGTGAGCAGGTGAACTGCTGAAATATTGTGTTGTGAGACTTATGATTTTATTGTTATTCCTGTATTCTTGCCTTTTATTGCAACCCGCCCTAAGCCCGCTCGCAGGGCGGGCGGGCTATAAATTGAATAAATAAATAATAAATAGAAAGCAGTAAAAGTTATCAGCAAGCCAGCACAGTGTAGTGTTTATTGTATGTAATGGAAGGTACACTTGAATTTCAAAAGTTTAAAACATATAAAAAGTGGTTAAAGAGCTAACATTTTATCAACAATTGATAAATGCGTTAAGAGTGTTTATTATACAGCAAGGTACAATGTAGTGTTAATGCCAACAGGGCACCATGGAAGTTAGTCTATAAAAAATTCCACTATGTAGCCTTTATACAAACAAAACCACTTGTTGCTATTTCAGATTGTATGGAGAAGACTGTTGTTGAAGGAGAAGTACTCCTATAACATTTCTTAATATTAGATATCATTAAAGTAATTAATTGAAGTGAGACTGTCAAAAAGAAAAAAAGAAATCTTGTCATTCACAGAAATGCACATTCAATTTTTTTTGTTTCCCATAAGAACAATAGGTACAGATTTTAACTATATGAAATAATTTACACACAGATGAAAACTAGGAACACTAAAATAATCACTAAATAGAATTTTTCTTCATTATTATTCCTGCATGATCAAATATGAAAAAATCCATAGTTGAAATAGTGTTTCTCTCTCTTTTAAACATAACTCAGATTCCAAAAATAAAAAGGAATAAATTTCAGCAAAATGTGCAACCTAAAAATCAGCCAAGCTTATATTTGTAGTACAACCATATTAAGAAACCACTGGTCAGAAATACAACCGCACTGGGAAAAAGTTTATAATCCACAGAACTCTTTGCCAGGCCATAAAGTAAAACAGCTCCACAGTTTACAAGTAAAACTGAGGCAACACAGACGCGTGCTTAATTGTCTCCAGTTAAGTAGATATTCAGGCAGAGGATGTGACACTTTGTTTGTATACAGCATGGTACGCATTGCGCAGCAAGACGTAAGGAAAGCAAGACTCCAGAAGATCCATGGTCAGGAACGGAGATTCTTGCACAATCTAAGACAACAGAAGAAACCAATCAGAAACTGGAAGAGAATTTGGCAATTGCTCATCAAACTCATCTATGACTACTACATTACATCTATTTTCCAAGAGGAAGAAGCTCAAAAATAAAGTAAAATAAAATAAAAGCATCATAATCTTTCCAACAGCATACCATATACTCATACACTCACAAGAATTTCACGAGGCTCCAGTAACAGGGGCAACTGTGTGTGAAACCCTGTGTATGAATCCCAGAGGTGAAAGGAAGGAGGAAAGCAGCAACAGTTGGTGATAAGAGAGAAAGATCAGGCAGTTATCAGATTTGTACATTCGCTCCTCCGGCATGTTGAAGACATGGTTACTCAGTGCACGGCATCATGCCTTCCCCCTCTAGGTGTCTGTCATCTGGGTCCGGGAACCAGTTAAAAAAGCTGAATTTTTCCTGATCTGGCTAAATTCAATTTTCCTGGATCAAGTCAAAGAATCTTGGATCCAATCCGGGAGCCTGGATAAAGAACAAGCTTAATTCCTCTTCAGGAATCAAGCAGCTTCCTCGAACCCAGTCCCAGACTACAGGTCAGCCTGTACAGCTCTAGGTCTAAAGCTCCTGGCCTAGCTTCAATGACGCCAAGAGCCCCAGAGCGGAGCAGCAGCCTAGTTAACTGTTTTACTTTGGGCGGCCTATTTATCTCTTTGACTAGGAACACAACACCTGAACCCTTCTTAATTCCTACACAAGCCTGTTAAAGGGAAAATTCTGTTGGTGCCTAGAAGCTAAAAATTGATTTGTGCTTGTCTGTTAACAAAGTCTACACCTAGCCTACTTTAAAAAGTCTTTTGAAAAGCTCACCTAGTTCTCTGGACAACCTAACTAGAGTAGTGAGCTGCTCTTGTTGACTGCCAAGTAAAAACAAAAATAACAGTAACAGTGCAGGACAGCACACCTCTTGGTGAAAAGCAACCCCCTCCCTCCCAAAAAACAGAACAGGAACAAAACTAACAACAGAAATAGTGCAAGCAGCAAGTCTTTAAACCTGAAGAAGGAGGCAACAAAAACAGGAGAAAAAAGATCCCCCCCATAAAACAGCTAGCAATAAATGAACACCAAAGTTGAAACCATTTAGCAAAAGCCAAAGCCCCTCTCTCCACAACTGCCAAAGCAGTTTTTAAAAGGTAAACGTTAAGACAAAACTTTCCTTTCCCCACCCTATCATTCCCAGACACCAGGCAAATGCTCCCCTCCTCCAGAAGATAAGAAAAAGGGCTGCAAACCCTCCGGTAAATCCCAAAGGCAAAGAAGGCCACGAGAGAGAGAGGGAGAGAGGGAGGGAGGGAGGGAGGGTGTGTGTGTGTGTGTGTGTGTGTAGCAGCAGCAGCAGCAGCCTCTGTCTAAGGCCAGACCTCAACAAATGGAGTCTGCTCTGAGCAAGTCTGCATTTTTAACTCTTGCAGGGCAGTTTGAAAGCATCCCTCTCCAAGCATCCCAGTGGCCAGACAAGGAGATCTCCTGCACAGATCAGCCACTCGCTCCCCCCTCCTTCCTCTCCCACACCTCTTTGGAAAAAACACAGGAGATGCCAGGGAAACAGCCAGCCAAGAGGCTGAAGCGGCATTTCCCAGATTCACCCGGATTTATCCAGGGTTAGTGTAGATAGTTAATATCACCAACCTGAATAAGGCCTCTTAAAAAGAGATCTTTACATTTCCAGGTTAGGTACCAAACCATTAGCAAGTTTTTACTGTAGGTACTAGTCACAGAGTAGCTTTCGAAAAAAAACCTCCCAATTGTTGGCTAGGTGTTTTGGAGAGTTTTGGTAAAAAAAAATGTGTGTGAGTGCACCACAGTACAGTCAACATTAGCAGGACAGAATGAGTGAGAAGAGAGTACAGCGGGGCCCTGGGAGAAAGGTCAGTGCAAAGACTAGAGGAGGGGAGGTCTGCAGCTCTCTGCCCACTGTGTGGCTTGACTGGGGACAGCAAGAGGCCCCGCAAGATCTTCTTCACTCAGGCAGCTGCAGGAACACCATTCCCACGGGTGCCTGAGACAGGAGTTGGCAATGGGCAGGGGCCTGCTGCTGCAGCTGCCCCTCCTCCAGCTGTTGAGACCCAGCAGTGGAAGCATGAGGTGTCTTTTGGGTGGACTTGGGGGAATGAGGCTTCCAGCTCTTGAGCTCAACCCAGGGACCCAGAGGATGCTGGAGGAGCTAGGTGGTGAGCCTTCCCCAGTTTCCTCTGAAGCCAGCAGCTGGACACTTGCCTGGATCTGTGATGTCCCTCCACTGGTCCTGAGTTCTGCCTGGCTTCTGTGAATGACACTGGGTCTGCTGGGTTAAGTTGTAACCGTGTCCCTTGCTTCCATTTGCTTTTGGTGGAACTGACATGATTCTCAGGAGAGACGTTGGTCCCTTGGCTTCACTTTGGTTCTGGGGAGGTTCCATTCTGGATGGGCTTTCCTCTGGTCTGAGCTTGAATTTGGGAATTTGCTTCTGGCCTTGCCCCTGTGTGTTTTTGTCTGACAGCCAGCTCATATAATTTCCCACCAAACAATGGAAACCATGGAGAATGGCTGGGGACACCTTGTACAGGGGCCCATCCAATCTTTCTGAAACATGGGGGATCTTTTTTTGGACAGTCAGGAGTAGGTTCCCTGCAAATTTGCTTGAAAAATGCACCCCCAGGCCCTGGATAGTTTTCTCCATAGGGAATAATGGCTGGGATATTCTGATCTTATCAAACTGTATTAGAGAATTTTTCCCAGATTTCAGGGATCCCATATTTTTGGGGATCCCAGAAACCTGGATCCAGATCACCACAATAATCTGGGCTCACACCCTTTCTCCCCTCTACTTTCCATCTGATCTTCCAATTTGTCTGTTCTTCATGTTCCTTTGCTGTTTGTGGTTTATTTGCATTTTCTTCCCGTCCCATGTTGCCATCTCGAATCTGACCTCTTCCTCTGTCTTCGCTGGGCCAAATGCCTGAAGAGGGTCATGGATGTTACTCTGCAGGAGTTTACTCCCGTTGGAGGGGTTCTTCACCAACCCTGGCTTATCAAGAGAGTCAACACAACCTTATAGCAGAAATATATTTTTTGATCTGGAAGCCAAAAACAAGACAGCCCCTTGCACTGCATATGCCTTCCAACTCAGGAGATGAATGGATGGACAGTCCCCTTTTCCTTGTTTCTCCTCACAGTTCTAATTCTCAATTACTCAGAGCGATGTCACCACCATCAAGCTACTGTCACAAATGAAACCAACACGAACCCTCCTAAACTGCTATTCTGGCACTTCTACGCCACATAAAGTTAAAAAACCAACCACTAGTTGAGAGAGGAAGAGAAAGAAAAGGGAGAGAATTCACAAGAGTTTCAGGTCATGGTTTGCTATAATGGCAAGTGATGCTCCCATCACTTGATGAGCTGCACACGTCAGAATACTGCTCAGAACCGGTTTGCTTACCTATGACAAGACATACAAAGAACAATAACTCGGATGTGAACTTACCATGTCTAGGAGTAAGTAAACAGATTCCCTGTTCCGTGTAGTGGTTTTGTCAGTTTCCTGACCAATTTTCAGTAGACTAGAGGATGCCAGCTAGAACACAAACATACAAACAACAAATAAGGTTTCTGTTTTAAAAACTTTTTTTATTCCATAACATGAGCAATTTCTAGTATAAAGTACAATTTGTAAAGGAAAAGCGATCATTTTCACATTAAGAAAGCTATGAGATTTTGAATGCAGACCGTTTCAGGGAACAAAGGGAACAGGCATCCCATAATAGCACAGAGTTTTAGATCAGTGATGGGAGGTTCTTGGATCGGATCGATATTATTGCAAGTCAACAAGAGTCAAGCAGAAACGAATACTCATGCATACCTACAGTGCTAGTCAAATCCTTTACCATCACTTCTGTAATCGTTACTGGGCAAAATAAAGCTTCAATAATGTCATTTGGCTTCCAGATAAAAATTAAAACTGTACAATGTTAATCGCAGCATAACTGGCAGCATTAGCGGAAATAAGAGACTGACTTCTGGAGACTGGTTCAAAATAAAAATTGTACATACAGCCAAAAATTCTTTGAGACGGTCTTCGATGCTTCCCTTGTGAATGGTAAATAAAGCTGCAGCAATCTGGTTGATAGCTTTGGCCAGACAATGGATATTGTTGCAATGACCTAAACAAAAACATGTTTGTGTTATTACTTTACTTTCGCTTACACTTAAGAGTATTTTGGCTGCTCTTTTAACAGCAGAAAGGTAATGTTTAGATATGGATTAGTTTTCAAATATGTCAAAGGGTTAATTTCAAAGAAAGGATGAAAAAACCTTTGAGATTTTAATGCCGTAAAACACAGTAATAAAATTTCATTTGTTTAAAATACTTTTTAAAAGGAAAAATATTCAAGTTTCCTTTCTTCTCACAATAGATCACTTTGAAAGTTTCAACTTTGAGCTCTTGATTGCTACTAGGCACAAGAATGAACCACTGGCATACAAAACCTAAGAAACAGGATTACTGTGTTAGCTAGGGCAGAAATGGGGGGAAATTATAACTGCTTTTAATGCAAGTAGCCACTAGAATGATTTTTGATACGTTCTTGCTAATACCTGCATTTTGTCCCTATAAATGCCTCCAGTCAAGTTTAGTGTCTCCTTTGTGCAGAACACATTCTTGGTAAGAATGCCTAGAACTGGAAAATGACTGGACATGAGAAGTTTTAACTCCTTTCAAATCAAGCAATAGGAGGTATAAAACTGACGTGTAATGTAACACAAAGACCCCCAAAACACCACTATGACAAAAGCCAATAAATATTCAGTCCAACACTAAACACCACCTCACAGTAAAAAACCAACAACAGATCTTCATAACAGAAATCTGTTTGAATGTTACCTTCAATGGCAGGACTGTATTGAGACATCACGTTACTGGCTAGAGTTGGTAAAGAGACAGCCACAAAGACCATTAGAAGGCAGGCGATTTTATATTCTTCCTCTGGACTAATGTTTTCTGAAAAGAAACAGGCATATTAACAAAACATTTTTAACTGCAGAACAGATTTAATTTAAAATGCCCTATTTATCAAGCTCCATGCAATAAAAGGAAAAACACATGGCATCGTATCACTTAACCCAAACAATGGATATAGTCATGTGAAGAACCGCCTTCAGGTTGATCAGACAAATAAAGTTGGAAGAATTCACATTAACTGGGGCAAGGCTGGGCCCAAGTGGAAGTGACGTAGCTCCGCACTATTAAAAATAACAACCCAAACCGTGAGTCTGATGCGCTTTAACTTTAAAGAAATGAAATCAGGAAGTGTGGCTGCACACCTAGACAAGTGACAGAATGCAGAAGCATCCCTGCCTACGATATCCACAACTTACCTGATTTTTGAGAAGAAAGAGCTACAACCAGAGCAGGATCGATCTCACAGGGCAATCCTGCAGCTGACGAGAGCTCATACACATTCATTGCAACCTGAAAAACAGGAAAGATTACCGAAAAGTGAATACCAACAGAATCGTGTGCCCAGAGCAGAATCTTATTCACAACCATAAAAGTCTGAGAACCTGAAAATTCAAGAGCAGCAAAGCTCCTGGTAGCATCTAGTTCTAGAGAAGGGCTCCATCAGCCGTACTTTAATCAATTACATTCAGAAGTAAATTTTTTACCTTCATATCAGTCTCCCTTGGAATGTGATCCTTGAAGTCTTCAATGGAACTTACAAGGAAAGGAATGTGGTAGGATAAGACCTGAGACAAAAATAACAAGAACAAAATAATTCACTTTTGTTATCACAGAGGTCATTGTGGTATTTGCTTCCAAAGCAAGGATTTGTTTCCAATGCAACCATCTATTCCAGTCTACATATACCATCTTTCAAAGGCGTAAGGATTGAGGCCCTTGAGAAATAATTTAGAGGTGTAGTGCAAAAAAAGTGTTTTCTCATCAACCAGGACGTGAAATGGGCATATAGCTGCCAAATGAACCCTGACAGAGGAAATGGATAAACTTTCCTTCCTGAAGTTCATAAGGTATTCTAACTCTGTGGCAATGTGGCAGGTGTGGGGAATAAGTCCTCTTTCCCTAGCCCAACTCATGAATCTCTTCCTTTTTCAGGGATAAGATAACCTGGTGTTTGGCTTTCTGGGATTTAGAATGACTTCTGCTACCCCTTCAGGAAAACCTGTTTCTAAAGGGAGTCTGGCCCCACTGTGAGTATATTGAGAGGTTTCACTTGTCTGTATTACAAAAGGTCTGGAGCCATAAATGGAGATACCAATTCTTGGCCAGAAGCAGCAACTACTGAAACCACAATTGATGTGGCCAAAAGGGTGCTACTACTATTCATGTGGTTTCATCTGCATCTTGCTGACCACCCAGGGAATCAAGTTTATGGACGGGAAGTCGTGTAACATCTGCTGGCAAAGAGATCTACTTCCCGGTGAACCCCAGCAACTGAAAACTAGCTGTTACGTAGCAGTCCTTCAGTGACCATTTGTAATTGGTAGAACCCAGCTTGCTCAGTCTGTCTGCTATGTTTGATGAGCTATCAACATGGGTGGCCTGCAGGAAGACTCCGTGTGACACAACGCAGTCCCAAATCTGTATGGATTCTTTGCACAGAGTCCATGAGGTTGTGTCCACCCCCCCACCCCCACCCGCGTTTATGTAAAATACAGCAGTGTAGTCGCCTGTGTGTATTTGGACTCTTCTGTTGTTCACAACAGCTGTAAAGGAGGTAAGGGCAAAACACGTGGGACATAGTTCCAGAGCTCTGATACCTCTTTTCTCCTATCAACCAGGTACTATGTACTGAAGTGTGCTGGCAGTATGCCCCCCCCATCCCACCAGTGAAGAATCAGCGGTAATCACAACATCAGTTTCAGGAGAGCTGAATCCAACCAGTTTAAACAAGTGGGTATCATCAAGCCACGCTCCAAACATCTGATTCCCACCCTTGGGGTGATACCAGGCAGAGCATCTATGTGAACAGCATTCTTGCTGCGGTGCCTGCCTGTGGGTCCAAAGAATCAGATCCAAGAGGAGGTGAACTAGTTCACTATTCTTCTCTGAGGAATACAGTGACGATGACATGGAACGAGCTGACAGGGTATGAGGACTCTTGATGACCTCCATGTCATGTATGCCTGTCTGCAGTACATGCCATGAGTATGTTATGTGCAACCTATTGATCCTCTGACACTATGGAGCGTTCAGAGTACCGTTCAATGCCTGTTATCTGGAAGTTCAGTGTGTTCTCTCTCCTTTGAAGTTAAATACTTTCGCTTCTGTAGCCAACGGCCTTGAGGCCAGAGGCAGCTAGTCTGAATTGTATCTTCCCTGAGAACAGGGATGATTTCATTCCCAATTTGCCATTGTTGCCTATTGTAGTCTAAACTCTGATACTTTTTGTCTCTGGCGTTCATGCCAGAATTTCAAAGGGCTACTAACCTGGGGCGGGACATTACCCTATAACTAACCAGGCTTTCCTTCAACACGTCACTTCTGCCAATTCTATTGTCTGAGCACCTTCAACCTGATAGATCTCTTATAAAAGTTACTTCAACCAAAGCACCTGCGTGATTGCTGTGGAGAACTTGGGGATTTACTTGCCAAGGACTGACAATGCCCAGCTCACGTGCAGAGATCCAGTGATAGGATCTGGGTTTCTGCTTGGCAGAGTGCTTTGACTTCGTTTTCATCCTTTGTTTGGGCGGCTCTGAGGCCCTATGAGCATGTACATTCATCTCTGGAGACCTCAATCTCTCTTGATTCAGATCTGACTGCAATCCACTTGATGCCAGTATCGATGCAGGGCCCTCAACGCTCGCTCTGAGGGGTCCCTGGATCTGGAGCATTGGCGGATCCGACTTGAAGCTGTCAGATCTGACAGTGCTTGAGTTTGACTCGCTCGACTGCACCAGATCCGGTTGATCTGTGAGCTCTGCCAAGGCTGAAGACTCTGCTGCCTGCCTGGCTGCTTGTACTGGAAAATACCTTTCACCAAAAAACTGCCTTGAGCTGGGTGGCTCTCTCAGCACAGGCCTTGGGCATGAAGACATGGCAGTGCTTACACACACACTGACCTTATGCTCTTCTCCCAGGCAAATCAAGCAAAGAGAATGACCATCTCATTTGGTCATTTAGTGCCACGTCACGTGCACTTTTTAAATAAGGCTTTATCGGCTATGGTCTTATAAACTTTTCTTCTTCTCTCGTATGCAAGAGGCCCAGAGATGAAGAGCCTGCTTCAATCGTTCCTCTCCAATCGGCGGTGAAAGAGAAGCTGAAGGTTGTAGTGCCACCTCTCCCAGAGCACAGGCTGTTTGGGTGGGAAACAGCTGCAAAGGTGCTCTGGGAGGCAAAGGCGCCCTCCATTCTTAAAGCTACAGAAACTTATTTCTCCTGCGCAGTCCCCCATGTGCTTGCACAGAAGACTGACAATGAACACAAGCTTATATATATTCAAGTTTTCACATGAAAGCCGTTATGTTGGTTGGTACGTACATCTCGAAGTGCTTCTTGTGCCAATGACCGGAAAGACAAGATGACACCAATAATGGTCATCCTCTTCAAAACACTGTCAACGGCTGGGGGTGTGAAAAAAACACAAGTGTCAGAACGAGAACTAACCCATGTACTTCAAAAATACATACTTTTAGTACAAACCTTTCAAAACCGTTTTAATTTTTAAAGGGCTGAAAATATGTAACCAGGAAATGGCTATAAAAAGCAAACATGCCTCCAACGAAGCGGAAGGTATGTAGACACACCTGCCTTTAAGTGCCACTTAAAGTGACAACTGCAAACAAAGCACCACGAACTCAGCTTCATCGCCAGCTACCCTGTGAATCTGGTCCCTCATCAGAGCTGCTTCCCCCAATACTGCTGAATCGAGAAGTTCTTCTGCTGGCCAATCTAGTACAATACTCTTCTGTTAGTTAAAAAAGCACACTTAAAACACCAAGTCCACACTCACAGGGGAATGCTGGAACAGACAGCGGCCGTTTTAAGAACCAATGATAATTTTCATCCCTTTGTAAACTCAGCATGGCTCTGTCTCCAAACCACCACAACTCCTCTGGCTGGGCAATCACTAAAAATATGTAAAGAGTCCAGTAACACCTTTAAGACCAAATAACTTTATTGCAGCACAAGCTTTCGAGAGCTACAGCTCTCTTCGTCACATGCAGAGAGCTGTGGCTCTCGAAAGCTTATGCTACAATAAAGTTGGTTATTTTTAAAGGTGCTACTGGACTCTTTACTATTTTGCAACTACAGACTAACATGGCCAACTCCTCTGGAACTAAAAATGTGGTGTGTGCTATAGAAGTCTCACTGCCTTTGGAAGTACCTACATAGGATACTTATTAAATACCACCCAGAGTTTGCATAGTAGTTAGCGTTATAGAGTAAGACCTGGGAAGCCAAGGTTTAAATCCCGACTCTGCCATGGGAGCTCAGTGAGTGACACCCAGCCAGTTACACAGCCTCAGCCTCATCTATCTCACAGGATTATTGTGAGAATAAAATGGAGGATATAACGGTGTAAGCTGCTCTGGGTCCCCATTGGGGAGAAAGGCAGGGTATAAATGAAGCAAATAAATACAATTTGTGCCAATGTAAAGTACAACTCTATATTGGCTTTTTACTCAGATAGGAGGATTGTACTGTAAGGAGCTGGTCTCAAAGAGATGCATAAGGGACAGGGACTACAGACTTTACTACTACATACGGTCTGTTGCTGTATTATCCTACTGCATGGGTTATATGTTGTTTAATATGCTCGTCTTAGAATTTCTTATACGCTGTTAACATTTCTTCAACTCTGTATTAGATCCCTGGTAGTTTTAAAGCTTTGCACATTTGCATTTTATACACCTAAATGTAGGCAGAATGATATTGCAACTGTTCCCAGCCATCTGGCCCCACAGAAATAAAACGTGTAGTAGCCCCGGCAGCGTACTTATGACTTGTAGGGATTCCAGCACATTGTAGGGCCTGTTCAATGGCCGGATGTAACATCTTTTCATCAGCGGTAGATGGCCGGTACAAAAAGGTGCCACTGATAGAGCGGCTCTGCCCTTGTGAGTCAGGGAATATAGAATCTATTGAACTTGTATTATTACATTGTGGGTTCTATGAGGACAGTAAAGATTATTCACCCCTTATTAAAGAGGCTTCATGGGTTTGCAGATGAGAAAATAAGCCAAAAGTTACTTTTTGACCCTAATCCCCAGTTTATACTGAATTCTGCCAAATTTTTAGCTACAGCCCACAAAATTCATAATGCAGTTGAAAGGTAGTGGACTCGTGAGAATGTGCATTTCCTTCTCTTTGGCTGTAATTGCTCCAGAGAAGGTGGGGAATTTTAATGTAAATATTGCAGATAGGATTCATTGTATTTTTATTGTATTTTTAAATAGTCTGGGTTCTTCTGTATTTATGTGTACTTACACTGCTACTCTCATTTTAATATAGAGACTTGTGCTGGTTATATACTGAATAATCTATCTACCTAACCACCTGATTACACTGTTTATTTGAAACGGACTCTACTGACTCATATTGTGTAATGTGCCTTGAGTATCAGCGAGAAAGGCGGACTACAAATAATGTAAATAAATATATAAATTACTCTGAAATATGTTTCAACAGCTGAAGAAGAATAAAAACACAAAATGTTCAGTGTTATAAACGCTATGCATAGTTCCATTTAAGAACACAAATGTTAAAAAAAAAACAGCAGTAGGTTGTTGGCTACTTACAAGACAATCTTTTGAAGAGAGCTGCCATCTGATCTGGTTTATCAAAACTGGTCCTCATTTGCGTTAGTACTTCAACGTTCTCCACCACAAGTTTCTAAGACAAAGTAAGATTCTGGTTCAGACAAAGATCTGCGTACAGTACACCAGCATAAAAGAGCAGGCACATGGCTTGGTGTTGTTACCTAGCATTACATCCAAGTTACGTGCCCAGTGGCAAGGGGGTGCAACTTGTGGAGACCGCTGACTATAAGGAAGACCATCACAAGAAAGGAGTTACAGGTGTATTGTGCTAATCCAGGAAAGACTTGGTAGGAATGAAAAATCTGATCCAGGATTTGCTTAAGGGTTGAAGTCCTAGTATTTTTGAGCAACAGGGAAAGCCATTAAAAAAAGGTAACATAACCTGGCAATTTGACCTGACATTAAAAATGGAACACAGTCTTGTGTGTTTCCCTGAAACTGTGAATATACGCATAGAACTTTTGCCAGGTTACACATGTAACGTTGAATATCCATGCAAGGAGTCCTGGCCAAGGTCCACGTGTCCTTACTGGGAGATCCTCAACAAGTTGGTGCCAGTCCAGAACGAGCCGCGTGACCAGTCTGTGGACTGGATCACCAGATATAGGAAGCTGTAGGGGAGAGTATCTTGAAAAGGGTATAGGATATAAGCAGGGCTGCAGTGTCAGGAGAGGAGGCCTGCTGCCTCTCCCTCTGCTCTTTCGCAGCTTGTCCTCTACATTTCCAAACGAGTTTAAGGAATGCTGGAGTAAAGTCTCTCCGCTGAATGCTCCGATAAAATGGACGGGGCCAACTCATTCTCTTGTCATATTGCTCTTGAAAATTGGTGCGCTTATTGTGATCTGGTATTGCAAAGAGTTAGAGTGGAGGTGACGTACAGAAGATACGTTCGAATATCTTGGGAGTTCCTGGAGAATTTATCCTTTTGTGTCGAGGAACCTCTAATGAGAAGCTGAAGGAATAAACCTTGTTGCCTTAAAATCTTCATTGTGGCATTGCTGAAATAAAACAGTCAAATAGTATTTGGATTATGTCTGCTTGCTTTCACATGGGATTTTGCATCTTTTAGGATAAAGACAGAAGATCCCCTGTAAATATAAGTTACCAGACCAGTTAACAGCATGACCTGGAAGGCGCATGCCATTGACAACATCCCAGGGAAGGCTGTGCTAGTAGGCAATAGGCCTGGGGCAATGGAAAGGCCACAGAAAAGGAGATAGACGAAATGAGGCGTCTGGGGAGTTCATACCGGAGATACGGAGTCTGTGGCAGAGTCTTCCGGTTCTAGTCCCAAAGGCAGATGGGAGCGTCAGGTTCTGTGTTGACTTCTGGTAACTAAACACCACCTCCAAATTTGACACCTGCCCCATGCCCCCGGTGGACACACTCCTAGATTCGATGGGACAAGCACAGCACCCGTCCACACCAGGGCCGTTTCCTCACTGCCTGATTTTTGCACTTGTATCGCGCCATTTCTGATCCTGCATTCATGATGCAGCATTCATGCGCCAGGTCAAATGTCTTTAACTTTTGCTTCTGCCTCATGCTTTCAGAAGTTCACATGCCTCCGAAAAAGCGCTATTATGGGCGGTGTACAAGCTCGCACCACAGCGTTCACATCCATTTATGGGTGTTTTTTTAAACTCATATTCAGAATTGCACTACATTCCTGTTTTGATATGTAAGCTTGGAACCACCTCTGCCCAAAGGAAGCCTGTGATAGGCTGTTATTATGCCCGCCAATTTCACTCAGAAAGCGGAATCACTGGAGGAAGGAAACGTCAATTGCTGGGAAGTGAATTAATGAAGTGTTTTACTGTTTACTGTTAACAGTTTTACATATATATATATATATATATATATATATATATATATATATATATATATATAAAAGTATTTAAAACCTGCTCTTTTTATCTATACTTGACTTGGCTGGTCTTGTGACCGTAACAAACCTTTGATTGATTGATTGATTGAAATTGCTCGTCACGGGCTCCCCTTCCCTCTGCTCTCCTCTTCCTGGTTAGCTTGGCAGCTCTGTTTCTTGCCTCGTTCCCTCTACCTTCGGCGTCCACGGAAGCCAGGCTTGCCCCGTAACTCCCTGTCGTCGCAGTGGTGGAGCTGTACCAAGGCTGCCTGCTCCCAGCTGCTTCCCTCTCCCCGCCCGGTTTGCTTGCGATTCGACAGGAGGAGGTGGGAGGGAGGATCGCCCACTTTTCTTTGTAGTAAACATTATTTTGAAACACTGGCAGGCTGGAGTGGGAAAAATCTTAAGTGAGTGGTTCCCCCCCCCTTTTTTTTTGTTTAGGAGAAATCTGATGAATCAAGCTAATTAAAACCAAGCTGTGAATTAAGCATCCTTTTTTTTTTTTGTGCTACAAATTGCAAGCTCTACGCTTGCCCCTCCCTTGGTCTCCATTAAGATCACCAGAGACGTTGGCCCATTTCGCACAGCACACTTTAAGCTGGAGATGCTGAGCACTCACACCGACTGGTGCTGAAGTGGCTTGAGGGCCCATCGTTCTGCACTGCGTGGCCTCGAAGAGATTTGATGTCTGCTGATGAGTTGAGACGTGTCTGTTCCGGAGCCCCGTTTTGTGGGGGCTGGAGCTGATGTCATTTTTTTTAAAAAAAATATTTGCCTGCATCCTAACGTTGCAATGTTGGAGCCCGCAGGTATTCTGTTCCAAGACTATTCATCCACGTATCTAGAGATTGCTTGTCTATACGGCTCAAGACGTATAATGGGAAGTGCAAGTCCATGGGCTGGTTTTGGATCTTGTCCATGTCCTCTAGCGATCCTGCTTTAACACCAGCCTGCCCATCAAAATTAATGCCCGCAGAGGATCAATGGGAGTTACCTTTAGTTCAGCAACCTGTGAGGAAATGTGCCACATGAGGCTCTCGCTCAAGAACTTCATACCATAGGGACCAAGGAGTTCCGACAAGGCCCTCATTTCTGAGGAAAAAATAAACTGTGTTTATTCTGACATCCTAGCTTGATTTAAGAAGCACGAGATATGAGGTTATTTCATTCTATCACAGCCATTTTATCCTCCTCTTTAAGTTTTCAGTCTGTACCATCTCAAGGGCTCGAGAAAGAGAATAGCTTAATATTTACACTATAAATGAGCATTTACATTGCCAACAAACTCAAGTACTTAAAGAATGTCCTGAGCAAGCTTAGACCCAACTCTCAGGGGCCTACAAACCCACCTACCATTAGTAAGTTTGCCCATTAACAAACAGAAATATCACCTTGACTATAATTTCAAGATGCTCAGACAGACAGACATCCCCCCATCACCTTTATTTCCCTTAAAAGGGAAAGGAGCTTGCATAATTCTTCACCAGATACATATTCAGACAATACAAGGGAGGGGTCAAAGGTAACCTGAACTTATGCCTAGCTACTCTACCAAGCCCAAAAGGTAGGAGGTCCTTGGCAACTATGAAAAACTAGGCCACACAGAACAGGCTTCCCAAAAGATGGAGCCTGTTCAGAATATTGAGAAAAGTGGAGCACTTTTATAAAAGTCAGGGATCTTCTATTATAATATCTACAGTTCCTGTGTAGGAACACTACAGGGAAATGAATCTTTAACTAGAAGAAGCCATTAAGTTACTTTATGGTTCATTCTAAGGAAAACTTACCCGATATGTCTGAATATTCTTCTGCGTTAAATGTCAACTCATTTTCAGTCGGCAAGTTCACAAATGCCTTCATTGCGGGAAAATAGGCTATATGGCCATTACTGACTTGCCTTAGCAAGGTTTCCAGATACCTGAACAAAGCCAGAAGAACTTTCATTAAGGACTAAAGCATTTAAATTTCAATCATCATATTCATTTTGAAAGACGGTGCACCGTCACTGAATTTTGCTCTTAAAGGTAACATGAAGTCAACTCACATAAATAAATGTGACTGGAGTATTACATAAACTTAGTAGCAGTTTGCTGAAAAGCCACCAATTTCAATCTAAACGAATCCGTGAGACTTTTTGTTGTAAGAAATACTGTACTCAATTAAATCCAATGCTGAAGTGGTCGTTTTTAAAAATTATTTTATTACAAGGGAGGAGGCACAGTTCATTCTACATACTGTACAATCTATTTTAGCATCTTTCAGATGATTTCAAGTGAAAGCTGACATATCACCGGGGTGGTGGGGAGATACAGGCTGGAAAATGCCATTTGAATTCCTACCAGTTTGTGTACAGGCTCGTAATGGTTGGTTCCCCGTGACTATCTAAATGTTGAGTTTGCTGAAGAAGAACATTATTAAACACTCTTGTGATGTCAATCTGGACATAATTTTCTATCGACTGGAGCACTGTCATATAAGCTCTGACACTGGTTAACAACTCTGAGGGTTTTGCAATCTCTTGTGTTGCTTGATTATACATAGTCATCCCAACAATTGACCTTTGAAAAGAAGGAGATATATTATTGACACACAACAATGGAAGAAATTGTTTTCCATTTACTGGTTGCTACCCACTTGGAATTAGATGAAGAGGAACGAACCTAGATTCCCCCCCCCACTTTTTTTTCTTTTTTCTTTAGTTTTTCAAATATAACAGTAACAAACAAAACATTAACAGTAAAAGTTGGTTTCCAACATTCGTCTGTACCTTTTTATACATCATCGTCAGTTATGCCGTTATAACAATAAGGTAAGTAGCTGGGTTTGTAGTTTTATTCTAGACGGTGAGCAGTACAATGAAATAGTCTTTAGGTCTAACTAGCTGTTTTGTACATTCATCTTTAGTTAAAAATTCCAGGATTGGGTACCAAAGCTCAAAAAATTTCGACCTATAGTCAGTCAGGTGTTTCAGATTGTTTAATATAGTCAGTAAACTTCGCTAAAATAAACTGGTCCCAAACTCTCAATCACCAATTTGAAATAGTAGGACTCTTGTTTTTCCACGTTGCAGCGATTGCTGATTTAGTTGTAACTAGCAAATGGGCTATCAAGATTTTTCTTATGTTTGGGATCGGAGTATTTAAGCAGCATGGATCACGCAATATATTTGTACTATGGAGGCTGTCAAAAAATCAGAGCTGGCATCTGGTGTCACTGATCTTCTCGGCCAAGTCTGCACTAGGTAAGATACCAACACACATTTATCTTGAACTTTTCTGACATTATCCACATGGACAACTTACAGAAATTGATGCTTGCAAATTGCAGCTGGGTAGTAAACCTGGACACTGAATGAGAAGAGTGGCAACTTTTCCTACAGTCCCCAAAGCAGAAAAATGTTTGGAGAGAAATTCAGATAATACCAGGCTTACTACTGCTCATTATTTCATCCCAGTAGAAAAGAAAGGCTCGCCATTAAAAATAAATCTGAATTAAACCTGAGCTGATTCAGCTCCAGCCACCTGACTCAAGGCATTTAAAAAACAGGGGTGGATCTCAATTCTTTCTCTGCACTGTTTTCTTCTCATCCCTGAATGTAGCCGCAGCATGGTATGAAATATGGAAGGAGAAGAACCGCACAGTTTTTGAGAGTGTTTTAAGGTGTTAAGCAGGGCAGGAAAGGACGAGGGAGCAGACAGCTGTCCCACAGCGACCTACAGCATACAGGCAAAGGGATAAGCCAAGTCTTTTTGAAGGGGACAGCTATTAATCAGATCAATGCTGAATATTACACGAAAGTTACTTCGATGGGCCTAGAATGTACTGATGATCAACTGGCCGTAGCACAACTAACCTTCCAACCGCTTTCCCTCACAGACCCCTAAAATATACATTTGCACACAGAAAAGCCAGAGGGCTCCACGAAATAAATGTATGTTTGGGAAGGTTTCAAGATGGCACATGCCAGCTAGTAATTATCCACAGCTATTCTGGCAAGAATACAAATTCCTTTCAGGATGTTCGCTATTCTAATTTCGACTTTGAATTTTCTTTATTTAAACTATAAACAACGAACATAGAGGATAAGAAAATATACAACGTTCTAAACAGAAGTTACACTAATAATACATAAACAAGTAAAAAAAAATACAGTTAAAAACAACCCCTAAAATTATACTACAGGTTGAGTTCTGATTGTCTCTGCAACAAATAAGTATCATTTCTAGAGTCTCACTTATTCTAAGTTACTCATAAGAGCCCTCTCATAAGAGTCCTGATTCTTAATCCATAAATTTAGATGTCATCAAATCCTTGTTATCCTTTCCATGGCTTCCATTCAGACAAGAAGTTAACTAATGTCCTTTCCCTAATCAATTAAGTAAGTTTTGCCATTGACGCAAACGCCAACACTTTTGTCCACCGTTCCTCCACTGTAGGCAATGTTGGAGTTTTCCACACGATTATAATTTCTAAGAAACTATAAAATAAACCCTTCTCTTGCCTAGGAGAATGGATTAAATGTTAGGGTGTTTGCGTCTATTGTAGATGGGGCTTGCTGGAAGTACATTCAGTTACTCAGACATTTTACTTCCTGACAAGGGCGTTTCTGTTTCCGCTTTGAGCTAAAACGTGCTTCAAGCAACATGTTACTGGCAGAAAATAGTGACGACCTGAAACAACTACTGATGAAGATTAAAGGAGAAAGCTGAACATCAGTAAGGCAAAAGTAATGATTACTGAGGAATGATACAGTTTTAAATTTGACAATGAGGGAATTGAAATAGTTCAAGATTTTCTGTTCCTTGGCTCAACCATCAACCAAAAGGGAGACTGCAAACCAAGAAATCAGAAGAAGATGGAGACTCGGAAGAGCAGCTGTGAGGGAGCTACAGAAGTTCCTTAGGGATAAGGATGTGTCTCTTGGGACCAAGATCAAGATAATCCATATTATGGTATTACCCATTACTATGTTATGGATGTGAGAGTTGGACACTGAATGAAGCGGACAGGAAGAAAGTTGATTCATTTTAAATGTGATACTGGAGGAGAGTTTTACAGCTACTGTGGACTGCCAAAAAGACAATGAAGGGAGCTCTAGATCAAATCAAGCCTGAATTCTGCCTGGAAGTTAAAATGACAAAACTGAGGCCATTGTACGTTGGTCACATCATGAGAAGAGTCTCTGGAAAAGTCAATAATGCTAGGAAAAGCTGAAGGAAGAGGAGGTCCCAACATGAGATGGATTGACTCAATAAAGGAAGCCACATTCTCGAGTTTGCAAGATCTGAGCAAGTCTGTTAATGTCAGGATGTTTTGGAGGTCTTTCATTCATATAGAGTCACCATAACTCGGAGGCTACTGAACAGTACATAACACACACACACACGAGACACTGTCAAGACCAAGCTGATATGGAAACTCATTCTCAAAGTTGCTGATGCATATTAACAGACTCTTTTTTTCTTAATGCATATTTTATTAAAGCAGTGGTGTGCGCCATGGTTAAATAAAGATTTACATACACAATCAGTCTTACTTGGTAAAGCGGATTTCCAGGTGCGATGTTAAGTATTCCCTTGGGGTGAAAGTGTGCTCCCATACAATCATGTTTGGAACGTAATTGATTGAGAAGCAAAGCTCAGAAAGTGCAGTGTGCAGTTTGTCCAGACTTGAAAAAACAAACAAACAAGTCACAAAAGTTATGACAAAAAAGTTATAGATCCATCTCACTTTATTATCCCCCCTCCACCCCCAAAAGGTATCTGTATAGACTTTTGCTTAAACGTTACAAGCAAGACTTGCTTCTTTCATCAGCTTTTGAACATGCAGAATGGAAGCAGAGAAATATCACAAGAAGATGGGCTGGTTGCACACCACAGAAGATTACTGTCTACTTTTCCATATAAGCACCTACTCTTATAAGCACCGTATAAGCACCTACTCCTAGAACTATGTCTAAGAGCAGGATATGAGTCCAGAGGCACCATAGAGTCAAACAAGATTTTCAGGGTACAAGCTTTCAAAGGTCAAGGCTCCCTTTTTCAGAGTCAAAACTCCTCTCTGTATCTGAAATACGAAGCTCTGACTCTTGAAAACTTACACTCCGAAAATCTTGTTGGTCTCTGAGAGCTTCGCTACAAGTGACATTTTACACGTGAAGGGCACTTGATCATTTTCGCAAGTCTTTCTGGGAACTGAAGTCCCTCTCCCCCACCCCTTTTCCTTCTGTTCCTTCCCCTCTCTGTTAGAATGGCTGCCTGAAGAGACAGAGAAAGCCTACGGCAACAGCAGCTTTTGCAAATCATCTTGCTCGGGGAGGAGGGGGGGGAATGCTCTGGAGAAAGCTGAGAAAGTTGCAGCTGCCCGCCCCCAAAGATTGTTGAAAGCAGGCTTGTGACTGGAGGAACGATTTGCAAAAGATGCTGTTGCCGCAGGCTTTCTCTGACTTTTCAGGCAGCCATTCTAAAAGAGAGGGGAAGGACACTCGGACTTCACCGACATGTCAGCTTTCTTCAGAGCATCCCCCACCCCCCAGCAAGACGATCTGCAAATGCTGCAGTTGCCGCTGGCTTTCTCTGTCTCTTCAGGCAGCCAACAGAGAGGGGAAGGAACAGAAGGAAAAGGGGTGGGGGAGAGGGACTTCAGATCCCAGAAAGACTTGTGAAAATGATCAAGTGCCCTTTGCGTGTAAAATGTCACTTGTAGCGAGGCTCTTAGGTGCCACTGGACTCAAATCCTGCTGCTGTATTGCAGACCAACACAGCCACCTGCCTGAAAATGTCCAAGAGGGGTTACATTTGACACTGTATCAACTCAAGAAGTTAGAATCCCTGTTAACTGCAGCCCTATATGATCCCTCCACAGACTGCCTGCAGGCCCAGGGAGGGAAAAGTAGGCATGAGTGGGCTGGCCCCACCCCTGCATGATCACCAGCTTGTGAGACTGGCACCCATGGGGGGAGAAGTCAGTGCATATGCTTCGGCTCCATGATAGGAGCCACTGGTTTCAGAATGTTGCTGCTCACAGGGATCGAGAGTATGCACAGACACTTCCTCTGCATGGGGGTACTGGGTTCAGGAGTCAGTGACCCAACAGAGGTGGGGGGTGGGCAGCATGCTCTTGCCTGCTCTGCCTCCCTGAATGTTCAGACTACACACAAAGGGGGATGGGTGTAAAAGGGCTTCAATGATAACAATGTGAGTGATTTTTTCTTAATTATGTAAAAGGTAAACTGAGAAATTAGGATACGCTCAGGAAAAGATTAATGATAAGAAATGTGACTCACTTGGTTACCACCAGCCTGTTTTTTCTCATGCTTTCTACTCCCGGTTTTTCCCTTTCTGGTTCTCCTTTTTTACCCGTCTGTTTCTTTGACTTTTTGTTGACTGCTTGACTGATGGTTTTGGCACAATGCTTTGGCAGCAACTGCAGAAGAAAAAGAGAAACGTCAGTCAGTTGCAAAACATGGTTCGGCGAAAATAATCACCATTTTGTAATCATGTTTTCTGAAGAGAGCCTCATTTTCAGTTTTGAAGAGTTTAGAATTTTTCCCCTCTTTCCAATATTTTATGTGCTTGCACCCCATTTCATTAACAATGCTGACCTGCTGATAAAGAAGATCTATAAGCAATCCAAGGGTAGTTACTGGAAAGTCAAGTTAAAGTATAAAACAGGAGATGTTTTATGAATTAAACTGGCAAACAAAACTTTATTAGACTCTCAGGGAAAACAAGATCGACATTCATAAAAAGATGGAAACTAAATTCTCACCTGGTCACTTAGAGTACACTGCTCTGTGCAAATATCCGTGATCAGGTTTCGGGCTTGCTTCGCCATTTCATCCAAGAACATGTTACACAGGGAAAGGCTGCGGTCTCCGATATGGTGTCTCTATCAAGATAAATACATGAACTGTTTTCTAAACTGTTGTCAAGGTGCTTAAAACGCTTGTATCAATGACTCAGTAAGTGTAACAGCTATCTAGGAGTTTCATGCAGCCAGCTTTTCTGCTGGTGAAAAAGGGAGAAAGGGTCCCCTTTCTATATCTGAAAAGGTTATACTGGGGACCACGGGACCTGCACAGGCAAAAGCCATGGGAGACAGGGACTATAATATGGAGGGGAACAGGGCGAGACTGGCATAATTCAGTCCCAACCATGCAACTATTAACAGCTATACAACTGAGAGTACAATGTACTTGCACTGTGAAACAAACATGCACTGAATCTATTTAAACTGTGAGAACATGGAAGAGCCTATAAATCATGTCTCGTCTCAACCTGACAGGACAGGGAAGAAATTGTATTCTTTGCCAATGGACAATTCACATTTTCCACTATTTTGCTACTGAAGAGAAACAGAATCAGCAATACCATACATTTTATTACACTAATTGCAGCTCCCAACTACTGAAGAGGGGTGGAATTTCTTGCCATTCCTGCCTCTCTTGGTTGGCACACTGCCAACCCTGAGGGTGTGATTTCATGGGTCACAATCTGTAGTAGGGACTCGGGAAAGTCGTCTTTTCATCTAGCATACCTCCTCCAGCACTAGACTGAATCCACCCCATAATAATTAGAGTACTCCCTGTTCATTAGTATCTTCTCAAACAAAAAATGGTGCTTTTCAGGTTGTTTAACAGACACAGTGCATTTTATGCTTTTCCACAGGCTCCTTTTTTTAAAAAAGTCAAGTCACTTCGTTTCCTCATTCTTCTTCAAGTATTTCTTTAAGACACAAAATTACCTCTTCCGGGCACAGCTCATGGGTGCAGCTCATAAAGTGGGTGCAAAGCAGCGGGAATGCAATTGAGTATCTGGACTGAGAGGGCAGTTCCAAACATTGCTGAAACATCTTCTCAAAAGCACGACTATAAAAACTGATCAGAAACACGAGTTACATCTTCATGCCAGTGGAACAAATAATCAATGCATATACATATATGACTTTTAACCCTAATATATATTGCAACAATATACATCAAAAATTTAAAACATTGGCAAATTTATCTACCTAGCTTCCATGACACTTCATGTTACTATAGCAAATACTGGAAAAAATATCTTTCTGCAACAGCTGCGGTAGCCCAGGCAAGCGAGTGCACGTTTCTTAGCAGGTAGTTTAAATAATAGGATACCTATTTCTGATAGGGACAATATAAGCTATTGCTATAGTGCAGGGGTGGCCACACTTGCTTAATGCAAGAGCCACACAGAATAAACCTGAGATGTTTGAGAGCCACAAGACATGATGCATTGAAGTGACTTCAGAGGAAGAGGCGGGTTTGGTGGAGTGCCCTGAAATGACATCACAGGAAGGGGTGGGGTTTTGGCAGAGTATGCTGGGAGTGACATCATCAGAAGGGGTGGAGCTTGGGAAGGACTGCCACCTAACCTTTGACCTGGAAGTGACATCACAAAAAGTGATGTTATCCTTGCAAGGCACCACCTCTAGAGTATTCTGGCTAAAGACTCCAGGTTTTTTTACGTTGGAATTGGCAACCCTAATGTTTTATTGAAAATAGGAAATACATGGAAAGAAAGAAGGAAGGAAAAAAGGAAAGGGAGGGAGGGAAAGACATGGAAAGATGGAAAGGAAGAAAAAGACAGACATGGAAAGAAGGAAAAGACAAAAAAGAAAGAAGATATGGAAAGAAGGAAGGATAAAAAAGGAAAGAAAGATAAGGAAAGAAGGCATGGAAAGAAGGAAGGAAAGGAAGGCATAGAAAGATATGGAAAGAAGTAAAGAGGAAGAAGGGAAGGGAAAGAAGGAAAGAAATACACGAAAGGAAGGAAGACATGGAAAGATATGGAAAGATATTAAAAGAAGTAAAGAGAAAGGAAGGGAAAGATTTTGAAAGGTATGAAAAGATATGGAAAGAAGAGGAAGGAAGGAAGGAAAGAAAGGGAAGGGAAGGAAGGAAGATATGGAAAGGGAAGGAAGGGAGGAAGATATGGAAAGGTATGGAAATATATGGAAGGAAGGAAGGAAGGAAGGAAAGAGAAAGGAAGAAAGAGGAAGGAAAGAAAAAGAAAGATGGAAAGAAGAAAGAAATGGAAAGAAGGAAAGAGAAAGGAAGGAAGGAAGGAAGGAGGGAAGAAAGAAAAATCAAGGAAGGAAGGATCACAAAAGCAGAGCCACACAATCTTAAAGCAAGCACATGTTCTCTGAAGCAAACACATTCCCTGTTCCTCCATCTCAGCTGTCCTGCACACACTTATGGGTGAGCCACTCCTCCGTGCAACTAACGAGGCTTCCACCCATGCAAAAGCCCCCCGGCGCAGGCTGTGCTTCATGCCATGAGCGGCTCTCAGCAGCTGCGCACTTCCCTTCTCGGGAGTAAGCCGGAAAGCAGGAAGTCCCGGGCCACCTCTGCCTTGGCGCTTCCTCGTCGCGTCTTCACTCCTCTCTTTCCCCTTCCCCCCAACTGCCATTCCCGGGCGCTCGCTGAGAGCGCGGGGCCGGCAAAACTCAGTGCCTGCAGAGGAGTGCCCAGCAAGGCGAGGAGGTGTGGGCTGTCCTCAGCCCTGGCCCGCCCCTTCATTGCTCCAGCGTCGGGAAAGGGGAAGCACGCTGGGTGCATAGATCGGGTGAGCGGCTGGTCGGCTCTGCCCCTTAAAGGAGCCTGGGGGAGGAGTGAACTTGCAAGCCTCCGGGAGCCGCCAAATAAGACTTGAAGAGCCGCATGCGGCTCGCGAGCCGCCATTTGGCCACCCCTGCTATATTGCTTGATAGCTTGTAAGAATCAAGTGGGCTCTTGGTTTTTTTATTATTTTATGTAAAATGCGTCCTGCCTCCCCCCTCCCCAGGATCAACTTCATCCCCTGGCAGAGTACACTGTGCAAAGTTTACTACCAGTAACAATCTCAATTTAAAAACGCACAGCATTTCAGTGTTGACACTTGTTCTCTACAAATCCCAAAGACCAATCACATTTCTTTTTATAGATAAAGACGTGAAGCAGATCCGACATGTCCAAACCGTGCACATCCTACAATGGATTGCAGTGACTCTTTTTTGGTTGGTGACAAAAAAAAGTCACCAGCACAAACGAAGTTAGAGAATCAAATCGAATTACACACCAAAAGATCGAAAGGTCCGATGTTTCGACCAACATCTCTACCAACGAATCTACCATTTTTGTGTGGAAAATGATGGTGTTCATCATCTTCCCGAGTTCTCTGTGATCTGCGAGACCCAGTGAAGCTTTGGACACACTCGTGTAAGCCTGTGGGAATATAAAAAGGAACTATTCATTATACTGGGGGCACACCTGAATTCTTATGTGAAGACTGGTGTATAAATATAACTGTTGGATTCTTGTATAAGCATTAAAAAAAAAAGGTGGACATGAAAGAGCAGAGGCCATATTTGAATTCTGAAAACTATGCAAAACAGAAGAGCATTTATATAAAGGTAATAGGGCTATATCAATACAGAATGGTTCAAGAAGGCACTTTTTTTTTTTAAGGGAACAGGATTGGGGACTTCGCTACTGTGCACAGTATGTATTATCTTTTACATTTGGGGGGTGCGTGTGAAGAAAAGACCCTAATTAAACCCAGCACTACATACAGGGGAAAAGTGTTTTTTTTCCAACTCTGGTTTTCTCTTACAAGTTCTTTGAACAAATGAAGAAAACTGGGTCCTTTACTCTAGCCCAAAACAACTTCCAAGAAAAACAAACGGCTTCGTAACTAACACGATGACCTTTCTGCAACCATAACACTGGAAAACGGGTCACGATGTTCTCGACTGCAGTGGCTGCACAGCTGTGTTCCACTTGCACTTCCGAAAACGGTTTGCTATTATCCTGTTGGTTCTAAACAATGGTCTGGCATGAATGTCTAGTGCAGCTTTCCCTATGAAAAGCTGCTAATTCAGATTAAATTTACTTAATACTTTGGGACCTCTCGGATATGTCCGAGATATCATGTACTGTTTCTAGCCCAGCAGAATTATTACTTTAAGTTCTGCTTGGCAACAAAAATATTTCATTTTTAACTTGACTTCTTTATATGATGTGCTGTAGCAAGTCTGCTATAGCATTTATTTACAACTTTCTATAAAGTGAGCCTATACAGGATTTTTCTCCCACAACATATTTTTTTTAATTTATTTTTGACTTTTATTCCGCCCTCCCCGCATTTCCAGCAGGCTCAGGGCAGATTACAAATACATAAAAGTTAAAATATATAAAACAGTTACTGTAAATTAACAATACTAAAACATCCAGATTTACACAGTTAAAATACAAGTAAAAATATAAACATCAGAACAGCAGCACAGAATTCCACTGATCAGATTTAAATCAACTTCAGAGCATCTTTGCAGTAAAAGTTTTTAAAACGGGGGTACTGGTGGTGGGGAAGGCCCAAACATAGTTTCTTTGAATTTGCATCTTCTCTTACCAGAAGTGTTTCCTTTGGGTGCCTGGGCCTACTGGCCATTTTTAAAAGAGCTGTATGATAAAAGTGATTTCGTATTACATGTGGATCTAAGTTTGAGGAAAGAAGAATATATCTTAAAAATATGAAGTGCATGAAGCTTTGATGGGTGAGTTTAGCTCAAAAATCACCTATTTTAGGGGGCAGGGAAAACCTAATCTTTCCCAAGTGCTGGGATCCATGAGATGCAATCCTTTAAATTACCCGGATCATCCATGGAGCTGATGTAAGTGATCTTGTGCTTTTCTTTTGCTCTTGAACTCCCTGAGCCCTGCAATATGTTTGACCAGGGCTTTTTTTCAGCAGGAACGGAGTTCCGGAACCTCTTGAAAATGGTCACATGGCTGGTGGCCCCGCCCCCTGATCTCCAGACAGAGGGGAGTTTAGATTGCCCTCCGTGACGCTGGAGTGGCGCAAAGGGAAAATCTAAACTCCCCTCTGTCTGGAGATCAGGGGGCGGGGTCACCAGCCATGTGACCATTTTCTCCGCAGGCAACCCACTGAGTTCCACCACCTCTTTTCCCAGAAAAAAAGCTGTATCACCTAAGAAATATTGATGAAACTATCAATGAATTTATGAATTTACCAATGAAAACAGCACAGATATTTGTCTGTCTTATTGAGAAACACTATTCACCCACTAACTACAAGCTTTTGCTTTTTGAAAGTTCTGGTCATGTATGACCTACGTGTGTTTACTCAAAAGTCCTATATTGTTCATTGGAGCACGCTTCCAAAGACGCATGCTCGAATTTCAGCCTTGGCCTTAAAATACTTGTGTATAGAGGACCAAAAAAGTCTGTTGTATTTAAGCAGAGAGAATTCTGGAGCGCACGGGGTGACTGACAAGTGTGAATTATGCTCCTAGATGGTATAAAGGTTCTGGCTCCGGCCTAATGGTGATTCACATATTCTGAGTGTGACTTCCTCGTCTCCTCTTGACCACTACAGCCCCCAAAATACAGCTGTCAAGGATCCCTAGGAACAGTCAGAGGTCTGCAGCAGGAGGGAAAAAATAAAAATTGCCCCCTCCCAAATTTCCATTAGATCCCAGCCAATTAGTACAAACCAATGCTTTAAATGTATTTATTAGCAAAAAACAGGAATTTCAAAAGAGGAGAACAATTATTTTTCTCTGATCTTTTCTTGAAGGTTTACTTAAGGACTCTATTATTTAACATACTGATCCTTCTTCATGTTCAGGTTAAACCCAAAGAAAATTCTTACCTGTAATCTGAACCAATCAAGTCTCATGCCTCTGAAGTCAAACACCTCCCCATCTTCAACTGCATAATGGAGGAAAATGAAATACAGAACTATTGATAACCTGTCTTTATGTGCTCATCAAAACGAACACTTCACCCACCTTCTTACCAGCAACTTCGTACAATTTTCTAAACCAAAAAAACGAGTTGCACTTACCAGCAAAGGTTGTTCAATGACATCTTCTGTGCAGGCACACATGGGGACCGCACGTGCGCAGGCCAGCAGAATGGCGAGATTTCTACAGCCTTTTTAACCACTAGGGGGTGCTCATCTCTCCAGAGTACATGCGCTTTATCAACCATACTGGTGAACTCACGGTCTTCAGTGTAGATGAAGCCTACTCAAGTCGAGCAGACCACGGAGCGCTGTAGATGAACCTCTTGACCGGTGGTGAAAGAGGAACTGAGGGTGAGGGGGCGTGGTCTGGCAGACTCTAGCTGTTTTGGCAGGAAAATGCCCGCATATGCGCTCTGGAGAGATTAGTGGTTAAGAAAAGCTGTAGAACCCTTGCCATTCGGCAGGCCTGTGCACACGCAGTCCCATGTGGGACCACACAGAAAACCAATGAACATACTGTTTCAGACCCTTGTCTGTTACTGATATTGATTGAACAAAAAAGGCAAGCCTGGAATTTCCTTTAATTTTATATTTGCAAAAACGTATCTTTTCTCAGCAAATGCTCTCACTGTTACATCCTTGGAAGAAATAACTTTAAATAAGTTAGATGGAAGCCCAGAACCAAATCTCTGAACACTTCAGTCTAAGAAGGAGAAATGTAGCGCCCTCAGGATAGGCAGGTTTTTTAAGGCATTCTTTGCTAGCAGTGAACTTGTCATATTTGTAGCTCTCTGAAAGGGATCCATGGGCACTTCCCTCAGAACGGGTGTGAAGCACAACCTCTCTCTCCCTCGCCCCTGGCATTCACTAATGCAACGAAGATCAGAATAGGAGGGCAGAAAGGAGGCAGCTCCAGAGAAGATGAAGGCATTCAGAGCATCCTTTGAGACCAGGTATTATCCTCTGCAAATTCACGTATTGTTTTTATAAAAGGCTGACCGTTCAGTTCCTACCAAGTGTCAGTCTCTTTACTGGACAAGAACAAATGCAGAAAAACAACAGAATTGTGACATTAGAAGAGCTATGCTGCATTAGACCGGTGCTCTCTGCAGTCCAGCATCCTTTTTCACACACTGGCCATTGGCCAACCGTATTGGAACTGCGGAAGAGAACTGTATTCCAAGGAGTTAGTGGTGCCACAGGTCCGTCCACCTTGCCTAAAGGGCCATCTTTGGCCTATATATGCCTTTGAAGGTGTGCCTTGTTAAGCTGTCTCACTTTCTGCTGATGCAAGCTCTTGACAGCTGGTGCTGATTCTGGCTGAGGTAAGCTCTGACCTCAAGAAGAGCGTATCTTGATTAGGGGAGGACCAGGCATAGGTGCCAGGCGCTTAGCCTTATCAGCTAGGCTTAGATCATCAAGGCCAGCTCGACACTGAAAGCATTCCTTGGCCTTGGCCCTCTGATTAATGACCTCCCCTCTCCTCAAGACCCTTCTGGGGGGGGGTGCTGCAGGTGGGCAGATACAGGCTTAAAGAATATAGGTCCGAGCAAGAACCCTCTTGGTGGAGGACTCGGCACAGACGAAAGCCGGTGTCGTGCTGTGCAGACCTTGGCCGTGGAGTCTGCCCGTTGCCGTCAGTGAGGGTCCCCCGGAGCCTGCAAGGGCACTGTTTGCATCAGGTTGCATCTTCCCTTTCCTTTATGTTATACTATCTGTATGTTTATTCTCTTGTCTTGTATCTTCATGTATACGCTCTGATTGTATTTGCTTTGAGTAATAAAGCCATTTTCTTTCACCATGAATTGTCCTCAAATCCCTAAAGGACCACCTGCCCATTGGCAGGACGCCAACCAACTGCTCTGGAAGGCCAGCAAGGAGCGCACAGAGGCTGCAGGCCGTCCTCTGATGCTGCCTCCTCACACTGGCATTCCGAGGTCTGCTGCCTCTAAATGTGGAGGCTCCCCTTCAGGCACAGCATCGAGACGGCAAGCTGTGGAATATC
Organism: Eublepharis macularius; assembly: GCF_028583425.1. NCBI lineage: Eukaryota > Metazoa > Chordata > Lepidosauria > Squamata > Eublepharidae > Eublepharis > Eublepharis macularius. Next base: position 216,300,020 of record NC_072791.1, on the reverse strand, counting down.
TTGAGGCATTACTAGTTAAACGTGCAGCCTTTTTCCCTTCACGAGCCTGAAAGTCAGGCTTCAGCTGAGACTGGCTGACCCAAGTACGTGCAGGGAGAGAGGGAAAACTGGTTCCTGAAGTGAACCGGAGATTGGGTTTTCTGAAATATACCGCCTCCCAATTATTACTTGTTTGAGTGGATTGTGGATACCTCCTTAAATGGCCACTGCCCCTTGACCTTAATATTTAATCTAACCCACAATGTTCTTCTGAACCCAGAACCAGAATTAGCAGGAGAAGTAACTCCGGGTTTTAGGAGACTCAAGTGGTTGGAGCAGCTAAATATTAAATTATCTCAAAGTTTAGCTGACCCTGAATCGGAGGATTTGAAGCTAGCTCTCTCTCTGTCGGGTAAGGAGGCGATTAAAATTTTTCAACCAATAATCGACCATTTTAAACCTTTTTTTGTTAATGGCAGGCCTACCGATCCTTTACCTTTTGTTAATCATCGCTGGTACGATCAAGAACGCAAAGCGACTAAAAAAGAGCTAACGTCCCTAATGCGTCAAGTAAGGCGCAATAATTATGATTCTCTGATGCCTTACCTACTAAAACTTAGGTTCTATTACAAAAACGTAATTAAACTAAAGAAAAGGAACTACGCCATGTCCCAATGGACTGAGCTTGAACTAGCTGTACTTGTTTGAGTGTTAGTAAGGCAGAACACATCACATTTGATGCAGCCCAATACGTAGTTAAAAATAAATACACGTGCACGTTACCTTGCTTTACACTTAAGGAAGTCATAGTGTTTACGAAAGAGGACATGATGATAGACTCATCTTCAGGGCACACTGAAAGATTCTAAAAATTAAAAGCCAGAAATACATATTATGCTACAGTATTAATTTCATTATCTACCAAAGCATCAGTAAGGACCAACAGCTGAAGGAGAGAAATGTATCAATGCCTACATGCCTGACAAGAGACTACGAGCAAGAATCCCTGCCAGACCAATGGCCTCCTCAGCCGGGTAAGCAGTGAGCATGTGGACTGGATGGCCAGGTGTTCCTCGTGTGCCTGTACGAAAAAGCCGTGAGGGTGTGTGTGTGTGATATGTGGGTTATGCAAGAGAGTGAACTGAGTGATGCATGCAAGGGAAAAAATATCACACGGAGTGATTACTTCTAAAGCAAGTATCCACAACATTTTACAAGCTTCCACTTGGAGAATTAAAATCTAGAAATTTCTCTTCTAAGAAGTTGAGAAGATGGCTTATTAATAATGTTTCCATTGTCTCCACGCTAATTTTACTTAATCCACCAAGCTTCTGCTGTTAATGTATTTTATTCAAGCGCAGCAGAAAATACAGCATGTTGTTCGTATTGGACCTCACACTTCGCTTTCAAGCTCTGAGGTACTAAACTGTGTTTGGAGCCAGAACGGACACCTGGCCCGGACTCGTCAGCAGCAGCACCTTCGCCCCTCTCCAGTCCCAATGACCGGGACTCCACCCCCACTGTGCACATTCACCCATCGGAGCAGCAAGTAAGGCCGAGGAACTGCCCGGTGGAGACCAGAGAGGCAGCAGGATTCGCATCGCCGGCCACTGCGCTCCCAACAGCGGCAGCTCAACCTCAAGCTGCGCCGAAGCAGCCCATCATCTCTTGGGCAACATCGCTTGGCCCGCACCAAGCCGTGGTTGCGCAGGACAACATACGCAAGCAGCAGGCGAGCTGACAATGAGGCACGGCCTCTCTCCAGGCTGGACCCTGATGTCAGGTAAGGAAAGGGCGGCACGGCGAGGGCAGGGATCAAGGCCACCCAACCAGGGGAACGACAGCTCTACAGTCACTGAGAGCTAAGCTACAAGAGATGAATTACAAGAGGAGGAGCAATGTTCGCTGGGAAGCTGCGTTTTAGAAGAGATCGGAAGGCTTTGTCAATTTCCTCTCTCTACAGAGCCAGAGATGGCTGCTCAGAGGGTTTGTTAATTTCCTCTTCGCCTCCTAGAAGGGGAGGTGAAACCGTCTCTTGTAGCTTAGCTCTTAGTGGGGATCAAGAGACCGGAGAAGATTGGGACAGGCCTTTACTCAGGTGCTGCTGCAGCCACTGGCCTGGGTGTTGTAGGCATGAAGGGCAGGGGGCAGGGCACAAAAAGGGGTTCCAGGACTCTGGCTAAGGAGGAGGCAGAAGGAGCGGGAGCTAGGCCCTGCAAGGCACAGTCGTCCACAAAGGGAAGGGGTGTGGGTGATGCAACCCTACCCTGCCCTGCCCTTTCACGTCTGAGGCTTGAAGAAGAGACCCTATGAGTGAGCTGGCAGGACGGTGGACAACCACCAAGGGCCCCCAAGTATGCAGGTACTACAACTGTATACCATGTACTGAATCCAAACTGTTGTAAAGAGAAGCAGTTTAGAGATATGGATCTTCTCTAGCTTTTCCTAACAGGTCATTCAACCTGTATAAGTTACCGGTGACAACTCAGAGACTTCTTGAACAATATGATGTGTGGCTCAAGGGGATGAAACAAAAATAGATAACAACAACACTCCATTATATACCGCCCTTCAGGACAACTTAACGCCCACTCAGAGCAGTTTACAAAGCATGTTCTTTTTATCCCCACAACAATAATCACCCTGTGAAGTGGGTGGGGCTGAGAAAGCTCCTAGAAGCTGTGACTGACCTAAGGTCACCCAGCTGGCTTCAAGCGGAGGAGTGGGGAATCAAACCTGGTTCTCTAGATTAGAGTCCCGCGCTCTTAACCACTACACCAAATCAGCTCTCTTGCATGAATACAGGCACAAAGTAAAGGTAAGAGAGGTGATTTTTTTTTTACTTCTTGCTGCAATCCCCCATTCCACAGAATACCTTGTTCGGGAGGGTTCTACGACACTCAGGCTGATTCCGCACACGTTGGATAATGCACTTTCAATGCACATTATCAATCGTTTGAGGTGGATTTTTTGTTCCGCACACAAAAAAATCCATTCCAAATGATCTATAAAGAGGATTGGAAGTGCATTATCCAACGTGTGCGGAATCACTGTCAGATGCAGTGTGTGTGGGGGGGATGGGACAGGAAGCTGCTGGGGGAGGGGAGGCAAGATGCACTTCCCAAAACTTCTCCTTGTTTTCAAGAATTTGGGTGCAACTCAATATTACACACACCCAACTCAAGAAAATTTAAAGATATTATCATGCACAGATCTTGAAGGATTCTAACAAGTCAGATAAAAGCTTTTACAGATTTTCAGGGGGGGGGGCGGAATCCCTTAGGGTTTTACTTGGTGGTTTGAAGGAGCAGGAACTACCTGAGCAGCAAAACGAAGACACTGAATTGCTGCCTTTAGGGAAGGAGGAGTGGAGTTCTACAGCAGAGTAAGGGAACGAAGCCCCAGATTAACAGCGGCTTTTGGATTCTGGCAGCCCGTTTCTGGGGTGGCAACAAGTGTATCACGGGGCTGTCACAGACCCAAGGAAAGTGAGTGCGTCAGTTTAGACAAGCGGTAGGATCGACGGCACGTTTTTCTGCATTGCTGGATTGTTGCATTGTTTTTATTAAAAGCATATATTACCCGCCTTTCTCCAAAGGTGCTCAAGGCACCTTTTGTGAATTCTGTAAGTCATATCAAAGGCCAAATATATTTATTTTATTTAAAACATTTGTTATAATCACCTTTCTAGCCTGCAGGAACTCAAGGCAGCTTACAATATAAGTAAAGTAACAACGATAAAATGAATAAAAGCACAGTTTAGGGCATACAGTTCATTGAAAGCAGTCCTAAACAAAAACATCTTCAGTTGCTTCCTGAAGACCAGAAGGGAGGAAGCCAGGGGCACCTCCCTGGGGATGCTGTTCCAGATTTGTGGGACTGCCACGTAAAGACCCTCTCTCGTGTACCCACCCCACCAGGAAGCTTCTTTTGCGGATGGGACAGTCAGGAAGGCCTGCCCCTGTGCTTTTTAATTACATGAAAGGAGTGCAAGAGTAGCCACCTTTCAAATAATAGTAGAGATGTGTTTCTCTCATTATAATAGATGCAGAGGAGTTAGCCATGTTAGTCTGTGGTAGCAAAATCAAAAAGAGTCCAGTAGCACCTTTAAGACTAACCGATTTTATTGTAGCATAAGCTTTCGAGAATCAAGTTCTCTTCGTCAGGTGCATGATACAGAGACTGGTCAAATATAGAAGAGGAGGGAGGAGAAGGGGAAGAGAGAGAAGAGGCAATTAGGGGGGAGGGGGAGGGTGCAACCAAAACATTCTATACTAGCAAAGGAATGTTTTGGTTGCACCCCCCCCCAATTGCCTCTTCTCTCTCCTCCCCTTCTCCTCCCTCCTCTTCTATATTTGACCAGTCTCTGTATCATGCACCTGACGAAGAGAACTTGATTCTCGAAAGCTTATGCTACAATAAAATTGGTTAGTCTTAAAGGTGCTACTGGACTCTTTTTGATCTCATTATAATGTTCTCTAAATTTAAGGTAGTTATTAAACGTTAACAAAGATGATGCTCAAAAGCACTTTTATCCCTTCAGGGTGATACACTGGCTACAGTTTAATGGGAGTAAGATTTCAAGAGTCAGAGCTCCCTTCTGTAGACAGGAGTAGGGATTTATTTCTGAAGAAGGGAGCTCTGACTCTTGAAAACGTACACTCTGAAAATCTTGTTCATCTCTAAGATGCCGCTGGACTCAAATCCTGCCGTCCTACTTCAGACCAAGCCACCTAATCCTGGCTACAGTTTAAATTTTAATCGTCTATGTAGGCATTCCATGGAGAATAAAGATATCTGATCTGACCTACTGACTACTGAAAAGCTATTTGCTCACTGCAGTTTTTAACAATACTGGTCAATAGAATTAGGGTCAGAACACATGAGACGAACTTCACGTGAAGAGCACTTGATTGGACCCACAATCTCTGCTGGGAATGGTCGTCGAACACACACACCCTCTCCGAGCAAAGTGGATTTTCTTGCAAAGAACAGCCGCTCATCTGAAGAGATTATCTTTCAAAGAGATTCTCTCAAGGAGAGACGGATTCTCTTTCAAAAATCCAATAAGCTGGTTTTGCTTCAGCTCAGAGACGGGGATGGGGTGGGGGGAATCTGAGCTTTCTTCCCGTCTCTTGTTATGTTGTCCCCCACCCCACCCCTTCCCATGTTCTCAGAGGATTTTTGAAAGAGAGAATGTGTATGTGTGAAACTCCTCCTTCCCTCCCAGCTGAGAATCACATTGAGTGCATGGTTTTTTAAACTACAATTCCCAGGGATCATTGCAGGATCCAACACTTGCCCATGAGTATCGTGTGTTTTGACCCTTTGTATGGGGTCTCCAAATTTCTTCGGCACTAAGACATTCAGGTTTAGTTGGGGGGGCAATCCAGTATCATGAGGTTCCCCATCCTAATGAATAAACCAAAGTTACGGGATTTCAAATGTTTTAATATTTCTCTGTTACACTGAAAATCAACATGAAACACATGCGCGTTTTTTGTTAGCAAAACCCGGCCCACTCACCTGCACAAGTTCATTTAAGACAACCGCATCAAAGCCTGAAAGGTATTGCACATAGTATCTTTGCATAACCGGGCCATATTTTCGCACGTGTGCTCTGAGCTCTTCCATGTAGAAAATCAGTTCTGCAATGTGCCTTTAAAACAAAAAAGGAAAGAAAGGAAAAAAATCCCCCATAACTCAGGAGAAAAACGATGTGAAGTTCTCAAGCCACTCATCATCATCAGCTCATTACTTCTGGCAACTTAACTATAAAACAGGACTGCACTTACCTGTAGCTTTATTGTATGCGGGAAATTTTATTGTATACAGAAAAATGTTTTAAATGTTTATTCATGATGTTTTTATTGTTTTAAATTGTTGGTTGTTACACCGCCCTGAGCCCGTCTGACGGGGAGGGTGGTCTAGAAATGTAATGTAATAAATAAATAAATAAATATGAAAGGAAAGGGACATGAAAGGAAAAATGTGGTCTTTGGATCATTGCTAGAAGGGGAGAATAGATCTTTACTGGTTTGCAATTAGTGATGGAAATATGATAGTATATGTTAAGAAGAATATAGTAATATTGAAATAAATATTAGAGATATATCTGGAATATGATAGACAGAGATGAGTATATTATGGTTATATTATATTAGAGGTTAGGTTAGGTTATATTATATAGTATATATTATACTGTAGAAATACTTAAGTTTATATAGTAGGAGATAGTGATTTAGTATAAATGGAGGGAATGGAAAACTGTTGGAAGTCAACTGAAAACGGGGGGGGGGGGAATGGGTGGGAATAATATAATGTGATGGTTGTTAAAAAGTATGTATGGTGATTTATATATATTGACCCATTCAATAAAAATTCTTTTAAAAAATAAATAAATAAAATAAATAAATAATAGCTGTTGTTCATCGACATCTTCTCTGCAGGCACACACCGAGACAGCGCAGATGCAGGCCAGCCGTGGAGAGATTTTTCTAGCTTCTCGAAGGCTCCTAGGGTGCTCCTCCCCTGACATGGTTTCCCGCCTAAATGGTCACATGCCATGCAGGAGAAGCACCTGCCTCCCTCAGTTCTCCTGAGCCGCATAAATATATAGATTTATATAAATATATAGATTATATAAATATATAGATTACGTAAGAGAGCTCACTATCGGGAAGGAGGGAGGGAACGTGTGCCTTCACAGAAGAGGTGGATGAACAACCGTTGCAGGTAAATGCAATCCTGTTTTCATCATCTGTGAAGTCCCACATTGGGAGAATAGCAAGCGACGCACCTATGAGGTGGATCTCGAAGTAAACAGAGAATGAAGAACTGTTCGTCCTACTGACGTCTCTTGTCTTGCTTTAACATCCATAGAGTAGTCTTGGACAAACATATCAGCATAGGACCACATGTGCACAAATGTCAGAAAGCGAGACACCTCTGGAAAATGCAGCCGAAGACACTTGAGCCCTCATAGAACGGGCCCTCAAAGAAAAAGGACATTGGACTGCAGCCTGATCGTAACACAGTTCAATTACAGAAATAATCCAACGAGACAAAGTCTGGGGTGACATCTTAAACCCCTTCTGAGAACCAGCAAAACAGACAAATAAAGCCGATGTCTTACGGAAACTGTGTATTCTCTTTAAGTGACGCGCTACGGACATCCAAGCTGCGAAAGGTGCATTCAGCGTTATCAGTCGGGTCGGGAAAGAAAACAGGCAAGGAAATAACTTGAGATAATGGAATCGGGTAATCACCTTAGGTAAAAAGGTGGCGCTAGGGCTTAGAACGACCCATTGGAGAAAAAACTAAGTAAAAGGGGAACCTGCCTTAAGAGCAGAAAGTTCTCCAACACAGTTGGCAGACGTAATTCCTACAAGGAAACAGGTCTTGAAGGATAACAAGTTCAAGGGGCAGGAGCCCAGAGGCTCAAAGGGAGGTAACATTAGATAGGAAAACACTAACGATAAATTCCACTGAGGTACAAATGTTGGCTGAGGGGGGGATATAAATTAAGGAGTCCTTTAAGGAAACTCTTGGAGGGAGCATGGGAAAAAACAGTCTTCCCATCAATCGGACCATGGAAGGGTGAAACGGCCACTAAATGGGTCCGAACAGATATGGAGGAAAGACCGGTGGCCCTAATATCTAATAAATACTCAAAAATAACAGGCAAGAGACAGGAAAAGGGGGACAATCCCTTGTGCAGAACCCATGCAGAAAAACACTCCCACTTGGGGGAAATGGCCATTTAAACTTTTCCTGCCACTTTTCCTGTCTCCTCCTTGCATATTTTAAAATATGATTCCAAACAAATGAAATGTTTGGGAAAGGGAATGGAAGATTTCACTTTTTGTAGAAGATACAGAGAGGGAAAAAAAAACCCTTTTCTCATAATAGTGTAATTTCCCAAGCTTACTCACATTTATCTTGTCGTAATGCATTGTGCTGGGTTCCAGGAAGCAGCGTCACTTCTGGGAGTGATGTCACTTCCAGAAGTGGCGTCCTCGTGCATTTCTGGGAGCGTGCACTTCACGCACACGCATGGGATAATAGAGAGTACCACCACCACTTTTTCGCGGAAAAAAAGCCCTGGCTATAGGAATGTCTCAACCAACTCTGCAGAGGACTTGGATGAGACACTCCTAGAACAAATTACACAGTTCACAAAGAGATGGGACACAGTAGTCATGGGAGATTTCAATTACCCAGATATCAGTTGGAAGTCTAACTCTGCTAAAAAAGAAGGACTAACCTCTCTTTTTTTGAGAAAGTTACTACTTTGCTAGATCAGGGGAATGCTGTAGACGTAGTTTATCTCGATTTCAGTAAGGCTTTTGATATGGTTCCACATAATATCCTTGTTGACAAGTTGGTAAAATGTGATCTGGATTCTATTACTGTTAGGTGGATCTGTAATCGGTTGACAGATCGTACTCAAAGAGTGCTAGTTAATGGTTCCTCATCCTCTTGGAGAAGTGACAAGTGGAGTGCTTCAAGGATCAGTCCTGGGACCTGCTCTGTTCAACAAATGATTTGAATAAATGATTCAATAAATGATTTGAATGAAGGAATAGAGGGAACGTTTATTAAATTTGCAGATGATACTAAATTGGGAGGGGCAGCAAATACGGTCAAAGGCAGAGGATACTTGGTGATCTTCACAGGCTGGAAAACTGGGCTATAACAAATAAAATGTATTTCAACAGTTGAAATGTTGAAAGTTCTGCATTTGGGTAGGAAAAATCAAATGCATTTATAGGATGGGAAAGACTTGATGTGACGGACAGGCCCTGTTTGAGTGACAGATCCTGAACAGAATGTTGAGAGAGAGTGGCAGGGAGGAGCAGTTAAGACTGTTTAGAATGAGTAGTTGGGAGTTAAGACAGACTCTGGAAGAGAGTGGAGGGCTAGCAACCAGAGAAGGCAGATGTGTTTAGAGAGTTCTCTGAGGAGGACTAGTTAATGAGGTATCTGGAACGTTTAACCGTTTAAGGCTGTGCAGGAGGAAGATAAAATGTGCTTCAGTAAAGTTAATTGGTTCTGTTAACCATCTGAGTCCCGTTTGATAATTCCTGCCTATCTTATACACCCTGAGGGGAACCAGCCCTCAGCCCGTCAGACTAAGTGGCAGAGTTTGAGGAGGTGCTGGTGCAACGAAGTGACATTCAAGTTCCAGTTTGTGTCTGTGAGAGCTGAGCAGGATCCCACTCTGTCCAGAGAGTGAACCCGCTTCCAGCCAGAGTTCTAGCCTCATGAGAAGAGGTCTACAACACACCTACTGAGCCGGAGTGTAAGTGGTCCCTATTTCCATTCTCTCTCAGAAGGGTCCCTCGACCAGTGAATACTTCACAAGTGGTGACAGGAGCGGTGAGATCCCAAATCAGAACCGCCTTAAGCTAGCAGAATCCTTCACAAGGGGTGGCATCGAAGGGTGTCAGCCAGATAAGGAAGGGGGATCCGTCACACTTGACTTGGCAGTATTATGCACAAAAGGGATCTAGGGGTCTTAGACCACACGCTGAACATGAATCAGCAGTGTGATGAAGTAGCTAAACAGACAAATGCAAATTTGGGGTGAATCAACAAAAGTATAGCATCCAGATCATGCGAAGTGATGGTATCGCTCTACTCTGCTCTGGTTAGACCTTACGTAGAGTACTGTGTTCAGTTTTGGGCACTACAATTTAAGAAGGATATAGACAAGCTGGAACATGTCCAGAGGAGGGCAATGAGTACGGTAAGGGGTCTGGAGACGAAGTCTTCCGAGGAAAGGTTGAAGGAGCTTGTTATGTTTAGCCTGGAGAGGAGATGACTGAGAAGTGCTATGATAACCATCTTCAAGTACTTGAAGGGCTGTCATATAGAGGATGGTGCGAAGTTGTTTTCTGCTGCCCCAGAAGGTCGAATCAGAACCAACGGCTTGAGATTAAATTAAATGAGTTTTTGGCTAAACATTAGGAAGAACTTCCTAACAGTTAGAGCGGTCCCTCAGTGGAACAAGGCTTCCTTGGGAGGTGGTAGGCTCTCTGTCTTTGGAGGTTTTTAAGTAGAGGCTAGATGGTCATCTGACAGCAATGCTGATTCTGTGAACCTGGGCAGATCGCGAGAGGGAGGGCAGGAAGGGTTACATGAGTGCTTAGTTCTCAAGGCCCCTTCTTACATCTCAAGGTAATGCCGATCGCCATTTTGGGGTCAGGAAACGATTTCCTCCAGGCCAGTTTGGCTAGGAATTGTGGAGATGTTCTGCCATCTTCTGGGCATGGAGCAGGGGTCACTGGGTGTATGTGAGGGAAGGGAATTTACTGCATCACGCAGGGGTTGGACTAGATGGCCGTGGACATCCCTTCCAACTCTATGATTCTATGATTCAGTTGGCTTCATCCCTTTTCTTGCAAACTGGAGGCTGTGGGTTCGTCCATTGAGTCAAGCCATCTCATTTTGGGTCTTTGGATTGTGTCAGATGGAGAAGCCGTATGGATGTACTCCTGGAATTGGCCTTATTCCTCCATGACCAGCAATGGCGAGGAGTTAAGAGAATCTCATAAGAGCTGCAAGCGACCTTGGAGATCACCTAGTCCGTGCGATTGTTAAATGCAGAAGCACAGAGCTACAATATCCAGTTGCAAAGATATACCATGTGCCCTTTGTTAAAGATCAAGGATCTAGTCCTGGTTACACATGCCCATTAGACTGGATCCCTGAAATTTTACATCAGCTGCATCTGAGTTCTTAGAAACTACAGCTGGTCTAGAATGTAACTGTCATTACTAACAGGTACAATCCCATATGAGTGCATTACTCCAAATCTTCTAAAAACTGACCTGATTACTACAGCAGTTCCAAATTCTGAGATTAATTCCAATTCTCGTTTTGACCATTAAAGTCCTAATTAGTCCAAGGGTTTCTCAAAAACTGGCTTTGTTCTATGTTAACCTACCCACACTGAATTCTTCTGCAGATAATCTCTACATCCCCCTTACTGAAATGACTACACAGTCACAAGTGGGGCATTTCCAGAAGTGGCACTTAGACTATGGACACCCCTTCTAAATATCAGGGTTCTGATTAATTGCATTTCCAAGGGGTATTTGGTACTAATTAAATTTAGCTATCTTGTTTTACTAATGTTCTCTCTGCTGCTGGGCATTGCAATTCACTTATTGTTGATATCGATGTTATCATTAGTTTTCTATTTTTGGATGTTTATGTGTTACCATTCTCTAGCACTGTGGGCCAAACAACAGGATATATTTTTTTTTAAAAGGAGGAATCTAGGAGAGCCAGTTTGGTGTAGTGGTTAAGAGTGTGGGACTCTAATCTGGGGAACCGGGTTTGATTCCCCACTTCTCTACTTGAAGCCAGCTGGGTGACCTTGGGTCAGTCACAGCTTCTAGGAGCTCTCTCAGCCCCACCCACCCCACAGGGTGATTATTGTTGAGGGGATAAAAACAGTGTTTCATACCTGTAACTGTTGTTCATCTAGGTCTTCCGTGCAGTAACACATGGGACTGCGCACGCGCAGGCCTGCCGATCTCGGAGATTTTTATAGCTCTGAAACACTAGGGGGCGCCCTCGCCTCCCAGCGCGCATGCGCGGCCGTCTTTTCCCGCCGAAAAACGGCTCTAAAGAGGCGGGGCGCCCCCGACGTCCCCTCAGATCCTCTTCCGCCGCCGACTGCAAAGTATATACCAAGAGAATCAGCGGGGAAGGAGGGAGGGTATGTGTTACTGCACGGAAGACCTAGATGAACAACAGTTACAGGTATGAAACACTGTTTTTCATCGGCGGTCTTCCTGTGCAGTCCCACATGGGAGATTACATAGCCAAATACCTGGGTGGTAGGCGCAGAGGCATCATGACAGGAATATTGATTGGAGGACCGCTGTACCCACTGCAGTCTCTTTCCTGTCCAAGACGTCCAAAGCATAATGTTTCACGAACGTGTCAGCAGACGCCCAAGTCGCCGCTTTGCAGATATCCTGCAACGGAACACCTCTCAGGAGGGCAGCCGAGGATGCTTGAGACCTGGTGGAGTGAGCATGAACCTCCAAAGCACAAGGCAGGTTAGCACCCTTGTAACACAATAAAATAGCCTGTACCACCCAACGGGCCAGGGTCTGAGAGCTAGCCCCCCTTCCCTTCTTAGGGCCCACAAAACAAACAAAAAGATGGGAATCTTTCCTAAAAGGTCGAACCCTATCTAAATAGAAAAGGAGAGCTCTCCGTACATCTAACATATGAAGAGACCTCTCTGCTTCTGAGGTAAATTCCTTAAAGAAAACAGGCAGCGAGATCTCCTGTGCCAAATGAAATTTCGAGACCACTTTAGGTAGGAACTCAATCTTAGTACGAAGGACCACCTTATCCTGATGAACACTCAGAAAAGGAGGGTCACAGGAGAGGGCAGCTAACTCACCCATCCGTCGAGCAGACGTAATGGCTACTAAAAAGGCCACCTTGAAGGATAATAAATTCAATGGGCAAGACGCCAGTGGTTCAAAGGGTCTAGAAAGGAGTCGCGTCAGCACTAGCGGTAGCGACCATTGGGGAACCAATACCCTAATTGGAGGAAACAAAGTATTAAGTCCCTTCAAAAACAACTCAGAAGTGTAATGGGAAAAACTGTCTTCCTGTCAATAGGAGGGTGAAAAGCCGAAATAGCGGCCAAGTATACCTTAATGGAAGAATTGGCCAATCCCGATAGCTTAAGACCCCAAAGAAAATCCAAGACCTCAACAAGGGACGAAGCTAAGGGGTCAACCCCCCTGTCCCTACACCAAACAGAAAATTTGTCCCATTTCAGACAGTAAGACCGTCTGGTGGATAACCGACGGGCATTCTGGAGGACGTTCATCACCTCCGCCGAAAACCCTAGTCCTGGAGGATCAACCATGCCGTCAGTCTGAGTGAATGTACTTTGTGATGAAGCACTCCTCGAAACGACAGGAGATCTGGACAGTCCGGGAGATGACACATCTGGGTGTGCAGTCTCATCAGAGCATGGAACCATGGCTGCCTCGGCCAATCCGGTGCGATCAGGATTGCAGACGCTTTGTCCATCTGGATCTTGGATATCACCCTGGTCAGCAGGGGGATCGGGGGGAACATGTAGAGAAGGGGACCTGACCAACTCAACTGAAAAGCATCCCCAAGAGACTCGAGGCCGACGCCTCCTCTGGAGCAATACTGGGGAATCTTGTAGTTCTCTTCCGAGGCGAAGAGGTCTAACTCTGGGGTCCCCCAGTCTGTAAAAATAGGACGTAGATATTTAATGTGAAGGGACCACTCATGCGTGTCCTCTGCCAGCCTACTAAGATGGTCAGCGGTAACGTTTGTTTCCCCTGGGATATAGACAGCTAGCAGCCAAACTGAGTGAACTATCGCCCACTCCCAAATCCGCACAGCTTCCTCACATAGGGGTCTAGATAATGTACCTCCCTGTTTATTCAAATAAAACATGGTTGTGGTGTTATCAGTCAAAATTTGAACAGTCTTGTTACATACCATCTCAGAAAAAGAAACCAAGGCATAATAGACTGCCCTCAACTCAAGGAGATTGATGTGTTCCTCACTCTCAGAGTCATCCCACAATCCATGGGTATAGGACCCTAGGCAATGGGCACCCCACCCCAAACTAGAAGCATCAGTAGTAATTGTGAGGTCTGGCTGTCTGTATCCAAAGCCTACTCCCTCAAAAAGGTTAGCGTCATGTAACCACCACTCTAAAGAAGACAGAACTGTACGAGGGATACTCAGTTTTTTTCGTTGAGAGTCCCTTTCTGGACTAAAGGTTCTAGAAAACCACCCCTGAAGTGGTCTCATACGTAATCTTGCGAAAGGTACCACTGCCGTAGTCGCAGCCATATAGCCCAACAGGACTTGAACAAGTCTGGCAGACTGAAATCTACATCTCTTAAATTTTCTAATAAGGGCCTTCAGTTTACTCGCCCTGTCCAGAGGTAAGAAGCCCGCATTTTGGTTTCCATCAATAATGGCACCAATAAATTGGATAACCTTAGAAGGGGGTGAGCGACGATTTCTTCAAATTCACAAATAACCCCAACCTTAAGCAAGCAGCCAGAGTAATATTAATCTGGCATGAGACATCCTCTGCAGATTGCCCAACTATGAGCCAATCATCTAAATATGGAAAAATACAGCAACCCTGTGTTCTGAGGTAGGCAATAACCACTGCCATACATTTAGTGAACACCCTAGGGGCTGTGGATAACCCAAATGGGAGAACACGGTATTGAAACACTCGAATGCCATAAGTAAAGCGAAGAAATCTCCTATGCTCAGGAAATATAGAAATATGAAAATACGCGTCCTTCAAATCCAGCACCCCAAACCAAGAGTTCGGGGGCAACAAGGACAGCACCATCTGTAGTGTGGTCATCTTAAACCTCCGACCTCTGATGGATTTATTCAATTTTCAGAGATCCAAAATGGGGCGAAGACCCCCATCCTTCTTGTCTACTACAAAAAGGTTAGAGTAGAACCCCAGGGAGGAGGTGGTTGAGGGAATTTCCTCGATAGCCCCTTTCAAAAGTAAAGCAGACAACTCCGAGACCACCCCAGGTTGGGGTGACGACGAAGAGAAAACAGGGAGCGAGAGACTAGGGTAATGAACAAATTCAACTTTATATCCAAACTTAACTATGTCCAAAACCCAAACATCTGAAGTGATTTCACACCACTCATCAAAAAAGGTAAACAACCTGTCCCCAAAGAAGGGTTCAGGACCCTGTAATTGTCAGAATTGCTTTTGAGTAAGCCCCGACTCCTTGGCTTGATGCGGAGGGATGTTATGTCGGGTCTTGTGGCCTTGTTTCTTCCTCTGGAACGAGGGTTGTGGGCTATAGTGTCGCTGCTGCTGGGAGCCATACCCATAATAAGGTTGATATCGGTGTTGACGATACCTGGGATACGGCTTGAACTGCGGGCGACCAGGTTGTTGCTGTGTTACACCATACGAACGTGCAGTCAGCCTGTCCTTACGTTTCTTCGACAAGTACTCATCTGTCTTGTCCGAAAACAGGTTCTGACCCTCAAAGGGTAGGTCTTCTACCTTAGCACGTGTCTCCATAGGCAAGGCCGTGGTCCTCAGCCAGGCAAACCTCCGTAGCACAAGAGAGGACAATAGCGCCCTGGCAGATGAGTCAGCCATATTTCGACTAACCGTAATTTGGTGTCGTGATAACCGTACAGCTTCCTCTTGGATAACCCGAAGGAAGGTTCGCTGGTCTTTAGGCAACTGAGGGAGAAATGTAGCCACCTTTGTCCAAAGCAGAAGTTGGTAGGCAGACATCATAGCGGCATAATTGGCTATCTTAATGCCAAAAGCCGAAGATGAATAGACCTTTCTGGCTAAGGAATCAATCTTCCTACTGTCCTTGTCAGAGGGAACAGATAAGGATCCTTGTTTAGGTTCTGCCTGCATATCTTCTGTAACCAAAGAAGAAGGAGGAGGATGTGCGGATAAGAAAGGACACTGTTCGTCCTTAACTCGATAAAGGTTCTCAACCTTCTTGTTGGTAGCCGGAGTCGAGGTCGGTTTCAGGTTAAGTCCCGAGAGCAATTCCACAAAACCTTTAATCATGGGGAAGGCAATAGTCGGAGTCGACCCTGAATACATGTGCTTCAGGATCTTGTCTGTCGACCGTGGTTCCGAGGAGACCACATCGATTTCAAGTGCCTTCGCCATTCTCTGCAACAGCTCATTGTAAGCGCGGAAATCTTCCGTAGGCGAAGCTTCCTCCGATGGGCCAATGGTTCCGTCAGGTGACTCAGATGGTGAGTCATATTTATCACAGGTAAGGTATTCATCATATTCGGTGTCATAATACCTTGGGGTCCGTCTGGAACCTTCCACTGGAGTAGCTCGAAGGAAGGGAGAGCGTGAACGGCGACCTAGTTCCCAGTCGGATCCGAAGGAATCCTCTCCATAACGACGGGTCGAGTAAGGGCTGTATCTGTCAGAACGCCTAGATGAACGACCTCTGTCAGAACGGGAAGACCGTGAAGACCAGGAACCACGAGAAGGTGAACGTGGTACCCCTGAAGGAGTCGGAGGTCTATCCACCATGATAACATCTGATTCTCGAGACCTGGTAGACGCTGGCGTTCTCTTTGGAGAAGCCGCATCTCCGGAACCACGAGACACGGTTCCGAGTAGTTGTTCCTGTTGTACCCGTTGAGGGGCAATCACACTCTCCAAGACTTGTTTGTCTGATTTGGATGACAGGTGTTTCCTCTTCTTCTTTTTCTTCTTTTCTAAGACAAGAGGAGTCGGATCCGAGGCTAGCGGACGGTCCGACACCGAGCCACTGCGGGATGTTCTCGGTTCCGACGGGGCTAACGAGCCCCCTCTTTTCGGAGAGGTCACTGCTTTGGAGCCCGAAGGTTCCGATGCTGGTCTCGACTCCGAGGTCGGGTCCGAAGAGGTCGGAATCATCGGCGCCGATGCGGTTCGAACCATACGTCTCGGGCTCGGGTGGCTGGGCGTCGGAGAACGGGGAGACTTCCCGGAAGACTTCCTAGCGGGGGTAGAAGCTCCCTCGAGCGCGGGTGACTTGCTCTGAGTAGAGGGGTCAGTCGCAGCCATAGCGCGTCGCCACAAATAGGCTTGGAGCCTTCCCGAACGTTCTGCCCTGGCCTTCGGGGTGAAGGTGCGGCAGTATTTACAGACCTGCGGATTGTGTGACTCTCCAAGGCAGTAGAGGCACTCTGAATGACCATCAGACTTGGTCATCTTTCGATCACAGGTCGTACAACGCTTAAACAGTGCAGTATCCGACATTTTCCGTCCAAAGAAACAACAGAGCTAACAAGAACCTCTTCAGTCGGTGGCAAAAGAGGAACTGAGGGGACGTCGGGGGCGCCCCGCCTCTTTAGAGCCGTTTTTCGGCGGGAAAAGACGGCCGCGCATGCGCGCTGGGAGGCGAGGGCGCCCCCTAGTGTTTCAGAGCTATAAAAATCTCCGAGATCGGCAGGCCTGCGCGTGCGCAGTCCCATGTGGGACTGCACAGGAAGACCGCCGATGAACAATAGCATACTTTGTAAACTGCTCTGCCACATTATCCCAGACTGTATGGCTTGCATTTGCCAAACATGCAAGTAAGTTTTTTAAAAAATTGACATCTAGACAAAATTCACACACAAACTTAAGGTCCATTTCACTGCAGCTACATGAGAAAAGGAAACTTTCCTTTAATCTAAGGATAGAAGGTCTAGTGAGTCATAATAGGTGACAATGCAAAGCCCATATATCAACCTTCCACTCGAAAATCTGATCTATGTATCATTGAATATAACATAACATTCCAGATGCAGAAATCAGAAACAGGGCACTCTACTAAAGGGTTTGGTGTTTAGTACAATGTAAGCAAGCAGAATTAGGCAACGCTAGATATTAACATACTTATCTATAAAATCATCCGCACTCTTCTTAGGCATATTGTCTGCATGTCGAAGAAGCCAAATAATTTCATCACGAGCAAATGATAGTGCCATAAATACAAAAAGCGCCTGGGCGGAAGAAAAAGAACACACGTTCACATGTTTCTATTCCATACTTATTTTGTACATATACTCCAAAGAAAAATGAATTTCACTCTATAAATAGTCTGTATTTACACACACGAAAGAAACCCACCGAATTTTAGAGGACAATGTATGAAATTAGCTATTCTTCAGTTTATTTTATAGACAAAATGATAATCACCTTGGGTCCTAACAACCCCGGCTGATCCGACAGGACGGTAGCAAGCTCCTTCA
Organism: Eublepharis macularius; assembly: GCF_028583425.1. Lineage (NCBI taxonomy): Eukaryota > Metazoa > Chordata > Lepidosauria > Squamata > Eublepharidae > Eublepharis > Eublepharis macularius. The sequence goes on along the minus strand of NC_072791.1, from coordinate 216,282,248 downwards.
GTGCAGACCGTAAAAATTTGCGTCTTTCTCTGTGCATCGAACCACTTTTGAGAATAAAAATATTGTGATTAATCAACAACATACTACTCTGATCAAAAAGAATAATTCAAACCGCCCCTATGACAAAGGAACTAAAACATATTACACTGCTTCTTGCCCAAGGATATGATGTGAAAAGTTCAATCAATTGCTCTGAGAACTGCAACCTCTTTACACCGCTAAACATGGTTTTCCTAGAACTTAGAAGGTTTGATAATGACTGACAGGCCTTGAAGATCCAGAGGTCACAAGCCTACCAGAACTTTAAACATACTAACTCTCATACCTCTCTCATCCTTTATCTAAAAGCTCAACAGCGACACAGAAAGAAAAAGGGCATATAAATCCAGGCGCTGGTTATTGCAGGCTTCTGTAAATCGTAACAACAAAGCTTTCTGGAAAATAGTTAACAGTTTCCTAAAAAGTTCAACTGCTCAGGCTAACTTAGCAATCTATCCATGGGGCTGGGAACACCATTTGGAAACCCCAACATAGTTTCAATAGATGATACTCTAGAGAAACCTGAGGATTTGCCTGTTTGGGATCCACTTTCAATGGATGAAGTTACTATGGTTGTTGTGGGTTTTCCGGGCTGTATTGCCGTGGTCTTGCCATTGTAGTTCCTGACGTTTCGCCAGCAGCTGTGGCTGGCATCTTCAGAGGTGTAGCACCAAAAGACAGAGATCTCTCAGTGTCACAGTGTGGAAAAGATGTAGGTCATTTGTATCCACTCAGGAGGGGTGGGGTTGAGCTGAGTCATCCTGTAAGAGTTTCCCAGGGTGTGGAATGCTAATGGCGGGAGGCTTCACTGTATCCTGAGGAGGTTCTTTTGCATATGGATTGGTGCTTGATGTGCTAATCTTCTCTGCAGGGCTATTGTCGGGTGTGGAGTGTTTTGTTGGCCTGGTGTTTTTCAGAACTGGAGCCCATGCTCTGTTCATTCTTAAGGTTTCTTCTTTCCTGTTGAAGTTTTGCTTATGCTTGTGAATTTCAATGGCTTCCCTGTGCAGTCTGACAAAGTAGTTGGAAGTGTTGTCCAGTATTTTGGTGTCCCAGAATAAGATACTGTGCCCTGTTTGAGTTAGGCTATGTTCAGCCACTGCTGATTTTTCAGGCTGTCCAAGTCTGCAGTGTCTTTCATGTTCTTTTATTCTTGTTACTGTTGATTAACAGAGACTGGTAAGGCTCTAAATTGTTGTTAACAATTTAGAGACTGGACCTGATTTGGTTTCACGTGATCTTTGGTTGGTGGTTGCCTATAATTGACCCTAGTTGGTGGTCACCTATAATCGCTGACTTGTTTATGGCAGCTGATGGATCAGGGCTAATACCTTACCTGAGATGGCTGGAAACAGTAGTGCCCATTTATAAGAAAGAGGCAAGAAAGTACCTTGCTAATTATCACCTCTTTCAGTCTTTCATCTATCTTGGGTAAATTATATGCCTCCCATCTACAACATAAACTGGATAACTGAATGAAAGCGACTCAGACACTGGCTTCAGGAAAAGGAACTCTATCTTGCACCATGCATTAGTCTTGTCTCATTTGGCCGAGAAATATCTTACAGGCAGCGTTTGATTCAATCTCCAGAAAAGTGCCGATGGAAGAAATCAGAAGCCACAACTATACCTATGAGGCTATTATTTCTAAACAAGCAACTATATAAAGCCTTCCTCGTTCAAAGTGCCATATAATTCCCAAGGTTCCCATTCTACAGCCACTTGGAGGGGGTACACCAGGGCTGTGTTCTTGCTCCCCATCTTTTCAATCTTTTCTTGTATGATCTTCCTCAGAAATTTGCTTCTACTCACCCACATATCCCGTATTCTTAATTCTTATTCTTTTATATGCTAATGACACTTTCTTAACTCTCTCACTCTCAGCAATTGGTACACATCAAACATTTAAAATATTTGCCAAATACTGTAAATTTGAATCATTAAATGACAGCTATCGAAAATCAAAGATAACGGTTAATGGCCAGATTTGTGCACCCCATTATGTGGTTGCTTGATGCGCGCAACTTCACAGATTCAATTATTTAGGCTTCCATTTCCACTCGTCTCTTTCTTGGATCCTGCACTGTAAGCAAGTTTGGGTCAGTATCAGAATAAATCCTGCAGCTATGCAAAGGTTCTTTTCCTCCGCTGGTGGGCATTACATTCCCTCAGCCTTGCAAGGGTATAAAGTCATGGCTCAGTATTATACACAGGCCCAATTTGGATTTAAGCAATTAGGTCTTTCTTGCTTCTACTGCTTTCCTGTGTGCTCTTTTGGCCTAGGCATAGTAGTCACCTTTGTGACTAGAGGTGGATATGAAGCAAATTTCAGTTATAGCTTGGCCTGCAGCAATTAAGTTTAGGCCGCCTCTTGCTCTGTCTGACTCCCTTCCAACTACGGTGAACTAGCTTCCTACTCCAGCCCTTGGAGGCAGAGGATAGACAAGAAAAGTGCCAGTCTGGGTCTCTCTCACTTATCTGTTGGTGCTGGGGTTAAACAAAGCCCACACACTAGTAATCGAAAGGCCCGAAGAGCTGGACTGGCAAATGCTAATAGCCAGGGCTTTTTTTCTGGGAAAAGAGGTGGTGGAACTCAAGTGAGTTGCCCTCAGAGAAAACGGTCACATGGCTGGTGGCCCCACCCCCTGATCTCCAGACAGAGGGGAGTTTAGATTGCCCTCCGTGCGCGGAGGGCAATCTAAACTCCCCTCTGTCAGGAGATCAGGGGGTGGGGCCACCAGCCATGTGACCATTTTCAAGAGGTTCCGGAACTCCGTTCCACCGCGTTCCTGCTGAAAAAAAGCCCTGCTAATAGCTGACACTAAGTGAGTCATCTCACCTACTGATCTGGGTTTAGGGGCCTTACTTTCCCTTTGCTTAAAGCAAAGGGAAAGTATCCTATCTTCTGGTCCCTGCTTACCATAGGCTGTTCTCCTTAGCCCATTCCAACATGCTCCCTTTAGCAGAGTTAACTGGAAGATTCAGGGGAACTCCATGTCCCTGTGGCAAGCAGGCTGTTGAATCTACACCACACATTCTCCGCTTCGCTGCAAGATATATGCTGATCAAAGAGCCAATGCTCTTTCTCAGATTCCTTTTCAGTCCGCTCTTTGAATTGCCATCCGTTGTATCTCCTTTCAGGGTATGAAAAGAGGACTACAAAACAGTGGCAAAATTTATTTCATGGGCACTAAAACATCATGACCAACAGAGTTCTAAGGACCTTGATCTAACTCTTATAGGCGGCATGTTGGTATTTTAGGTACTGTAAAAATACAGTCGTTTTGTTGCGAGGCAGCCAGTCGCCACCTCCTCCCAGGATGAATCAAGCCCTGTACTGGAGGAATCCTCACTTGAGCTGCGGGATTTAGAGGCAGAGCCAGCGAAAGCAGCAGCAGGAAACGAGGATTGCTCATTCTGGCAGGACACGAAAGAAATGCAAGAGAGAGGAGAGTGTCAGCCACCACCAGAGCCTCCTGAACCAGCTGATCGCAGGAGATGCCGGGAGCGGCTGACAGCACAGGAGAGACGAAGAAGCGCCCAGTCAATTGCACAATTTTGGTCAGTACTAGCTCCTGAAGCAGAGTCTTTACAGGAGCAGGAATGACAAGCCAGTGAGAAGCAACACTTGTGCTTCAGAAATGAGTCAGCTAATTAGGCAGATAAAAGGAACATGCCGGGCAGGGTGTGTTGTGGAAGCAACCTTGCCCACCACCAATCCTCTGAGCTGATTCACTCAGCGGACAGAGGATTACCTTGTGCACTGCCTTGCGTTTTGTCTTGCAAACCTGTTCTTGTTTTTTTAAGCTAGAAACCCAGTTCCTGTCTCCTGACCTGGCTCCCTAGCTTTGGACCCTGAATTCCAGACCTTCCTGCCCACTCCCTGCTTTTCGGAAGGAGCCTTAGGCTTCTGTACCGGTTTGTGATTTAGTTCTTGTCTATTGCCCTGGCTGTAGGCGATTCCATCTGTGCATCCCAAGACTCCAAAGTAGCGTAAAAACATCAGGATCTGTCCCGGACACGACATTTGTTTTGATTACTTATCACAGTGTTGTGCAATCCAGAGGCTAGTGTACAATAAACACCAGGGCTTCCCCTTGAGTGCAACACATTTTAACTTTTTATTATGTGAAACAATTGATTCTGAATTGTTTATACACATTTGTACTGAGTCCAGCCTGAGTAAGTCCAACAAGCCATTGTGCTTTATGGACTATTTTACTGAGAACAAAGAGAAGATCCAAGACTAGAAGCAAGCACACGGGGTGGCAGAGGGTGGGATTCATGGTACAAAGCATAGATCCGAATATTCAAGTAAGTAAGTCTGCATGGATGCAGTTGTCAATTCCTCACACACACAATCCCTCCAGAGTTGCCTAACAGGGAGGACTGGGAAGCAGTAGGGCAAAAAGGTATCAGCGAACTCTACAATGCCCATGAACAGAAGTCACTTCAGTTTACAAAATGGGATCGCTAGAAAGCTGGAGCTTCAGCTGACGATAAAAGTAACCGATCAGAATTCTATGAGCACACTTACGCATGTGATACGGCAGCTTCCTTGCACTCTCTTATGTCATTAATACGTTTGTTATAGCTGCAAGTGTAAAGAAAACACATGAATATACCAGTGAAACAATTATTTTCCATATCTCTACAGATTCATGAGAACAGGAACACTTCCTTGAACAGCAAGATTTGGGTCCAAGAGGACCTTAACTAGATTTCCAGAGTATGAGCTAGAGAGTCAAGTTCACTCTGGAAATCTAGTTGGTCTTCAAAGTGCTACTAGGCCTGAATCCTGCTCTTCTATAGCAGACCAACATGGCTTCTCACCTGAAACTTTCTTGAACACTACTATCAGAGATAAACGACCCCTGCTGAACACTCAGGGTCCTATATTTTAAGTCAAATGTCACCTCAAGACTTCAGAATGAAATATCTGACATCCATTTCATCACATAAGAGCAACCCAACTTTACTGTTGTCAAGAGATGAATTGGGAAGGAGCTCCACAATACAGTGTTCCACCGACTGGGATCAGATATCACAAAAAATAACACAGGTGGCTTTGTCACGGAAGCGGCAAAGCAATTCATTTCCCCATTTGTATCAGGCCGCGGCACGTCATGGGTAAGATCCCCAAACCTCTTTTATGCACACACAAGAATGTGGGGGAACACAGCAGGATTTTTTGAAAAAAAACTTGTTTTTCTTTGAACATCCGGTACTTGTGCCTTACCACAAGGCTGTGGCAGTTTTGATTTCAAAAAGAAGTTGCCAAGAAAAAGCTTTCAAGTAAATCAGCAAGTACTGTATTTACTCAATAGGGAGATGACCCTAACGCCCCTAAAACAAAAGCTGGCTATACATAAAAAGAGATGACCTTGAATTTAAGAAGCCCCCCTTCAAGAAAAGAGGCATGCCAGCCAGCAGTATCCTCCTCCAACCAACCTCTAGCTTCCCAATCCCTACGCCAAGCTGCCCGCTCCTGAGATATCTGCTGCCATAGTAACCGTGCCTTCTGCCGGTGCCTCTCTGCCAGTCCATTTAATCTGCAGCCAGAAAGCACGAAAGGAGGAGAGTGACCCTCTGCAATTCAGTCGCATGAGCTGCTTCCTCGGTTGCATGGGCTGCTTCCATCCAGCTCCCCAGCTGATGCGAGAGGCTTGCCCTTTCTCTCCCTCCACGCTTTCTGGCCAAGCCAGAAAGCACAAAAGAAGAGAGTACACTAGCAGCACTTCCAGGCGGTGTGACCAAGCTGCAAGCCCTCAGGCCGCTCTCTGCAGCTGCAGCAGAGAGGCACAGTAGCTATGGATCAGCTGTGCTGTAGCAGTGCCCGCAGCCCCTCAGTAACAGAGCCGGAGCAATTTTACATAAATTTGTATTTGAGTTTAAGACAACCCTCCCCCTTTTTAAAGGCCCCAAAATGTAAAAAGAAAAATGTTTTGGGGTAAAGATGCTCATTGCATTTACAGAACTGAATAAATACTGTACTGTGCAATACAGGAATGCTGTACATATCTTAAAATACATCCAATTTAATTATATCTTAACCAGGGCTTTTTTTCTGGGTAAAGAGGTGGTGGAATTCAGTGGGTTGCCCTCGGAGAAAATGGTCACATGGCTGGTGGTCCTGCCCCCTGATCTCCAGGCAGAGGGGAGTTGAGATTGCCCTCTGCGGCAATCTCAACTCCCCTCTGTCTGGAGATCAGGGGGCAGGGCCACTGGCCATGTGACCATTTTCAAGAGGTTCCGGAACTCCGTTCCTCTGCGTTCCCCCTGAAAAAAAGCCCTGATCCTAACTAAAAAAATATACTCTAAAGACAAAGGCTTCTAAGACACAGTGCAAATACAAAGTTAACTGCAGTTAAGGCATCGGCCTTGGAAGTCACGTGCCTCTCCTCGTTCGCTATTGTCCTTTCAGATGCCAATGTCCCTTTGGCCCCAGTTTCGTCCTTACACCCAATGGCTGATAGCCTTGGGAAAAACAGACACCAGATGCTACAGCATAAGCTTGTTAAAACTGAGGCTCTGGATCTGGTCTTGGGGGCGGGGGGGAGTTCCTCATTCATTTATGCTTGCTTAACAATGAATGGAAATATACCTGAATAAAAGCAGGCAAGCGACTTCACGCTTTAGAAGTACAGTACAGAAGAAACACACTCCTACTGCCTACTTTGGATGGGATATCACACAAGACCATTTTCGCTCTGTCAACATATCACATCGTGCACAGCTTAAAAGAGTGGCAGGCTACTGCAATCTAATTCGTAATAAGAAACATCGTACCCTCTTATGTTTACAAATAGGTCTTCTGCAGCTTTGTGAATATGGAAAACTTCGTCTCGGAACAGAGCTAGGCAAGAGCTGCTCTGAAGGGCCAGCTTCCAAAGAGTCAACGCAGTTGCATCGCTATTCAGGATCCCGTGGCACAAAATAAATCCAACTTTGAAAAGAGAGGGGCGGGGGGGGGGGGGAGAACCACAAAATAAGGTCAAGCAGTGATTAAAATGTTTAGAACGAACATTAAAACAAAGTTGCAAGCTATTCGTTTGACTTCAAGACAAACATAAATGACATTATACATCATTTTACGACAACCAACCATGTGAAACTTCAGCCTGGTTGCTCCGAAATAGGCAACTGTCTTAACGCACCACGACAGCTTAAAATAAAAGAGCAAATGCATAGTGAACTGGAAAAGCAAAAAAAAAAAAAACACTCTAAGAACTGATCTGCAGCTTAAGAGGAAAAAAATTCTTTGTTATCACTCTTCTTTAAAGGGGGACTTAAACAATGGCAAATTCATGTGCCTCTTATGAGCAATACACTCATTACAGGTACGTTATTCCAACAGATCAGCTTTTGGATCTATTACAGATTTCTGCAAAATCAGAATGTACAAACAAGTACTTCAACAATCCATTCAATAAGACATAACAGACATGAACCAGTCCAAATCAAGCATTTTAAAGTCCCATTTATGTTAAGTGAGGAAAATTTAAGCACATGTTTAACTCTGCCACTGAAATCAACTTTGTCTGAAACACAGTAATTTTCAAGAATTGGAGAATAAGAACCGATGTAGACACATTGCCAGCTCCTTTACTAAGGTAAAAGATCAGATCATTTTCTCTCACATGGCCTGTGACTGCCACCATCTCCTCTTTTTTCTAGCCTTAATCAAGATTAATAGTTATCACAACATTACTGATTGCTGGTAAAAGTAGGCTTTGCTCTTAACCAGGTTTTGAAACCTGGAAGATTTGAAGATTATCTTGGGTGAACAGCAAGCCCTAAACAACTCTAGCTCTGTTCAATCACGATGCTGATACAATAATTAAATATGGGCTCAGGACATCCAAGGAAACTTGCAAATGAGAATAATGGAACTATGGGAGGTGACTGAAGATCTTATTCCTCTTACCACAGTTTAAAGGATGGGAACAGTTACATCTATACTGGCTCTAAAGAGGGTGCATTACATATTGAAAGAAGTTGCAACCGCTTTAGTAGATTTAACTTACAGATGATCCATTTCTCCATTGTATCCAGAGAGAGGTATTCACATGGCATCTGTTTGGAAAAACAAGCTGTCAAAATTAAATGACTCACAGCAGCAATTCATGAGCTTTGGGTGCAATGCAATCCCTTAAACAAAAGTGATCTTGTCAATATTCATTAGGGGTGTAAGGCAGACAAATCATTGTAGAAAAAAAGGAAATGCAGCTGCTTCAAAGCTATAGATTAGCTTGAAGAATACCTTCTAAAGCCTCACCATGACCATTAGAAATATATCAACTGTTGCTTGCCTTTTGTAGGAGTGCAGCCTAAAACAGCACAGTCTGAGTGCAGAATAGGTCAAACAAGAGGGGCCATTACAGCTTAGTGGTAAAGCTGTTTGAGTCCAAGAAAAAAAAAACGCACGTGCAACAATCTAGTAGACTGAGATGATGACTCCTGGCAAGATCTGATGAAACGACTTGAACATTGGCTTTGAATGCAGAGTTCCCAAATTGTGCTCAGTCATGGACCAATTTGCACTCAGGATGGTTACAATACACATCCTTTGGAACAAAAATCAAGCGGTCCTTTACAATTAATTGTTGCAGCTCCCTTTGCAGAAGAATGATTTTCTAGACTCTTGGTGAGTACTGTTTGGCTTTCTCCTTCCCACTGCTACCCTTAACTCCCTTACCCCCCAAGCTACTTCTAAAGCCTAAGGAACTGAATGTGATGTGGCAGGAAAGGGGGGGGGGTGAGCTGCAAAAATCAGAGATACTTAGTGCCGCCCCCACCAACTGCAATAGAAAGAAGACCCGCTACACAAACAGAAATGCATTCATACATCTCTGGATCCAAACTGTGAGATTCTCTTGCTCCCCTTGCGGAGTCTAATCTCTTCAGAGGGGTGAGGTGGTTCCTCTCGATTCCAAAGACTGGAACCCAGAGGAGCCCCTTCTTTCACCGGGCAGAGCCACCAGCAAACCCATACCGGGTCCCAAGGTGGCCTTACTTAGAAATAAAGGCATCTGCTTAGAAATATAGACATCTTTATTAATAAACAATTAAGCAAAGTAATCAAAAGCCAGTCTCAGCAGATCTTTAAGCAGTAAAACAATAAAACTAGCTGTCCTAAAATAATAATAGTTGGTACTTGGCGCTCCACAGCATGGAGCAATTAGCTAAGCAGTAGCAAGGCATTCAGGCCAAGAGTACATAACCCCTGGTAGAGATACAGGGGGTGCCTCATAAGAATATCCAGAGGCCGAACCGAAAGAGAATCAAAGAACCCTGTACACCTGACTCCTGCTAAGTTACAGGTTTCTAGGTGTTCTACCTGATGACCAATGTTAACTAATGGAAAGCCTCACTTTAGGGAATCTTCCAGAATTGTCACATCACTGCTCCTTTCTTTTCTCTCCCTACTCTGAAATGAATTAGTGCCATTCTCCTAGCCTGGGGTCCAGATTTCAGGGGGTCCATGAACTCAGATGGGAAAAAATTACATCCTTGTTTTCATTCATCTAACTGTAATTATTTATTTTATTTAATACATTTAAAAACTTTATTCTGAGAAGGGATCCATAGGCTGCACCAGACTGCCAAAGCGGTCCATGGCACAAAGAAAGTGAAGAGCCCATGTCCTAGCTGGAAGGCCTTGAGGAGACAGCAGGGAATAATAGCTTCTTGGACCAGGTGCATCTCCTTAAGAGAACTAAGAATTTCGTTTTCAAATTAACCATTTGATGGAACAGGGCTTTCTTGCATTACACAAACCCTTGCTTCTTAATTCAACAGTTGACCATCCAAGATAGACTGAGCTAACAAGATAAAATCCAATTTAATTGTTCAAAATTCGGCTTAACTTTTGTTATGCAATAAATCAAGAGGACAAAGAAAGAGAGGCATGGGCTGGTATTGAAATTACATGCAGTTGCCAATTCCATCCTGAAGTGATGTTGGCTGATTCCGCACACGTTGGATAATGCACTTTCAATGCACTTTAGCTATTGTTTGGAAGTGGATTTTTTGTTTCACACTCGAAAAATTCAGTTCCAAATGATCTCTAAAGAGGATTGGAAGTGCATTATCCAACGTGTGCAGAATCAGCCTGTTTCACAGAATAGCAACAGCGCAACTTAGAAAAAAAAAATCACACTCATAGTTTAATGGCACATGCCCGCCCCCTTAATATAATAATTAAGTTTGAGAGTCAAACGTTTGACTCTTTTTCCTTGATGTAATATTATAACAGAAACATACTGTGTCGGACTGTGCAGGATTAAGCATTGTGCTGGGGGCACTGATGAGGCTCAAAAGCTGTGCATTTCTCCACTGGTCGGCGGAGAGGTTTCGCCGAGGATAGACCATCTGGAGCGAGATTAGGGCATCAGAAAGAGCCTAGAAAATAAACAATTCAGTAGTAAGTACAGAAGGCATGTTCTCAAACATTAGCTGTTCAGCATAACAAACACACGTTTGGGGTTTACTAGTCTTGTTGGTCTTTAAGGTGCTACTGGAGTTGAATCTGGCTAATCATAAAATAAGGACATTTAACAGCTAATCTCTCTATCAAAGTATTGTCAAGTATCTCGCTTTCCCCAGGTTGCTGAAACAAGCCAGAATGTGAACATTTATTCAGCTTTGTGCGCAATAAACTACCATATGCACACGAGGGAGGCGCACACACCATAAGCAAGGTTCCAAATACCTATCCTTATTAAGCTCTGCATGACAAGCAATGTATTCTGCTTGCCGACACTCACAACTCTGGAAGCTGACAACAGCCGGAGCCACAGCTGCACCCCCAAGCAGGCTTCTTATTTATTATGAAATTGACAAGACTGCAGGTGGGTCCTGAACGTTCCAGTGTGGACTCTATGACTGCTCCACAGCCATCTCTTCCTCTTGAGGCTGCCACAGAGTAGAAATGTTGACCAACCTCAGCACAGTTTTTCTTTTTGAGAAGTTGCCTTGAGAGCATTTTATCTTTTAAGTGACTAACAATTAGTAACTAGTACCCAATAAGTAATAAAACAAGCACCGAAGCAAGGTACCCCTGCAAGGGCAACTGCATACACTTTGTTCACAAGATCATATTCTACCCAAAGCACAGAGAAAGCAAAAAATGGGCACGAAGGCTGGTTCCTAATAGCCCCCAAACAGTATCTATATGTAAATGAACCGCAATTTCACTTTGCTCACCAAGAAATGAATGCTTTTTACTGTAGTTGGACAGTTAACAAAATGTAATGGGTTGGATTCTACAAACTGTGAGGGAAAGGCACTCATTCTTACCCACTTGCCCCTCGGCAGAGGTGGGATGGTTTTTCCTGCTACCCCCCCCACACACACACACCTTTATGCTCCAGCGGCATTTTGTCCACAACGTTACCAAGCACAGCTTCTTTGGAACTACTTGGGAGACGATCCATCCCCACAAATGTCCTTGTGCTTGAATCACAGGATTCATGCAATGGCATGTAGAAAAAGGCAAAGTGAAAAAAGGGCCAGCAGAACATAAAGAGGGGACTGAACCTGAAACAGGGAGGCTGGGGCTCAAAACCTCTTCCTGTATTTCTTGTACAAGAAATTATCCCCAGGCTCCAGTATAGATATGTATGAGAAGAATATTAATCACCTGACACAAGTGTTGTTGTGATTGAGAATCACAGAAGAGCAATTTTTTGTTTAAACTGTATAACCACATGCAGGTTCTATGCACACTGGGATGCAGCAGGCTCAGATTGCATGGGCGCAATGTGTGTGTGCAGGGGTCATTTCGTAGAAAAAGAGCTGGAGGAACTCATTAGCATAACTCATTAGCACAACTCATTAGCATATGCCACACCCCTTGCTGTCACCGGAAGCGTGTCACTAGCATAACTGATTTGCATATGCCACACACCCTGACATCACCTATCCTGGCTGTTTTGGACCCAATCCTGGCCATTCAGGGCCGAAACTGAGCCCAAAATGGCAAAAAAGGGCTGAAAATGGCCGAAAAGGGCCCCAAAATGGTCAGGATCGGGCCGCTGCTGAGTGGGAGAGTGATCCACCACCTGTCAGAGCCCCGATCTGGGCCATTTTGGCCCCAATCCAGGCTGAAACAGGCCCAAAATGGCCGAGAGTCAGGTGGGTGGGGCCACCTGACATGTGACCTCTTTGGGGAACTGCCGGAACTGCGTTCCTGTGCGTTCCCCCTCGAAATGAGCCCTGTGTGTGTGTGTGTGTGTGTGTGTGTGCAATCTTCCCCCCCACCCTAGGTTCCTGGCTCTTAGTACAAAAAGAAGTCACTATTCCTATTTCCCAAGAAGCACGGCAATAAATATGGCTTAGGATACCCTTTGGCCAACAGGCTCTGGAGAAATGCTGACCCCTGCATTTATGTTGAGGAAAGAGCATTTGAAGGGAAAGGTGAAATTTTTTTGCCTTTTCACGCAAATGTGCTCAGCGAACAATTTAAATACTGCTAAACGCCCACAAGAATGGGAGGGGAATGCTGAAAAATTGAATATAAACTTCTCATCCTGTATTCAGCAACATAAAAAGAAAGCTTCACACGTACTTTACTATGTGGTACAAATTCCTCCATCATCTTCTTCAAAGGATTCTCATAATCTACAATCATCTGGCCGAGACGTGGATATTCCCGATCACTAAAGACAGCAACAAATGTGATGAAGAGATTTTATGAAATATGCCTCCGATCCCAAAGGCTGCCTCCACGTAGTGCATTTTTACCTTGCTCCATGGGTCATTTCATGTGCGTAGTTGTACAATCCTATGATTGCCTTCCGTTCTTCAATCCGAGATAGCAATATCATTAGTGTTGTGTAGGTAATAATTAAATCTAGGTAGTTCTTTGTCAAATCAAAGTTTACAGTCTAGAAATAAAACAAACAGGTTTTATACACTGAGTGTTATCTATTGCATCTTTGCCAGGATTTCAACTGATTGATGAAACTAATATTGCACAACCACTCTGCAAGCTGATTTGGGTGACCTTACACCAGCTGCACACTCTTGGCCTAACCTGCTTCACAGGGTTGCTGTGAGGATTAAATGAAGTACGTACATAAAAGCATCATCTTCAAATTCTTATCTTTTACATATCGGAAGAATCCCAAACCATTTGACAGAGACTGTTTTGGTACGTTTAAAATACTTGGAAGCATCTTTAAATGTCTTCATATATTACCTACACTCAGGGCTTTTTTTCAGGGGGAATGTGGGGGGACGGAGTTCTGGAACCTCTTGAAAATGGTCACATGGCTGGTGGCCCCGCCCCCTGATCTCCAGACAGAGGGGAGTTGAGATTGCCCTCTGCGCCTCTATCTGGAGATCAGGGGGCGGGGCCACCAGCCATGTGACCATTTTCTCCGAGGGCAACCCACTGAGTTCCACCACCTCAGCCCTGCCCTGCCTACAGTGAATGTACTGTATTCTGAAGGACATAAACATGTATAACAGATTAAACTTGTCTTTTAAGACATTTCCAAATATTATCACATTAGGTCTGGGACTAGTGCAGGAAGCTGATCTATTAACTACAACTAGTAAATTAGAAGCAAACCATAAGATGATAAATTTACTTCCCAAACAAATACCCCTTCCCCGTCCGAATCTTAACCATAATTAAAGAATAAGCCAACCCCCTGATTAACTGCAGTTAATGTTAACTAGGCTAACTAAAATAAGGTTAACAAAGATTCCTAAGCATCTTCAAACCCAACACAGAAATTCTAGTGAACCAAATTAGTATATATTGCAGTTACGATGAATACTGGTGCAGCGCATCCCTTGAGATAAAAACTGTTAACAACAGTTTAGGTCTTATGTCTGCATTAACCTAAAAACAATGGCAAACCTAAATTGAGAGCATAAGGTTTATTCAGAGTACTTAAGAGCTATTTTTACTTTGCCTTTACCGAACAATCCTATGCACGTACTCCAATCTAAATTCACCAAAATGTGAGCTTAGTGTATAGTTACTCTGCATAGGGTTGCACTGTTAATCACCCAACAGAATCTTCACAGACTTACAATATCAAAGAAGACTTGGCAAACATCAATAGTGTTCAGGAGTTCACAGACATGGTCCTTCGAAATAAAGAGACAGAAAATCAAATCACTCAGTAGAACCTTTATCTTACAATTCTTTACCAAATTTTAAGCTGTTATCAGCCACTCGGGTTTTGCAGAAATGCATTTGTGCATGCTAGGATTAACTATTTTAGTGTAGAAACCACCTGGTTTTGAAAGAGCTTTTCATTCCAGGCACTGATTGGCACTTAATGGGAACTTTTTGCGATGGAACATCCCCCGCTGCAAGGACAGCCATTTTGTACTGGGGGTTCCTTATAACCAGGGCTTTTTTTCAACTGGAACGCGGTGGAACAGTGTTCCGGCACCTCTTGAAAATGGTCACATGGCCGGTGACCCTGCCCCCTGATCTCCAGACAGAGGGGAGGTTAGCTTGCCCTCCGCACCACTGGCGCGGAGGGCGATCTAAATTCCCCCCTGTCTGGAAATCAGGGGGTGGGGCCACCGGCCATGTGACTGTTTTCACTGAGGGCGATTTAAACGTTAAAAAACTCCCTCCTTGTTCCAGCTGATCCAAAGTGATGTAATTGTGCAGTCCTGGAAGCATGCACGCACTCTGCGCATGTGCATGTGGTACCGGGGCACCACCTCCCGCCAGGTGTTGCCGCCTGTGCTGGCAACGCACTGAGTTCCACCACCTCTTTCCCAGAACAAAATCCCTGCTTATAACGGTATGCATAACAAAATTCCCAAACCAGGAAAACATGAAAATAACTGTTTGGGGGGTAACTATGTGATACTCTGGAACAGTATCGCTAATGCTTTGGAATCACAAAACCCTCCACCTGAAAAAAATCCATGTTTTTTTTTCCTCCTAAATTCTAGTGCTTGGCAGCCATGCTGCACGAACTTATGTTTTCCTTCGATTCTACTGATTTCCTGGCCAATGGCAGATTCTGGCAAGAGAGAAGCACGGAGTAGTCCCATCTAATCCCAAACTGCAGAGAACTGCCATTCTCCTTCCCCCATCCTTGTGGATGAAGAGTCCCCCCCCCCTTTGAAAGGAGAAGACTCTTTATAAACAGCTTCCCTAAACCCTCATATACATTCCCAATTGAAAATAATGGCCCTGGAACTCTGGAAACCCCACTCCCAAAACAGAATTGAGTCCAACCTGATAATATCTACCCAGAAATAAGCAATCACGGTAAAAAAATCCCACTCCATGAGCCCAGATTCAAAGTTGTAATGCATTTTTTTCTCAGTGCACACTTCTAATTCCTCACCTTAAATTCCATAACATCAACAAACGTGAAGTAATATAAAGCCAGATTCTTCAGAATCTCTGATTTTTCTTTCTGCAGCTGAGCAAGCTGTTGCTGTAAATGAAACACACACATATACTCTACAGCTCTTACAAGTAAATGTGTAATTCTTAAAAAGCAAAGGAATCTTACTTGCAAGCAGCAAGCAAACTAATTTCTACACGTCTTACCATGCTCAAATGCTTACTACATTTCTCTAATACCAAGATACTGACATTGTTTATTTGTTTTTAAAATAGGACAAGTTACCTCCCACCGGTGGAAGCATATACCAGTGTTCTGAAGAAAGTTGGCACTCTCTATGTTTTCCCTTCAGACCTTCCTTTCCAATTCAGGTTCTGGTCTGGTCTAGCAAAGCATAAAGCAAGCCAACTAGTCAGCCATGGCTACTGCCTGGACCTGTCCATCTACACAAACAGAGAGAAATGGGGCTCCAACAGATTGGATGTGATTGCTCACGGTGCACTGGGAGGACCGTGCCCATTCTTTATTACTGCTGACTAACAACTAGTTAGTACGCATTAGTGCCAAAGCTGCTATTTAGAAGAGCTACAGATAAAATTTAAAAATACTGAAAATATTAGTTACACGAATAATTAGCCAAAGCAAAACAGTTTTGTGAGCACAAATCAGCATGATGAAAACAAGGACAGATTTCTTGAGGTGAGAAAAGAGGTGACAGCAGAGTTTATAGATTTTACTACAGACAAAACAATATGCTTTTAAATTCAGAACTTACCAAAAAGAATATCCAGGTAAAGCCACGTTAAGCATGCAAAATAAAATGTAGATACAAACATAAAATACAGTAACGGTTCTTTAACTGGTTCCTTATAACACAATATACATTAAAACACAAGCAACAAAAGAAAGAAAGATGAGAGAAAAAAAGCAGAAGGCTAGCGTGTTACGACGACACTGGTGAGGAAATGGAAGAGAAAAACACGAATAAGAAAATTTTTAGTGGACAGAAAGATAAGATTTTTCACTCCATATTTTTCAGCAACGCTCATTTAACTAATTTTTGCAGAATGCAAGCTACTCAGTGGAACAGAAAAGAACAGTGGGGGGGAAAGAACAGCTTCCCTTAAACTTTCTGTACCATTATAAATTAAAACTGTTACACTTGTAAACATACCAAATATTTTAGAAATGTTTCTTTAATGCCCACAATACCATGTATACATTAGAAACAGCTCCCCATTCAGGGTATCACATATTTAAGAATACACCCTTCTTCTCACATAAATCAGAAAAATCGCCACCATCATTACATAGGCCAGCTTCTTGAGAATGTAGAATCTCTTCTTTAGGAGAAAGAAAGCGTAGGACTAGTTTACATATGACCCTGTAATCTAGAATGCAGCCATGGAAAGATGTGTGTCTCTTCCACCATGTATGTGTACAATGAGAAATGCTTTGTGAATAAGCAAGTAGGCCGTATTTACATGATTCCCAACCATACCCAAGGGTGGTCAGAAGAATGCACAAGCGGAGACGAATTATTCACATACAGGCTCATTCCGCACACGTTGGATAATGCACTTGCAATGCACTTTATCAATCGTTTGAGGTGGATTTTTTGTTCCGCACACAAAAAAATCCGTTCCAAATGATCTATAAAGAGGATTGGAAGTGCATTATCCAACGTGTGCGGAATCAGCCACAGACCAGATCCTTATTTTACATTGCACTGCATCATGAATGAAAGTGAGCAATCTTTACACATATAACACCATGGCATAAAATCAAGTGTGTGAACTGACACGTACAGAGGGAGCGACCGCAATGGCATAGAATACAAATGCCCAGGAGATTAAAACCATTTGTTGCTGGAAAGGGACTAAAGAAAACAGCAGTTTGAGTACTCGTCATAGAGCACGCTCTCTTTATCATATTATTGACTAGGATTTTTGACTGGGCAAATCCCAACCTTATTTAAAAATGCTACTGGGATAACGCAACCTCCTTCTACGAGATTAAACATCCGTTTGGCTTTCAACTCAGAAGTCAGGGATGGGTGAATGAAGATCTGGATCTGTTATGCCACACACATTATAATCTGAGACCACCATGATTCTGAAAGCCAGCAACGTCCATGAAAAGGTTATTTGAATGATGATCATATTTAAAGATACTGTACACCACAGCCCTGTTCTGCTAACAGTCATACCTTCCACTGCTGAACCTTCCGCCTCTGGGGAAGGTAACACCATTTAGCATTCCAGAATAGCCCAAAGATTGTCTAAATAGTCTAAACTACCTCAATCATCACATTTCAGATTCTCCTTTTTATAGGTAAGAAGGATACAGTAAATAGATGCATTTCTTTAATAAGGAAACTGATACTTTACTGAATCCGTAAGATCCTACAGACAGAAAACTCTTGAACTGTTTATTCCTGAACTAATCGTTGGCCATTTAGCTGATATTCACCTTCCCCCTGCAATATTTTATCCTCACTTATCCCACATTGTAATTGTTTCTCTTGCAAATAGGAACAACTGCAACTTTACTTCTAGAGGAGTTAGCCGTGTTAGTCTGTAGTAGCAAAAATAGAAAAGAGTCCAGTAGCACCTTTAAGACTAACCAAATTTACTGTAGCATAAGCTTCCGAGAATCACAGTTCTCTTCGTCAGATGCATGGAGGGACGAAGAGAACTGTGATTCTCAAAAGCTTATGCTACAGTAAAGTTGGTTAGTCTTAAAGGTGCTACTGGACTCTTTTCTAACTTTACTTCTGTAGAAGCAGTCTCTATACCTTGCAGGAAACTGATGTTAACCTTAGAGAATTTTTAGCACTATACTCAAAGTTTTCAGCCAAACATATTCCTCTTCAGTCACTTCCTAAAGTTGTAACTTTCTAGCTTTAATTTTTTTGAAGGTGTGACTTGTATTATTATAATGAAAGGAAGAAGCACTGATATTCAACAGACTCAGGCATACAATATCTGTGCTTCCAATCCTTACTCATTCATCTGAAGGTCAGTACAGAAGCAATGTGCCCTGACCCGATAGCCCAGGCAAACCTGATCTCGTCAGATCTCAGAAGCTAAGCAGAGTTGGCCTTGGTTAATAATTGGATGGGACACCTCCAACAAAGACCAGGGTTGCAGAGGCAGGCAATGGCAAACCACCTCTGATAGTCTCTTGCCATGGAAAGCCCACCAGGGGTCACCATAAGTCAATTATGACTTGAGGGCACTCTCCACCACCGCCACAGAAACTATGTGCATATACTTATATGTCTGTAGGACTCTTTCCATGGGATTGGAGACCTGTACATTTCTTTTCAGGCCTCCAAAGGAACAGGCACAAAGACTGATGGCAGAGCCCGCTACTGCAATTCCAATATCTATCCCTAGCAGCCTTAACATGTTTTAAAAGTCCAAAAACAGCTAAAGATGTTATCCTCACTGTCTTTAACAGGAGTATAATTCAAGTCAAGACACAGACATAATTATCCTGGTATCATCAACAAAGACCAGGGTTGCAGAGGCTGGTAATGGCAAACCACCTCTGTTAAGTCTCTTGCCTTGAAACCCCCACAAGGGGTTGCCTTAAGTCAAGTAAGACTTGAGGGCAGGATTTCATTCATTCATCACCGACCAAACACCAGCAAGTGAATTCCTAACCCATCGTACCAGGTTTTGCATTAAAAAGCAGCAACAGAAGAGATTAATGGTAAACATTATGAACCGCTAAGGAGAAGATCTATTCTTCTAACAGAAATATGGAAAAATGCTTTTAAAAGTCAAAACGCAGCATAGCAAACAGCATGGAACAATATAGGAAGGCCAGAGAAACATTTCCTCGGCCACAATGACAATGCAAGCCATTTGCTCTAGGCTTTATCAAGATTAACTTGACTCAGAAATATTCTCATAACTTTTTAGCCACCAAAATGCAAAGTACAAATAAAATGTGTGACACTGAGACACACACAATCATAAAAATTAACTGAAAAGGTAGTATAACTTTTTTTAAAGAACTGTTACTTTTCCTTACCATTTTTAAACTGAAAACAAGACTTTTTTTAACACCAGAAGATCAGACGTTGAGATTTACGGCAATGATTTGAAGACATATGTGTGCTGACAGCTGTAACAGCAATGAAAACTAAACGGTCCCACTTTTCACCCCCAAGTAATCTTCTTCTGTTACCAATCACGGTTCTCCCTGACATCCACTGCAAGAATGTTTGCTCATTTCTAGCCAAACAAGCAACAAAGTTTCTGGGTGACTCCATCCTAACGAGGAGGAAAGGCATGTTTCCTACTGCAACAGACTGACTGCCTCAGTTATTTAAGGCAATTCTATTAAAGGATATTAATTTTCATCAGAGGAGTGGGTCTCCAAATCTTATCTGGAAATAGGATTCCTGTTGAAACAGTCTTTTAGTTTATGATGAGAAAAGGCAAAAAAAGGTCTAGTCACCCCTGATAACAATAAAGTGACAGCTGACAGAAAGGCAGCTTCTGGCAGATGTCTGAAAATGAGATTCTGGATTTATAACTGCAGTTAGTGCCTGATCCTGTAATGTAGTTCCCACCACCATCTTTCTACCAAGGATACCAAAGAGAAAGCTGCTTTCATCTCTGCTCCATAACGAAGTTCTTTTGTAGTTGCTGAACCTACCTGGAAGCGGAAAGGTTTTTCTGTACGCTTCTGAAGCTTCCGAAAGAAAATGGTCTGCCAGTTTAAGGGTAAATTTAAATTGTAATAACCCAACTGTTGTTGTGTTTTTTACTCAGACAGGAGGGCTGCATTGCAAGGAAGGGGTCTCAAAAAGATGCATCAGTAAAGAGAGATGGACTACAGACATCGCTGCTATGCACTGTCTGTTGCTGTACATACGATCCTATCATACTATGAAACTATCATACAAATATTTCCACCATGTTGGTCATGCATTGGCACACGAGCCAATTTACCCTGCAATACGGCAGAAGGAAGTGCCTCAAATCGGGCTCTGGAGAACGCCCATCAGTAAGGCTCATGAGTGATGCTGGAAAGGGAAGGAGCAGCAGTAAAACTGGGGCTGGATTTTAGACATATGAAGTTCTTGGGCAACAAAGCTTCACTTTGTAATTCGATATCAAGAAGTCTCTGTGTAGTGGAAGTTCCTGCCATTTGTTAGAGACTTGCTTACGCTCTGTTCAGCATTTCTTCAGCTCTGTATTGGATTTCTGCTGGTCTTAAATAGTTGCAAATGTGCACTTATATACCCTATGACATTGTTTATCAAAACTTCCCTTAAAGGAATTCCACCCTGCTGAAACTATCATACAAATATTTATTTCATGGAGTTTATTAACATGAAAATGCTAATATACGAAGAAAAAATGGCGACAATACCTATCTGCTTAGAAATTCAAAGGTAAATAACCAAAAGGCCACTACTAAAATTACATTTTTATGTCTAAAACGTATAGACTGCATCCCTTTGGGACGGCATTGGGGCTTCAAAATTATAAGCACAAGATGAGTAAGACTGGATATGCAGGTTATTTTCAAGTTTTTTAACCAACGTTTTTTTAAATGTATCTGTTGGTGCAATTGAGAATGCTGAAGTAAAACACCATCAGTGCAATCCTAAGCAGAGTTACTCTCATCTAAGCCCATAGACTCCATTGAAATCAATGGACTTAGACTGGAGTAACTCTGTTTAGGATTTCAGTTAGTACAATGGGATTAGACTGGAGTAACTCTGCTTACGATTTTACTGTAAACCAAAGAAGAGAGAGCACCAAAAAGGACAAACGCTCATAAATAAATGAAGCGTATTAATTGTGTTGGAACTTGGAATTCTCAGGCACTCGTGCAAATTGTGCCATGCAAGGAATATGCACGCCTATTACTTGTGTCCCCTTTCTACCTCTGAGAAGAAAAGCTCTGACCCTAAAAAGCTCATAGCCTGGAAATCTAGTTGGTCTTTAAGGTGCTGCTGGACCTAAATCTTGCTGCTCTTCTCAATTTTCAACTATAAACAGCCAGTTTACACTGCGCTTTCTGTGTGCCTGTGTTAAGTGCTCTCAAGTCCTATCATTAACAGTCTTGCTCAGATCTTGCACACTAGAGGATGTGGTTTCCTTTACTGAGCCAAGCCATCTTGTTTTGTGTCCTCCTCTCTTCCTACTGCCTTCCACTTTTTCTAGCATTGTTTCTTTATCAGAGTCTTGCCTTCTCATGATGTGACCAAACTAGGCTAGCCTCAGTTTTGTCATTTTAGCTTCTAGGTGGAATTCAGGCTTGATATGATCTAGAACCCACATATTTGTCATTTTGGCCATCTGTGGTATCCGCAAAACTCCTCCAGCACTACAGCTCAAATGAATCAATGGTTCAATGGGCTTTCTGCAGCATGAGAATTCAGCTACAGTTATAAACATTCTTAAAATGCTTTGTGCCCAATGTAATAAAGAGCACGCAACACGACACAAAGGGATCGGAAACACAAACTAGAGACAAAAAGGAAAATTTAAGGCGTGCCCTTGCTACAGTCTTCTTAAGGGGAACTGCAGCCTCACCAAAATGGCAACTCCTTCAGTTTAGAAAATCATCGAAACCGGGAGCCGCCCCGGTCAGCATATCTGCAACTATTTCCTAGAAAGCAGCCACTTTCATCTATCAGCAAAGATATGCAGCATCTTACATTTTCAAAATGCTGACCCCGCAACATTCCTCCCAAACAAACAGGCTGGAGATGGCCTGAGGTATGCCAAGAAAGCATCTTGGGACAGGTCCGAATTAAGAACGTCCCCATGCTAAGTAGCCCGATCAAGGACTCGGTAGCACCCATTCAAGGAATAACAGAAGTATGGTTGTGGATTTTCCGGGCTGTATACCCGTGGTCTTGGGAGACCACGGCTATACAGCCTGGAAAATCCACAGCCATCGTTCTCCGGCCGTGAAAGCCTTCGACAAAATAACAGAAGTAGTTTAGCAGTGACCAAGGAAACAGATCTACCCTAGAACCCCACTTCATGTCAAGCTTTCCACTAAAGCTACATTAAATGACCCACCACTGAAGAGTGATTCTAAAAATGTCTGCTAATAATGGTCAGTCTGCAATACTGATTCACTGCACGATATAGCCTTTGCATACATTTTCACATTCAAATCAACTTTCCACCTGCTACTCAACATCTAGCAAATGACGGTGCTGCAAACTTGCTTCTGGAGACACAATCACGCACTGCACAGTACGCTCATGTTCCAAACTGGACTGTGCTGCTGGTCCTTAACAAGAGTTCTGAAGTAATGCAACACCGGATGCAAGAAGTTTCTTCTATCATTTCAGCATCAATGGAAAAACTGAAACTATGTAACACTCGCCGCTCAAAATTCTTTTGTTTCTGGTGTACGATCATCGTTTCACTTAGATTCTACCAGTGAAATTCAATATTGTGTTCCGAGAACAGGGATCCATATTTAGATGCAACAGAAGTACTGCCTTGAACAATTATTTAACGCACTCAAATATTTACATAAATTGTTTCATTACTTACATTATTGTTGCGTGTTTCGACAGCTGGAAATTTTCTGACAATGAATTTAACAGCTGATTCTAGATTTTTGTCAATAAGGTAGGATGGTTTTGCTTTTGGGTCTCCACATGCCTAAGGAAGAAAATTTTAAAAAATTAAAAAAAAATTCTCACTAAATATATACGTGTGTATATATATACACACACACACACACACACATACAGATTATTTTTAAATTATATATACGTATTACAGATTGTTTTATTTTATAGATTTTATATACATATAATTTTAAAATAATCTGCAGTCAGAAATTAGGAAGATTTCTTCAGCTTTCAAGTGAAAAATGAGTAGGGATTGTCAGAGCTGGACTACGCAATGGGAGACAGTACACAGATGCTCCTACTGGAAAAAATGTGTGCAAGTTGCAAAGCAGTTAGTGCAGAACAGCAGGGAAGGGGGACGTTCAGTCTCAAAAGAAGATATTTCTACTCAACATGTAAAGTAGACAGGTTTGCCTTTAATGCCCACCATGTACTAGTGAAGCTAATGAACTGTCAGACAACTCTACGGTCTTACCTCAAGAGGAGAGTGCTGGAGATGTTATAATATTAGTGTATCTTCTGAAGAAAAGAACCAAGCAACTGGTAGTTATCATGGTTTCTCTGTAATTTCTCTCGGGGACATTAAACAACCCATACACCCTCCTTCTAAAGAAAACTCAAGTTCAAATGTTCCACTGAGGTAGAACTCTGTATGTTACCAAATAATCGTTTAGGTATAATTTGTTTTGACCTCAGAACCATATTCATTATACTCAGGCCTACAAACAGACCACAGCCTTACAATTATATTCCTCACAGAAATCAAGTCTGCTACACTGTGTGTCCACTCTCATTGCTCTGCGATCTTTGTGGGGGAGAATCTAATTCCTGCTGGTACAAGTTACACAGCCATTTTAGAGGCAAAATAGCCGAATTGCCACACGCTGTTTTCATATCAGCTTAGCTCCTAGGCCTTCTGAACAGAATTGCCTGCTTTGCCACATTTGCTTTGGGACAAGAATCCAAATACTGGAATCTTGCCATTAAAGTGTCTGTGTCAAAAGCTGGTGGCCCAGTTGAAACGTGCCTGGCCCCAGATTAAATGTTACGCATCTCTGCGTTAATCCAGATGGGAGAACTTATCAACATTAGAGTGATCTCCAATGAAATCTGTTAAATGACATTACAGTCCAAATCAGCCGTTACAGGATTTAGAAAATATAAATCTAGGACCTAAGAAAACAGTAATCTCTGGTAGCTAGTGAAACTTCAAAGAGAAGTGTGAAGCTTTTAACTCTGGCAAACATGGGCTGAAAACAGGGCTGAACTGTTGTAGGTGTTATGTAACACCAGAAATCTCCACTCAGAGGTATATGGTGCAACGATTTTATTCCTGTGCCAGTTTCTCTTCTTAAGTAGAAAATTCTCCCTGGATAGAGAATGTGTGTTGCATGCAAACTGTAACATGCTATGCATTTCTACACAAAATAAGTGAAAAACCAAGATGGTGATTTATCGACTTTTCTACAGCTGCTTTGTGGATTATAGAGACAGAAATCATGGACCATGAAACTGATCGGAAAGCGGGCAGAGGGAAGGTGTGAAAAAGCTTTGCAAACCTTCCATACTTGTCCTTGCTGGGGAAGCATTGTAACAAAAAGAGAGAAGATTACACATAAACAAAGGTTCCTTGAATTCCCACAAGCATGATGTTCAGAAATACAAACTAATATATTCAGCAAAGTTAAAACTAAATTTTAATACAGTCAACTATTATTTCTAGTGGACAGTGAAAATTCTAACAGGCTCTACTGCTACTACATATAGTAGCAATCATATGGTGAGTAAAACACATTGCATCACGTCAGTTCCCCAAATAATCTGAGCCAAAGGGGCAGGGTGTAAGGAAAGGCATAAACAGCAGACAGCACATGCAACTTTCGGGACTGCAGAGCAACTGTCAGTGAAATGTTACATACCTGAAATAGAAACGGTAGCCAAGAATTAAAAAAAAAAGTCATTATAGTATAATTCTAAGGCTGACTTTACAGTTTGCTATAAGACTAGAAACTTTACAAAGATCTCTGTATTCAAGCACCTTTTTCTGAACAGCTAATCAGCGTGTCTGGTTTTCTTAAAATACAGAATATGCTGACTAGTACTCTTAGGCAACCTATTATTTTTCATCACATTACAGTAATGATACATGCACCAGTAAACGTGGAGAAAAGCAGAAGACCGCAGCAAGTAGAATACAGCTTAGAGCTGCGATCTCCAAGCTGGGATATCCCTGGAGATTCTGGGGTAAAGCTTAAGAGGGCAGGGTTTAGGGAGCAGACTTCAGCACGGTATAATGCTTATGGGCGCTACTCTTCATTTCCTCCTGGGGAACTGAGCTCTGTCATCTGGAAAGCAGCTGTAATCCCAGGAGATTTCCAGGCCCCACCTGGAGGTTGGCAACCCTAATACGGCCAGAGTGGTATAGCAGTTAGAATCTCAGACTAATACTATGGAGATGTCGGCTCAAATCCCCAGTGGGCCATGAAGCTCAATGGGTGACCTTGGGCCACTCAAACTATTTTGGCATAACCTACCTCACAGGGCTGTGAAAATAAAATTAAAGGAGGGTAGAACCATGTGCCCCCTGAAGGAAGGGCAGGATTAAAATTCAGATAAGCAGAAATATAACTTTAACGCAATTTCATTTGTATTCCTGTTCGTGCAACATTCTTGGCTGTGACTCACTCGCCGTGTTTCTCTGGTCTAATCTGCTTTCAGGTGTTTATTTACTTCGAATGCTGGAGACAGCAGTCACTTTGTGTCTGCCATCTTCAGAATTAGAAGCAGATAAACATTTGATGCCCATTTAACTCGGCATAATTAAAAGTCATCGGAAACTAGCTCTTCCTAGGGAGCTCAAATCACTTAATTTACAAAAGTTCTAGAACAGTTTCTCACCCCTCCCTTTTTAAAAATTAAAATTAAAAGTTAGTCCTACTGAACCTCTGAAGTAGATGAAACTATTTGTATGTCCGTGCTTCTCATTATATTTGCTAAAAACAGCATCAAAATAATAACTGAGGATGTGTGAAAAGAAGTTTCACCATTCAATCTTCACGCTAAATATATTGTTCATACTTCCAGAGGAAAAAAGAATCGAAGCCTACGATGACTCCATGCAAGTTTCTGAAAACTCAAGTCATTGTTTAACAAATTTTCACCTCTACCATGGCAAAAAATATACAGTGACTATTTAATTAAAAAACAGCAAATTAGAAGACCATATCACCTTTAAAAGCATCCCAAGACCTAGATTCCACTATGCTGGAACTGTTTCTGGATAACAAGTCATCTCCTATTTCTGGCTACATTTTCAATATAGATCCAAGGGACATATAACATGTTAAAATACACAAATCTGCCATATAGAGATGGGCACGAACTGAAATGTGAACCAAAGTTCGTGACGAACCGGTCCATTTTGTGGTTTGTGAACCAGCAGTTCGTCAGAGCCCATTTCTGACGAGCTGCCATGAACTTTAGGCTGGTTCATCACTCCAGACAGCCTGGCGCTGATCAATCAATTTCCTAGGCAACAGGGGATGGACTTCCTGCAGACTTTCTGCCAGGGTGGATAAAAATCAATGATTTTTTTTAAAAAATCAAAAAAAAAATCAGATTTTTTTTTATTTAAATCGGATTTTTTAAATTTAAATCGGATTTTTTTTAAATAAAATGCTTTTTGAGGAAAATATATTACCATCCAAAGGTTATTCCATCATGAAATAAAGATTAGTTTTTAATTATGTAGAATAAGGCTGTATATGTTTAATTTTTTTTGGTAAATAAATTCCATTAATCCATTCACAATGTCATGCTCTTCCAGAGGTTTTTGTAAGATCATTGGGCAGTTTCTCTGCCTACAAGATATTATCACAGTTGCTTGGTTTTGCAGTTCTCAAAACTGAATTTGTGTCAGCTCAGCAGAGATCACATGCCTCTTCTTCACAGCAAAAATGTTATAACATGAACAGAGTTGAGAAAAAGACCTTAATCCTATTGTTCTACAAACCTATGAAGACAGAATCAACCCCTCCAGTGCTAAGTTTCAAGAAGTTTAGTGAATAGAAACAATATTTTTCTGATTGTTTGGAGTGGAATAGATCTGCACAAGAAGAAACTAAGTGTGAGGAGGGAGGGGCGAGCAGTACAAAATGAAAGTGAAACTTTTTGAGCACAATACTGCACAAGTCTTTGGATCTTTTGTGTGTATGACCTGAGGTTTATCACATTCTTTCCTTGGAGGAAAAACCCTATAATGGCAGCAGGCCGTAAAAGAGACCCAGTTTGGAAATACTTTAATGAAGTCCCTTTACCTATCGGTAAGGCAGGCATGCGTGCAAAATGCAAACACTGCAACAAAGAAATGCAAGGCCTGGTGGCCCGAATCAGTCTTTATGTAGAAAACTATGATTTAAATCAAGCCTTACTCACTAGTGATTTAAATCAGTTTGATTTAAATCAAATCCACCCTGCTTTCTGCTGCCCTGGAAGTGGCCTTCTGCTGTCCTGGAAGTGGCCTTCTGCTGACCTGGATGTGATGTTTTCACGAACCAAACGAACCGGTTCGTGAACCAGGGCAGGTTTGTGAAAGTTTGTGGTTCGTGAAATGCGATGAACCACGAACCACATGGTTCATTTTTTTTCCGGTTCATGCCCATCTCTATTGCCATGGCTTCTGCCCTCCATGCCCCCTAATGTACCATTTCCTGAAGCCAAAACAGTGCTGGGGGAGGCATTAGTTGCCTTGTCATGGTGGGAAGGCAGGTATCTCTCCTCCCCCTGTGCTGTGGACCCAATCCAAATTGGGATCCTCTGGCACTTTTTTCCTTTTAATTTTTTTAATTTTATTTTACACACTGACAAACATATGCAACAGAGCACCAGGATTTGAGTCCAGTGGCACTTTGGAGACCAACGAGGTACAACACAGCTTGTATCTTTTCATTTTGATACCCTCCCTTATAACACCTCATCCACCTTTTACTGGAATATAAAGGTTCCATTCCTACTCATGTCTGAAGAGAGCTCTGACGCTCGAAAGTTTACACCCTGAAAATCTTGTTGGTCTCTAAGGTGCTACTGGACTCAAATCCTGCTGTTCTACTGCAGACCAACATGATTACCCACATAAAATATCCAACAGAGTTCAATGAGACCAAGAAGCTGCAAATATGTTTACTCACAATTCAGTGAGAAAAGCAAAGTATAAATAGTTAGCTTAATCACTTCCTTCAAGTATTTCACATAAATCAAAATTAGTTATCCATCTGATTTGCCACTGGCGTGCAGACATCAATTTTTTAAAGTTTTTCTTTTAAAGTAAGATGTCAGTTTGATCATGTAAAATTAATTTTTAATTTCTCTAACCACGCCTTTTTTACTTGGGAGTTTTTCTTCCAATATCTGGCACAGACAATATGAGCAATTCCTACTGCATACAGAACCAGTTCTTGAAGAGAAGACAGAATATCTACAACATAATTTAACAACAATTCTCGTGTACAAGCAATCATATATCCTATGCCAGTTGAAATACTGGCTACTATTGTATTCCAGTATTTTACCATTCATCAACACTCTCATAAATTGTGAAAAACATGGTGGAATCATTGCTGCAAAACCAACAGTTACAATATGGCTATGAGTCTCCATGGTAGACACGTAGCTTGGCTGTAGCAGGTTTATCTACCCATTAAGAGACAAATGTTTAGCAAAACCAGATAGGTATAATTCTCTCTGAAGTGTACAACTTCAGAATATAAGGGGGAAAGATCAAATGTCTGAATACTTTCCAGATCAAAATTGTAGACGGAGAGCACATCGGGGAGAAGGGTTAAAGCCCCCACCCCTTCTTGAGATGCTAGCTTCCTACATGCAAAGAAAACATGGATGAGATTCTTACCGAGACAATACATCTGCAGAAACTCACAACTGTCAATGATACTGAGAAGGAAGACTTTGAAAAATATGGATAAAATCTTTTGGGTGGAGGTTTATTAATATCACTTCTGCAGTCATTTAAAAATAATGGCCAGATAATGTGAACAGCTTACTAGAAAGGGCTCCAACTCTACCACATCACATGCTTTTCATAACATAACCCACTGTTTTCTAAGTATAAGATTGCAAGGTATATCCTTCTCTCTAGTATTTGTATATAAAAATGTAGCTGCAGATATAGCTCCCTGTCCAGTGAAACCTGCTTGATTATTTAAGGAACAGAAACAAGTTTCTTCAACACACACAAGCATATAAAGGGGCAGAAGAGAAGAGCCTTTTTAGGTAATACAATCACAATTCCTTTTCTTGTAACAATTTTCTGAGATATGCCACTGTGACTCTAAGCTTCTGCACAGGTATTCTTGAAACCTGTGGCAACTATTTACATAAACCGCTCTATATGAATCAAAACAAACTTCACAATGCAGAACTGTATCCTTCTAAACCAACTGACTTCAATGGACTTAGACAGGTGTTACTCAGTAAGATACCTATACACTTCTACCAACCTTTAAGCTTTCCAATGCATTCTTCTAATAAGGCAGCCTCACCCACTAAATATTGTTACACATCACTTTCTCCTGGAATATATGATGTTACCTTTCTTATCTACGCTCCATATTGTTGTCTGTTTGGCCTAGTAGTGGCTGTCCAATATCTTCAGCAGGTCCTTCAAGTCCTCCTATGCTTTTTAATAGAGATTCTTAGGGAGTGAGGTTGAGACCATCTGCATTTAAAATATGTACTCTACCACTGAGCTACAGCCTCTCCGATTTCTAAGCATCTCCGAAGAATCACTCTATGATACACGATTACCAAATTTCTCAGACTCTATATTGCTGCTGCTTTTGTTGGTGGGTTTTTTCACACTTTATTTTCTTTATTTAAATGGTAAACGGTACACATAAAAGGTATAAACAAAAAACAATAAACCTAAAATATTAAAAACACAGCATTCTAATGACACATACAGTAACAAACTAGACAGAAAACTAATACTAATAAAGGAAAGTACAGTTTAAAAAGACAGGGGAAGGAAATGACTAAAACTAAACTACAAATGGAGTTCCAATTTTTTCCGCAACAAATATATATAGTTTTCAAAGTCTCACTTATTCTGTGTTAAACATAAGAGCCCTCTTTTTTCTATTGTTCATGTTTCTTAATCCATAAATCCAGATATCATCAAGTCATTATTATCTATTTCATGTAAAATGTCTATAAACGGTTTTCGTTCAGCCACAAATGTAGTTAATGTCTTTTCTCGAATCAGTGAAGTAAGTTTTGCCATTGACGCAGACTCCAAAACTTTTATCCTCCGTTCCTCCATTGTAGGCAATGTTGGGAGTTTTCCATTTTTGTGTATACAATACTCTTGCTGCCAAAATCAAATATAGAAACAAAGTTCCAAAACTGCTTTTCAACTAGCTATTCGTCATTCCCAACAGAAAAGTCTCTGGTTTCAACTGGATTTTGATCTTCAAAATCCTCTGAATCGATGATTGTATCTGCAACCAGAAACTCTTTGCTTTCTTACATGCCCACCACATATGATAAAATGTCACACCTTATTGTTTAGTACATTTCCAACATACATTTGAGGCATCCTTGTACATTCTAGCCAATTTTTCAGGGGTCATATATCAACAATACATCATCTTATAGAAATTCTCCTTAACACTAGCGCTTAATGTAAATTTCAACCCCCTTGTCCCATATTTCCCCATTGCTCCATTAATGTCATGTCCACAATTTTTGCTCATTTAATCATACATTCTTTTACTTGTTCTTCTTCTGTCTCAAACATCAACAACAGTTTGTACATTTTAGCAATAGCATGTTCATCATTTGTACAAAGGGCAATTTCGAATTCAGTTTTAGATTGCTCAAAGTCACAGTATCTCTTATCTAGTTTAAATGTCTCCGATATTTGCATATAAGAAAACCATTAGCAAACATGCCCTTCTGCTACTAAGTGCACTCTTGAATTAATTTTAACTTGGCCTTGAGAGAATTCCAACAAGCCACGATATGTTAACGATTTAGTTGGACCTCAGAATGAGTTTAGACTAGCTCACAATGCTAGACACAACCGGGGGAAAAGGGTTCTTTGGTTAAGTTCAGAGCAAGAAAAAGAACAAGGAAATGGAAGGCTCACTACAGGGAAAGAAAACTGGAATTTTAGCAGGTGATAGAGGGCAGAATTGCTCAACTCCTACTCGGTCTTCTCTTGCAAGGGGAGCTGCACTCAACCCGGCAAAAACAGAACACATGATGAATGAAGGTAGTTGTATCCTAGGATAGGTATAAAAGTAGTACGTAAACACCTAACTTTTTAAAATAAAATTAAATCCTCAGGGCCAGATGAATTGATTCCTAAGTACTAAAGGAACTTGCCAATGTAATTTTGGACCCTATGTCTATAATCTTTGCAAATTCTTGGAGAATGGTGAGGTGCCAGAAGGTTGGAAACCAGCAAATGTTGTCCCCATCTTCAAGAAAGGGGAAAAGGGGAATCCAGGTAACTACTGATCTATCAGCTTGGCATCCATACTTTGAAAGGTTCTAGAATGAATCCTCCTTGAGCATTAAGAAAAGAAGGCGGTGATTACTAACAGCCAGCATGGGATCTTCAAGAACAAGTCATACCAGACAAAATTTATCTCCTTTTTTTATAGCATTACTACTTTGATGGATCAGGGAATGCTATGGACACAGTATATCCTGATTCCAGTAAAGCTTTTGATATGGTCCCACATGATATTCTTGTTGACAAGCTGATAAAATGTGGTTTGGATGTTGCTACTGTCAGATAGTTTTGTAATTGGTTAACAGATCATACACTCCAGTTGGTGCAGAATGCCACAGCCTGATTGGGTGGGGATTCTGGAGGTTTTCTGCCTTCCTCTGGGCTTTCAGCAGGACTCATTGAGTGGGTGGGGAGTAGCTGTGAATATCCTGTTTTGTGCAGCACATTAAACTAGATAACCCTTGAGATCCCTTTCAGCTCTATGATTCTAAGAAACAAGAAAAAAAGTAAACTAAGAAAAAAAGTCACCGAGCATCTAGGAAATTCTAACATCACAAAGTTCAAGTTTATTATTGTCTCTATGCCCAGTAAGCAATATCTCTGACATGTTGCATCAAAAACTATACTCCAGTAAATAGGAGGAATGATTACATTCAAACGCTGTTCTATTGTCTTCCCTGTTTGCACCTTTAATCTTTAAGACGGTGTGCGTGTTCCATCTTTGCTTATGATTGCTATTGCATTAGTTGATATGGGGGAGGTAGTGGGTGCTTTTAAGCAGACTTTGGGTCACCATCTTTATAACTGAGGAATGCAGAATGTGAGAAATTCCCAGGCACGGACTTGCAAATAGTAGCTTGCGATGGTGAGTAGCTGCAATTGTGCAGAGAAGCTTTAAGTGGAAGAGAACTAACTCCCTAAGATGTTAATATGATGCAAACAATTCACACAATAAAAACGGTAAGATATATTAATCAATATTTTTGTGGGTTAGTATTACTCTAGCTATATTTGTCAGACCACTCAGCCATTTTCTATGGAGAAGTCTCTTGAACTGGTACATGCACAGATTTTAAATTAAGTGAGGCAAAATGTTTGCTCTTAAAACAGTCGCACCTTTGCACAAGAACCACAATTCAAAAAACCACTCAGAAATTTTTGAGACTGACACTGGATATTTAGACTTGTTTCTTCAAACTCAAGTATTCCAAATATGTGGCAAACCACGGATGAAATGCAGTGGAGCTTTAAAGGGCATCTGTGATAAATCTTAGGGATTTACAGTTGGCAAACAGGCTTTTTTTTAGTAGCTCATGCATTTAAAGTAGGTCTCTGGAGACTGAGGCTGGTGACTACATCACACACTAAAGTCTACAATTCATAAAGTCAGCAAAGGCCTCAGTATATCCAATGAGAATTAAAAAGAGCCTCATTCAATTCCATTTTAAAATGCCATCTATAAAGCTGTTTATTACAGCCCTGTCCATCAGAAAACAAGTATGAAGGAAAGTTTATCATCTAGCAACACAACATGAATAAATTGTGTTACACTGGCACATTATACCACGTCCCCTATTAATGTTTTCTAAATTCAGAGGCAATTTCCTTCCCTAGACCAACTAAATGCCACAGATCTTCCATTAGTTAAAGACCAAAAGATTTGGTTCACATAATCAGACAAGGTGTCACGACCCTCTGACCTCTCATGACTCCCAACTCAAGAGTCTTGTGGGGGGAGCCCAAGGAGCCCAGGTGGGCGGCTGAGGAGGACCAGCAGGATAAGGGAGGACCAACACTGCAGAGGCACCTGCTGAGGATGAACCAGCAGCACCAGAAGCTACCCTGCCAAAGAAACTATGCCACCAGCCCTGCAGGCAGCTGCTAGGCCTCCAGGCAGGACTCAAACCCAGGCCTTTATCCCCCCCAGTACCCTCTCCTACGCGGCAAGAATGGAAGCAGCTGAGGTGGCACAAAGGAGGCAAAGTGCCAGACTGGTGGCACACAACCTCTCTCTAGATCCAGAGCAGAGTGCTGAGAGCAGAACTTCCTCGCAGGATCCTGGCCAGAGCATAGTGCAGCCTCAAGAGCTTCAACGTCTGTCAGCAAGCACAGCTGAGCCTGATCAACACCCAGTCTATTTAAGCTGAAGTTTGGGAAGGCTGCCTTGCTGGATCAACTGGCCCACTAGGGGAAATCCCCTGTCCTCTAAGCTCCATATTCAAGCTCCTTACGACGCGCCCAGGTCTAACGAGCCAAGCCTCAGGCCCTACTCCAGGAGAAACTTGACCAGGCTGCCCAAAGAGCACAAGGCACGAAGAAACAAAACACAAAAGACACATTATGTGACCTCAGATAATGATAACAACAACAGCACTTATATACCACTCTTCTAGATAGACTAGTGCCTCGGTCAGAGCAGGGAACAAAGCCAGTGTTATTATTATCCCAACAATACAGCTGGAGAGCTGGCTGGGAGGAGGGGCCTACCCAAGGCCACTTGTTGAGTTATTGTTGTGACCCGCCCTAAATAAATAAATAAATAAACAAATAAACGCTGTTGAACCAGCAGAGTGCTGATTTGGAGCCCAACCACTTAACCACTATGCTCGGTCACACTGAACTACAACCCAGCTGTGTGGAATGACAAAAGTTGCCCCAGTGTGAATAGTAGCTTATGCCTAACTTCAACAGGGACAATTCCACGTCTAAAACCATGGGCCAGGTCCAATAATCTACAAAGCATTTCCCTGGAAACTGCCATACGGCTTTCTTTCAGTCAATTAGATGCTTGCCTCTAGAATAAACCCACCGGGCTTCGTACAGGAAAATAGGTATAAGGGTTGATGTTCAATTTCTGATACAGCATCACAAAAGCATCCATAACAAGCAAATGTGAAAAACTTCCATTTCATACCAGTACAAGGACCTTTATGCTGGGTAGAAGCAGTCACTACAGCAGTGTTGAACCGAGTTTATACATGCATCGCAGATCTCTCAAAGCACAAGTCAACATATGCTATATCTGAAACAGCAATGTACATTATTTCTGATGAAGCTGCCGCTGAAATCCAACAAAGTATCCTCTCGAAATGGGTAGCAGCAGTCAGTAAATTCCTTGTTTCTTCCTGTTATAAATGAAAGAAACTAGTGTGAACTAATGTATCATCTTAAGTGACCTGTGGATCACATTTGAGAACTGCGACAGCGCAGTGGTTAAGTGGCTGGACTGCAAACCAGCACTCCACTAGCTTGACTCCCACTTCTGCCATATCTGCAGGTGGTCTTGGGTAAGGTACTCATCTTAACCCCAGCTCCCCAGCTGTATTGTGGAGATATAATTAATACTGACTTTATTCAGTCTTACTGATCTGTCCAGAAGGGTGGTATATAAGCACACTTCTGTTCTTGTTGTTATTATAATTTTAGGCTGCAAACCTAAATAGTCCAGAGCAGACCAATACAAGTCAGTGGTCCTCAACACTTCCACATCTGGGATTCACTAAGCCTCGAGTACGTAACAGGAAATCATACATCAGAGTCATGACCTCAACAGTAACAAAACAAGGACTCTGAGTAGCAGACCCAGAGAACCAGGGGCATAAAAAACAAGCTGAGCACCAGGACGTGCACCACAGACGGAAACAAGCCAAAGGTCAAAGCCATGAAAGAATTCTCTCCTTCCAGGAGTTCTCTCTCCTGTGTTCCCATCCACTATTCCTACCACCGTTCCAAATCCATTGGGAAGCAGTGAAATGGTTGAAATGGGTGTGCTTAAATCCATCAATTAAAGGGGATCAAGCTAAGTTTTATTCCACAACTGCTTACAAGAGAGAAACTTAACAAAGCATCTCTCTCCTGGCGAACACAGTCGATCTAAAAAAGTCGCCACAAGCTTCAGTTGTAGAAAGTGAGAAAGAATACATCAGTGATTCCTAGATACTTTTTTTTATTATTAGAAGAGTTAGTATAAATGAAGGTATTTGGCCAGCTCTCTACTTTGGCATACAATACTGACAAATTAGAGATTATGCAAAAATAATAATAAACACTGTAGACAAAGTATGTCAATTTATCAGAGTGCAAATGTTTTTTAAAAGTAATGGAACAGCAGCAAAGACTCAGAGCTACTTGAGCTAGGAACTGGGAAAAAATACTATTTTAGGCCAAGAATGCTAATGATAAGTACATATGAAATTGGTATGAACCTGGGTGGAATATTAATGCAACCATTTTTGTTCCTTTAATTTCAACAAGAGTTGAATAGATATGCTCTCTAATGAAAATCACTGGGAATTCAAAAATGTGTATTACAAAAGGGCGTATCCGGATCATTTGCTATTACTTTCTCTTTTCTACATACAAATTTTAAAAATTAAGTAATTCTCCCAACCATAACAGCCCATATTGCCTGGAAAGCTCCCCTCTTGTTGATTTAAAGAACCTACAAAACAATATGCATTCACTGGTAGGAAAGGCACATATCTTCCTCCTGCAGGAAATCTGTTGTTTGAGAAGCAAAAACAGTATTCCGAAAACAGCAAGCTTCCTCTTGCTTTGAGACATTTTCCTGTCTCAAGAAGAGCTATGCGATAGCACGAAAAACAGCAGACTGCACTGTTCGGAACCCCACAAACGCCATCCTTTCTGTTCTCTCTATCAGACTGCATCTGCAAGTCCTGCTGCTTCGAACAGTAATCCACCAGTTACCACAGTGATGAATACTGCCTATAAAGCAAGAAACAAAATTCCAAGCATCCTTAATTTCAAATTAACACCAACTGAATTCCAAAACTAGTAGAAAGGGAAGTGTGCAAAAGCCAGCTGTCTAGCATGCACCTTGCCCTCTGCTCCTCAGCACTTCATGGACTATCTGCACTGGGAGGCAAAAAGAAGCCGTTTAGAATGATGTTATTAACTGAATACAGCTCCAAAATATAAAACAGAACATTTAAAATCATGCTTCAAAGTTTGAAAAAAAAAACCTTAAAATCGCACATTCATTTTTGCTATTCCAGAAAAGAAAAAGAAGCTCTGAATCTGAACAGAAAAAAAATAAGAAAGTACAACATTCAAATGGAGTTTGGGGTACACTCTATAACAACACACATGCCCTGAAAGCTGTTTTGACAAGCTAAGCTAATTTTTTTAAATGTACACTGCTGTTCAATAGAAGCAGCCTAGCCAATGAACCTACTGTGTGATGCAGTGTGAACTTGAAAAGGGGAGCAAAGATATACTTTTCCTATTCTGATTAGTGATATCTATCTATGTTAGTAATTTGTGGGATCAATATGATCTTTTTTAAAAAATCCAACCCTTCTCCACCTTTTGTAAAGTTTCCATACTCTCCTGGATGTAATTCTTACATCCCAAAGACTATCCTAAAAGTGGCTATTCAAAAGTCTACGTAGAACTATTTCCAAACAAATAATCCTGAGCACTATTAGGGCACCTTCAACTTTCCATTCGCATGTGCTTATTTACCTTATTACATAATTTTACTCAGCGACAGTCTGACCTCAATCTTGCATCCCTTATTTTAAAAAATCACAAATATACTTGTGATTTGTGGATGCAATTTAGAGGAAGATTACATGCTCATGATCTCCTAGCCATGATGGTGTTAAGAGACGCATGCCAAGAGATTCTAACAGTGCCATCCTAAGAAGAGTTACTCTAGTCTAAAGTATGGGCTTAGACTGGAGTGCCTCTGCTTCAGATTGCACTGTGAGACTCTTTCTTAGTGTGGCAGGCTACTCAGCAGTGACACGCCTGGCAGGGCAGGAAACGCCCTTGGGCCTAGCAGCAGGCTGGGATCAGGGGAGGAGGATGCAGCCGGAGCAGCTTTGGCAGCCTGCCACAGGGAGAAGGCGTGGAGGAGGTGAGCAGGACTGGAAAAGGGAGCAATAGCTCTCCAGCCCCAGGTGGTTTAAGGTAGGACACGCCTGTGGAGAGCAGCAGTTGGCTAAGAAGCAGGGAACAGAGAAGAGGAAGGTGAGGATTAAAAAGGAAGGGGAGATGAGAGGAGGCTGGCTGGAAGGAGAGGGCATGGGAGCTGAACCAGAAGCCAGTGGGATGGGGGAGGAAGCAGCACTGTGGCTCTTCTCCCATGTAATGCACCGTAACCCTGAGGTGGGTGAAATTAACCATACCTTCAGGTGTGTGAACTCATCAACAAAACAACCTGAGGAAGAAAACAGTGACTGGACGGGTGCTTTCAATACCTTGTGGACTCCGAGTATAACACGCCCCTATCCCCAGACGGAACAACTGCCTTGCTAGAGGAAACCACGGTCCGGTTAAATCCAACACCATTTGTAATAACCCTAACAACCAAAGGCATTGGAAGGAGAGGACAAGGGAGTCGAACTAGAAGTCAGCTAGGAGGAGAAGCGGGTTGGGGGAGGAAGCAGCACCGTGGCTCTCCTCCTATATAATGCAGTGTAGTTCCACTAGAAATTGGCCAGTTGCTATAAGATCTGCCCACTCCGTTTTTGATTACTGTATCTGCATCTTGTCCCTAGACACTGGACAATTACATAGCTAGATAAATCAAAGACACCAACCTTGTGAATATTTACATCTTGCTATGAAATGTTCAAAGACAAAATAAACAGACTGATCTTCAATTTTAGAGATTACAAGTGAGGACCCACAACATCTTGGGGTGGTGGTCTCATTTCCACCTTTTCCGCCATGTTTTCTTTCCCTTCCCTTCCCCTCTCCCCCTTTCCCTGCTTCCTTCTCTCCTTTCCATCAACCTCTGTCTGCCCCCATCTTCACCTTTCACTCCCCCCCCCGTTTACATCATTCTCCTTTCCTTCATATTATCCTCACAAGAACCCTGAGAGGTAGGTTAGGGTGAGAGCCCTGAGAAGATCAGTCATCCCGTGAGCTTCTACAGCAGCGTAGTGATTTGAACCTAGGACTCCCACATCCAATAGCAAATGGGTGACAAATGTAAATGATGGGATATCAAGCCCTCCAGTGGTTGCTTCTGGGCCTGGTCCCAATGAGTCCTCCCTCAAAGGCCAACCCTGGAAAGGGAACCTACCCCTTCCCCTTGCCTTTTACTGGCAGAAATAAAGCCTGGTGTACTGCTTGCACTAGTACGGTTGCCTAGCAACAGCCACTGGGGTCATCTGGTTAAAGCTACAGGCACTCCTTTTATCATTTTGTGTTTTTTTAAAGCCCAATGTATTTTTTTTAAGATTTAAGATGACCCCCCCCCCAAACCTAGGACATTTGTCAGGTGTGTAGGAAGATCTGTCTCATTCATTCATGGCTGCAATCACCAGGTTTGTATCCTCAGATAAGGGCTACTTGGCTATTATAATACAAGTTTTCTCAGTAACAAAAGATTATGGGTAGGAGCCAGACTAAACTGGCAATTTGCATTGTTTTGCCCTTCCCTCTACAACCCCCCCTCATCATTCCTCTGGGCCCCCTATCCCCAAGAGGAGAATTTTATGGAGATTAGTGGACTGCAGCCAGGGTTAGGGGGAACTAAAGGTCTATTCTGTAATAGGGAAAACTAGGAAAACTAAAGCCCAATGACTTTGCTCCTCGATATGTTCCAATTAAATCTATGAATCTATCAAATTAATTTCATAAACATTAAGACAAGCTTTAGCATATTAAAAAAAAGCGTTAACTACTCTAGGCTGGCAATTTTTAAACACGAGAGCTTCTTCACGTATCACAGATGCAGCAAATAAAATCACAACCAGAAAAATAAACATTACCGGCTTTTTCTTTTTCAACTCAGCCTCAAGCAGTCTGAGGTTGAAAACACATGGGTTTTTTTAAACCACCTGGTGAGCAGTCAGATGTGCACTCTGACCACGACTGGAAGTAACCTGCCAAGAGGCTTTCCCTTTCGGTTTCCTCCACAAAAATTATCTCCCCCTTTTGCTCTTAATAATTCAATAACAGCTGCTAGTTAGTCTTTCCACATGAGCAAGGATGGCATCTACCACCTTTCCAAACAAGTTCTTCTTCAATGATCATGGCAGGA
The DNA here is from genome assembly GCF_028583425.1 of Eublepharis macularius. Lineage (NCBI taxonomy): Eukaryota > Metazoa > Chordata > Lepidosauria > Squamata > Eublepharidae > Eublepharis > Eublepharis macularius. The sequence goes on along the minus strand of NC_072791.1, from coordinate 216,242,691 downwards.
TATTATAATTTTTAGATGACAGGTACCTATAGGAACCAGGGGGCTGGCTCTACGTCTTGACAACCATGAGCTGTTAAGTAGGGTTGCCAGGTTCAGCTTGGGAAACTCCTGGGGATTTGGGGGGGGTGGAGCCTGGAAAGGGTGGAATTTGGGGAGGGGTATAATTAGGGTTGCCAGCCTCCAGGTAGTGGCTGGAGATCTCCTGGAATTACAACTGGTCTCCAGGCCACAGAGATCAGTTCACCTGGAGAAAATGGCTACTTTGGGGGGTGGGTTCTACGGAATTATGCCATGCCAAGGTCCTTTCCCTCCCCAAACCATACTTTCTCCACTCAGATCTCCAGGAATTTCCCAACTTGGAGCCGGCAACCCTAGGTATAATGCCACAGAATCTACCCTCCAAAGCAGCCATTTTCTCCAGAGGAGCTGCGGCCTGGAGATCAGCTGTAATTCCGGGAGGCCTCCAGCCACCACTTGGACGCTGGCAACTGTTAAGGGGAGGAAGGCCCGGGTGCAGGAGCCCTGTGAGGCGCCCGCCTCCCCTCCACCTCCAATGACCGCTCTCAGGGACGAGGCGAGAGGGGCTCCCACCCCAGTTGGCGGCCGCCCTCGCCCCCTCTTGAAAGGGATTGGGGGGGAGGCTCTTCCCCGACCCCGCCACCTCCCACCGCGGGCGCCTCCGGCCCAAGCCCTGCTGGCCGCCCGCCCGCCAGCCCGACCGAGGGGAGAGACGACGCAACGGGGGGACGGCGGAGGGGGGGCGCCGCGTTGGAAGCCTCCCAGCGAAGCGGGCCCCGCCGCGGAGAGAAGGGAGGGGAGGCCTGGGGAGGCGGCCCGCGGCCCCCCGCCCGGCCCCCTCCCGCGCACCTTCTTGATGTTGTAGAGGCGGGTGAGCATGCCGAGGCCGCGGTCGTGGAGGATGGTCAGCTTCTCGGCCAGCTTCTGCTGACTGGGCTGCAGCACCGAGCGCGACATGCTGAGGGAGGGAGGAGCGGGCGAGCGAGGGGAGGAGAGGGGGACCGCGGCGGCCGCTCGCCGAGCCCTTCCCGCCGGCGCCCTGGGCCGCGCTCACAAGGCCTCCATCGCCGCCGCCGCCGCCGCCTCAGCCTGCCAATCTCGGCGCTCCTCGGGCGTGGCGGCCGCGGAGGCGTTCTCCCGCAGGGAGGCCGGGCTCCGCCGCAGCGCGTCACGCCTCTCTCGGCTGCCCCCTCGAGGCCGGAACGGGACGCGGCGGAGCGAGCGAAGCGGAGCGCGGGCGGGGAGGCCGGCCGCGCCGGTTGGCCCTCCTGAGGCGAGCGCCGGAGCCGAGCGGGGAGGGCGCCTGGCCCGCGCCGCCTGCCAGGCCTGTGTGGCGAGGCCGCCCTGCTCTGGCCCTCAGGCGGGAACGAGGCGGCCCCTTTGTGCAGGGGTGGGGGACGAGCCCTAGGGTTGCCAGCCTCCAGGTAGTGGCTGGAGATCTCCCGGAATTACAACTGGTCTCCAGGCCACAGAGATCAGTTCACCTGGAGAAAATGGCCACTTTGGGGGGTGGACTCTATGGAATTATTCCATGCCAAGGTCCTTTCGCTCCCCAAACCCCACTTTCTCCAGGGTTCAGCCCCCAGATCTCCAGGAATTTCCCAACTTGGAGCTGGCAACCCTAATCCAGAATCCAGTCTTGTTCGGAGAAAAAGCAAGCTGCAGCTTGTTCTGGTTCAGACAGAGTGGGATCCAGAGTGGTAGATAATGGAGGGGGGATGATTTTCTTCTGCCCCCGCCCTTCTGCTGCAGGCCTCTGACTCGCCCCTCATGCTGATCCTATGGGAGGGGCCCTCCGTCCCCCAGCAGCAGCCCTTCGCTGAGCATTTCAATCTCCAGAGGAGTTAGCCATGCTAGTCTGTAGTTGCAAAATAGTGGAGTCCAGTAGCCCTTTTAAGACTAACCAACTTTATTGTAGCGCAAACTTTCAGGAACTACAGCTCTCTTCGTCAGATGCTGACGAAGAGAGCTGTGGTTCCCGAAAGCTTATGCTACAATAAAGTTGGTTAGTCTTAAAGGTGCTATGGGACTCTTTGCTACATTTCAATCTTGAGAGGGACAGGAGAAGTGAGGAAGTCCCACTGGTAGAAATCTCTTCCAGCAGTGGAAATTACTGTTGGATCCAAACCGGAGATGATATTAAAAGCCCAAATATTTGATTAGTATTATGCCTGAGGAGAGGAGAGTGGCAAAAGGAGTGGGAAGGAATATGCCAGTCTGAGGATCCCCCATGCTCCTTCCTGTAATGAAAAAACGTGGTCTGTCTTTTCATCTGTGCACATGACTGGAAAGCTTGTCTGCCTCTCCTTTTTATGCTGCCTGTTCTCCAAGGACCCCAAGTGGTGACCTTGGGTCAGTCACAGCTTCTAGGAGCTCTCTCCGCCCCACTCACAGGGTGATTGTTGTGGGGATAATAATAACATACTTTATAAACTGGTCTGCAGGGAAGAAAGCGAGGGATGGGGGCCCGTTCCCACCCCTGCACAAAGAGGCCGCCTTGTTCCCACCCCGTGCCCGCCTGAAGCCCAGTGGGTGTTAAGTCATCCTGAAGGGTGGTATGTAAATCAAATATTATTATTATTGATCTTTACAACAACCCCATGAAGTAGGTTAGGTTGATAGAGAGTGAATGCCTCAAGTTCACCCTGTGAATTTAATGGCACCGGGCTGGGGGGGGCATTTGAGCCCCGGTCATCCAAGTGTTGCACAGCAATCCTAAGCAGAGTCACACCCGTCTAAGCTCCCTAAAGTCAATGGACCTAGCAGGGCGTCCTTCTCACGAAGATGGATTTATTTACGTCCTTTATAATCTGCCTTTTGTCACTGAGACTTTATTTATTTTTTATCGTATTATATTCCGCTCTCCCCACGAGCAGGCTCAGGGCGGATAACAGCATTAAGATTGTTTAAAACATTTCATGTAAAACATTTTAAAGCATCATACAAAAATATAAAAAATAGCGGGCACTCTTTTTCCTGATGGCGGCAATACAATCAATAACAAATAATACAACAGTACAATTGAATATAGCAGCAGCTTAACAACAGTGGTGGGCAGCTCTCATAGGGAGGGTGGTAGATGTATCCTCCAGCCAGCGGAGGCCCAGCCTCAGCCATAAGCCTGGCGGAACATAAGCCATAAGCCTGGCAGGTCTTGCAGGCCCGGCAGAAAGATAATAGATCCTGCCGGGACCTGGTCTCAGTAGACAGAGCGTTCCACCAGGTAGGAGCCAGGACTGAGAAAGCTCTGGCTCTAGTCGAGGCCAGGCGGGCCTCCTTGGAGCCAGGGACTGATAACAATTTCCTCCCGATCAGAGGGTCCTCTGGGGAATGTACGGTGGATTGCACAGTGTAAGTCAATGTGATCAATGGCTAGGACATCCAGTGAACAGTGCTATAGGGTTTTGACAACAGAAATCTGAAAACAAGTAGAAATCTGGTACAGAGTGAAAACAAGGCTGAAACAAAGCCTAGCACTTGAACATGACATGTTAGATGGTGCAGACATTGACTATTAGCATACTCAGGGCTCATTTCGAGGGGGAATGCACAGGGACGCAGTTTTGGCCGTTCCCCAAAGAGGTTACATGTCAGGTGGCCCCACCCACCTGACTCTCAGCCATTTTGGGCCCATTTCAGCCTGGATTGGGGCCGAAACAGCCCTGATCGGGCCTCTGACAGGTGGTGGATCACTCTCCCACTCAGCAGCAGCCCAATCCTGACCATTTTGGGCCCCTATTTTGGGCCCAATTTCGTCCCTGAATGGCCAGGATTGGGTCCAAAACAGCCAGGGTAGGTGATGTCAGCGGGTGTGGCATATGCAAATCAGTTATGCCAATGACACTTCCAGTGATGTCAAGGGGCATGGCATATGCTAATGAGTTATGCTAATGAGTTCCTCCAGCTTTTTCTACGAAATGACCCCTGAGCATACTTACCGAAAGAGACAGTACGCAGTAGCATAGGCAATAATCCCTATACCTTTACTAAAACATCTTTCTGAACCATTTTCTTACAATATGGTCCTTTTACCTGTGTCAAAAAGCACTCAATCATTTTGTTTTGCACAGTTTGTGGAAAACCCAGAGAGAGGGAGCTTTCCCTACGGTAGGGGCAGCAACAGGGAATGCATGAGTACAGGCAGTTTTTGATTTCGCCTGTATGCAGGATAGTTCTGTGCAGGAGAGCGAAACTGCTGTGGTGGAGCATAGGTAGAGAGGCAGCTGTGCATATGCAACGAAGGGCTTTGTATGTGATAGCAAAAACCTTGAATTGACCCCAGTATTGACGGGCAGCCAGTGGAGTGACTGCAGAATGGGAATGATAGACATGCTCCACTTGAGAGTAAAGGAGCTGCGGCATTCTGCACCAACTGGAGTCTCTGGCTTAACTTTGAAGGGAGATCTAGGAAGCGTGCATTACAGCGGTTTGGTCACGATGTTACTGTGGCATGGATCCAGGGGGGCAGATCAGTTGCGTAAAGGGAGAGGGACATCTGGGCTAGACGGAGTTGGAAGAAGGCATTTTCTGCAGCTGGGTTAACTTGCTTATCTAGTAGCAGTACTGGATCCAGTAAAACCGTAGGCTCTTAACCTAGTTAGGGTCAACTCAACCCCATTAACAGTTGGAAACGCAGTGCCCTTCAAGATCTCCACCTTCCCAACCAACATCACTTCTGTCTTCTCTGATTTTAGTTTCAATTTGTTTGATTTCAGCCGTTTGACCACACCTGTCAGGCAGTAACTCAAGATTTGTACTACATCACCAGGGGATTTGGATGGAGAGCTATAGCTGTGTGTCATCAGCATACTCATGACATCCAATTCCAAATACACAAATGATTTCTCCTAAAGGCTTTACATAAAGGTTGAATAACATGGAAGATAGGACTGCACCCTGTGGAACCTCATGTTAATTCCTGCACTAAAGATAGCTGGTCTCCAATAGCAACCCTTTCAGTCCATTCCATGAGAAATGATCTAAACCAGTCTAAGGAACATCCCCACATACTTCCTTCTGCCTCCAAATGCTTCAACAGGATGGCATGATATACCGTAACAAAATCTGCAGATAGATCCAGGAGCTACAAAGTCGCTTGGCCTTCCTTTACAATCACACAGAGGTCATCAGCTAAAGCCAGCCACTAGAGCTGTTTCCAGCCCTCAGTCTGGACTGAAGCCAGACTGAGCAGGGTCCGGAGCTCAAGACTCAGGGCTCATTTTGAGGGGGAACGCACAGGAACGCAGTTCCGGCAGTTCCCCAAAGAGGTCACATGTCAGGTGGACCCGCCCACCTGACTCCCGGCCATTTTAGGCCTGTTTTGGCCTGGATTGGGACCAAAACGTCCCGAATCGGGCCTCTGACGGGTGGTGGATCACTCTCCTGCTCATCAGTGGCCTGATCCTGACCATTTTGGGCCCCTTTTCAGCCCCTTTTTGCCATTTTGGGCCCAATTTCATCCCTGAATGGCCAGGATTGGGTCTAAAACAGCCAGAATAGGTGCTGTCAGGGGGAGTGGCATATGCAAATCAGTTATACTAATGACACACTTCCAGTGATGGGAAGAGGTGGTGCATATGCTAATGAGTTATGCTAATGAGTTCCTCCAGCTCTTTTTCGATGAAATGACCCCTGACAAAACTGATCCAAGAAGACCTAGAGTTGGTCAGCTACTGCTATCTCGATCGCTTGTCTTAGAAAGGGCAGATTAGAGACTGGGCGATAACTGGTCACATCGTTTTTGTCTAGGAATGATTTTTAAAGTAGTGGGTGGATAACTGTCTCTGAATGGCTGGAGGAAGGTGCCCTGAGGTAGTGACTGATTAATGATAGGCATTATGTGGACCTTAACATGATTGCCAAGATGGGCAAGGATCTAGTGCACAAGTAGTGTTCTTTACGGATCCTAGGTCCTTATCAGTCTTGTTAAGAACTTCAAGGAACTTCACATTCCAAGGTCCCACCACAGCCTCAACAGAGCATGTGCTAGGAATCCAAAAATCCCATAGAGTCGAGAAGGAATTTGGAATCCAGAAATATCCACGAGCCTTTGTGGGAAGATCATTTGAAGTGAGCAGCCTTCCTCCCTTTTTGGTCTGTCAGGGCTATATTAACCTTTGCTTTCAGTAGGTAATGGCCAGACCATGGTTCTAGCCATATCTCCAGTCTTGAAACAAGATGTCCCTTCACAGTCACAGTGCAAAAGATGAAGTCCAAGGTTTGTCCTCTCATGTTTTGGGTCTGTCATGATTTGAGAGAGGCCTAGGACAGCCAAAGAGCCTATAAAATCTCGGGTTGGCCTTCTGATGAGCATTCAGCATGAATGTTGAAATCACTCCAATCGGACTAGGTGTCTCCAGAATGCTCTGTCTAATGAGACCAGGGCCTGGCAGGAATTGTTATCTTTCTGCCGGGCCTGTAAGACAGAGCTGTTCCGTCAGGCGTACGGTTGATGCTGGGCAGGGCCCCCACCGGCCGAATTTGAATAGAGCGGGGCCCTCCCTATCAGAGCATCCATCTCAAAGAAACTTCTTTTAAAAATATCTTTTCGTGATGGTTGCATGTTGGACTGAGTCAAACTGGTTTGTGCTGCTATGTTTTAAATATATTGTATTTATAGTGGTTTTAAATTGTGGAATGTAATTTTTAAAGTTTTATGAATGTAATCCGTCCTGAGCCTGCTAGTGTGAGGAGGGCAGGATAGAAATGGAAGATTAATTAATCGATTGATTGATTAATAAGTTCAAGAGCGTCTCTGCAAATTCAGAAAGTGTGCTTTCTGTGGAATTTAGCAGCTGCTAAATAAGCAGAATGCCCAATCTATCCTTAGCTCCCGGTGTAAGGAACGTACAGTCAGTACCAGCTGTAATTTGTACTGAGAGTCTGTGGAAGGTGAAAGACTCCAGTAAAATAATAGCAACTCCCCCTCCCCGGCCACCCATGTGAAATTGGTGGAGGAACACATAACCGGCTGGAATTAATTTGAATAGATGCATGACGTTTTCTTTCAACCACATCTCTTTGTATGCAATTCAGGTCAATTTCTTCCTGTAACATCTCATAGAGGTATGCAGTTTTGTGCTTCACCAATCCAGTATTGCATAGGATTAGAGAAGAGGGGGGAAAACAGAGGCCCTTGCATCACCATCTATAGAAGTCAGATAGGTAGTGAGCATCCTTGCCAGATACTGGCCACCTTTGATAAATCCTAACCCCCATATCTACCAGTTCCCATCTGCACTGGAATAGTACATTCACTGTGCATTGTGATCCAAGTAATGATTGCCTCCACAGCCACTAAGACATCACACAAATAACTCACATTCAATAGCCAAGTGATCATACAGCACTCCATAGCACAGTTGTGATGTATTGATGTTAGCATTCTCCTACAGGTTTTATTTTATGCCAGCTGCTCCTGGTCTCGAGGTATGTGACTAGTGTTGCGCTCCCTCTGCTACAGTGCAGGGGGTCTTCTTTCCAGTTAGTCCAACGCTTTGAGCACTAACCAGGGCTTTTTTTCAGTGGGAACGTGGTGGAACGGAGTTCCGGAACCTCTTGAAAATGGTCACATGGCTGGTGGCCCCGTCCCCTGATCTCCAGACAGAGGGGAGTTTAGATTGCCCTCGATGGCAATCTAAACTCCCCTCTGTCTGGAGATCAGGGGGCGGGGCCACCAGCCATGTGACCATTTTCACCAAAGGCAATTTAAAAACTCCCCCTTGCTCCAGCTGACTCAAAATGATGTCATTGGTCCTGGGAGCATGCGCGCACTTTGCACGTGCACATGTGGTACCAGGGGCACCACCTCCCGCCAAGAGTTGCCCCCTGTACTGGCAACCCACTGAGTTCCACCACCTCTTTTCCCAGAAAAAAAGCCCGGGCACTAACAGTGCATTCCTAAACAGTTACACTTTTCTGTAACTGTTCTTAGGATCTTACTGTAAACTTTCAGTCTATCCATCCTAAAACATAAACGTAGGTACCTCCAAAGAGGTACTTAAGTTATGCAATTCCCCCCCCCCCCCAGTTTTAAAACAGCTAACCATACAATATTACAACCCACTTCTGAAACTGGCACCGAGTCTCGAAAGCTGTTTGCCATGTGAAATCAGGGTCGAGGGCGAAGGGCAAATGTTTTCAAAAGGCTAACGTTGCATCCACACATGTAATATTTATAAAGGAATAAGTTCCAGCACGTCCACTTACCTCTGCATAAACATGCTCAGAATTGTGCTGCACAATCTTCTTGAGCCCATGAGGAGGAAGGTTATACATACCACCTGTCAAAATCATGATGTGACAGCAGGCTGGAGTTCCCTGTTTTTGGGGTGCCCTTATCTTGGAGGTGCTCCCCTTCCCCAATGCCCCTTATCCAGGGGTCATTTCGTAGAAAAAGAGCTAGAGGAACTCATTAGCATAACTGACTTGCATGTGTCACACCCCCTGACATCACCTATCCTGGCTGTTTTGGACCCAATGCTGGCCATTCAGGGCCGAAATTGGACCCAAAATGGCAAAAGGGGGCTGAAAATGGCCAAAAGGGGGCCCCAAATGATTGGGATCGGGCTGCTGCTGAGCAGGAGAGTGATCCACCACCCATCAGAGGCCCGATCCGGGCCGTTTCAGCCCCAATCCAGGACGAAACAGGCCCAAAATGGCCGAGAGTCAGGTGGGTGGGTCCACCTGACATGTGACATCTTGGGGGAACTGCCGGAACTGCGTTCCTGCGTGTTCCCCCTCAAAATGAGCCCTGCCTTTATCCATGGGTGGGGCATATGTCCAACCTTATGGCTAAGGAGGGTGGAGTTAGGGTTGGAAGAGAAGCCACCTTGTCAGGCGGGGAGGGGGGTAGGGCTGTTTCCCCCCTTCCCCCCTCCCCCAGGCACTGTGTTGGGGAATTGGGGATGGTGAAAAAGGCTGCCCTTATTTTTTGTAGCTTGGGAGGGGGGTGGAGATGAGACTAAAAGAGAACGGCTGGGCGTTTGTGAACGGTGCTTTTGAAACAACATTGGGTGTAAAGAAAAAATAAAATGTTTTATGGAAATAAAATGTTTGCATGGGTTTTACAGGAACTTGTGCTTTTTGAAAATGAGTTTTATGGGGGGTGGAACTTTTGCTGTGTTTTTACTGGAATTGGAGGTGGTTGGTGGGAAAAAGCAGCTTGCATGCCTGAGAGAAGGTTCCCTGCTCTCAGTTCTCTCCCTCCCCTGCCCCCTGGCAGCAGAGATACAGCTATGTTTGAACGGGAAAAGGGAACTTCTGCACCCCTTTCCTCATTCGATCACAGAACAAAAAGCTGAAAAGCAGAGTGAGAGAGAGCCCCAATTTCCTCCTCCTCCGTTTTAAAAGCGAGCAAGCAGTCTCTAAGCGTTACCAGTCAGAATCTCTAGCTCCAAGCTCCGTTTTCTCTAAAGCATGCAAACAGCCTTTCAAAATCCATTTTAACCCCTTAAGCATGCAAGACAAGACAGCTGTCCCAGCCGGCATAAAGAAGCCATTCCTTTAAAAATTAAGCATGCAGAAAACGAGATAAAAATCGTGTACACGGCTCTGCTGGTAAATTTAAAAAGGAGGCTTTTCTTCTCTTTTTGAAAACAGAGACACCAGAAAAAAAAACTTGGCAGGTTCCCGGTACCTATTCCAGAGAGCACAGCAACCTTACGAGTTTCAAACTAGAAGAAGCAGCCTATGGGTGTAGGGAGAAAGGAGGCGGGGCAAACCTTAGCCAATGAGATTGCTGTTTGAGGCGGGGGATGAAAGAGGAGGAAGTTTTTGCTGCACCCCAAGTTTCCACGTGTCTCTAGAAACATCTCCCCCCTCCCAGGGTTGCCAGCTCCAAGTTGGGAAATTCCTGGAGATCTGGGGGGAGAAACCTGGAGAAAGTGGGGTTTGGGGAGGGAAAGACCTGGGCATGGCATAATTTCATAAAGCCCATCCCGCAAAGTAGCCATTTTCTCCAGGTGAACTGATGTCCGTGTCCTGGAGACCAGTTGTAATTCCGGGAGATCTCCAGCCACTACCTGGAGGCTGGCAACCCTACCTCCCCGCTAGCTGGAGTGAAAAAACAGCCCTTTCTCCCCTCTAATCAGTACACTCTATCTGCCCTAATCAGCATTTCCACTTCCCGCCTCCTTGTCTCTCTACAATGTGTTTGCTAACTTATCAGAGCAGATTCCAGGCTAGATCAAAGACTTAAAGCTTTGAAGCTCTCGAAGAGGCGGGGTGGGGGGCAGCTGAAATTAGCTTCTGGGGAGTCGCCAAGGGCAGGTTGAGCTCCAGCCCTTTTGTCCAGGCATCGAAAAGCATCTTATTCCTAATACGCCCGGCACAAGCCCTTGGGAGTCCTCTGCTTCTGATTATTTTCAACAGATGATTAACAACAACTCCTTTATGATGCATCGGACGAAGAGAACTGTGATTCTCGAAAGCTTACCCTACAGTAAAGTTGGTTAGTCTTAAAGGTGCTACTGGACTCTTCGATTTTGCGACTACAGACAAACACGGCTAACTCCTCTGGATCTGCTTTATCATGCTCTCTCAGTCCGAATGACTTTGTCTCCGCTTTATTGAGGAATCTTTTTTGCCATATTCACCCCTTTAACAACCATTTCCCCCCCTTTTTGGAATGAATCAATTTGACACAAAGGATGAGCGACTCCAAGGGTGTTATTTCATCTGCGCCGGAGGCTCAGCGCGGCTTGACGTACAGGGATTCCTTAACCAATCAGGAAACCGATCGCAGAGGCCAATGAAAAGCTACATCACACAGCGCAGGGAAACGACCTAGTCGAGGCTTCTCTTCTGCAGAGTCGGGGGCTCCGTTGCGTTCAGGGCGCAAGCTGGGACCGCGAAGCCCGCAGAAAGAAAGCAATATACAGGCAAATAGCTTTCTCCGCCCCCGCCCCCCCATCTCTCTTTTGTTTTTGTGACTAGCTTGCCCGCTCCTTTGCTCATGTGATGCACTCGCTCACCAAAGAGATCAGAGCCTTCTCCAGGACTAATTTAAGAAAACAATGCACCCGAGTCACCACCTTATCCGGGAAGAGAATTATAGAGACGTGGAAGGACGCCCGAATGCAGGTGGTGGAAGCGGCGGATCTTAACGACGGAGACGCCTGTGGTTATGTGCAAGACTTGAGGTTGGATCTGCAAGTGGGCGTCATTAAACCGTGGCTCTTGCTGGGTGAGTGTGTAGAGAGAGCCAAAGAAAGGGGCAGTGTATGCACTTGCGTGTGTGTGTGTTGTGTGCCGTCAAATCGGCTCTGACCTATGGCGACCCTATGAAGGAAAGACCTCCAAAACGTCCTGTCATTAACAGACTTGTTCAGATCTTGAAAACTGGAGGAGGTGGCTTCCTTTATTGAGTCAAGCCGGTCTTCCTTTTTTCCTACTGCTTTCTACTTTTCCTAGCATTATTGACTCTTCCAGAGAATCTTCTCATAATGTGACCAAAGTACCATAGCCTCAGTTTTGTCATTTTAGCTTCTGGGTAGAATTCAGGCTTGTTTTGATCTGCTACCCACTTATGTATATTAAAAACACCCCAAAATACTATATAGCATCTTTTATGGGCTTCAAGAGATGGAAGGGTATGCCTTTTTTTTGTAATTCTATGCTGTCAAACATGCTCTATTACTGTTACCTAACTGCTGACTGTTTATTGCATATGTATATGCAGGGGGTTTTTTTCTGGGAAAAGAGGTGGCGGAACTCTCTAGAGGGAAATGAGGAAGAAACACATGGGATTCTTTGAAATCATATTATTTTCAAGCACTATTGCTGAGTATTTTCAAGAGGTGCCGGAACTCCGTTCCCCCACGTTCCCCCTGAAAAAAAGCCCTGAGTACATGCATTACTGCATGTGTGTATAGCATTGCTTCCTGTTAATCACCTTTCTGTCTAAAAGACCTGGCAGCCTCAATGTCTGCATGCCATTCCTTTCCCAAACAATCAAACAACATGTCTTCTCTCCTCCCAGGATCACAGGATGCCGCCCATGACCTAGAGACTGTGAAAAAATACAGGGTAATTAATGATAACATGATAGAGCTTTTGTAAGTTGAGCATATAATGAATGTTTCAAAAGGTTTGATGTTCTCCTCCAAAAACATTTTTGTTATTATTTAATGGTGTTATGGACTATAGTGGCACCTGATCCTTCCAACCGTCAGTAGGTAGCTGATTCTACAGATACGGCCGTGGAATAAGTCCCATTAAAATAAAAGGGACTTGTTCTTGTAATATCTTTGGACCCGGGGTGACAATACACTGGAAAATTAAGTGCAAGTTCAGTTGGGCTGTACTTATACGTTTGTATGTTTGCTCCTTCACATTAAGTAGATTATACAAGATACTATGGTAATTGTTTACTGAAAAGTATTTAATTTAAAACTGTGTAGGGGATGGGTGGTAGAAATAACAATAACAGATTCTTCAATGTTGGATGAAGATCCACAGCCATGCCAGAATTTTGGAGATTTCAGAACCGGCTTGGTTTCTTGACCATTGCTTTTCTGTATTTTAGGTTACCCACATTCTAAATGTTGCCTATGGAGTTGAAAATGCTTTCCCCGATGACTTAACATACAGGAGCATTCCTATCCTCGATTTGCCCGAGACTGAAATTTTGTCTTATTTTCCTGAATGCTTTGAATTTATTGAGCAAGTCAAGTTAAAGGTAAACCCCTCAAACAAGCGATGCATGGTAATAATTTTATAGCAGGAAAAAAATGAGTAATTGCACATGACGGTCTTAATGCTGATGAGCCCTCTTCACCATTAACAGGAATATCTGAAAGCAAAATGAAACGGGCCATATTATCACAATAATATAATTATTTTGATTACTCTGATCGTTTTCGACTCGTCTTTAAATTTTTCTGCTAGCCAAGTTAAGCCATCACTGTTTGGCTTAAGTGAAAATTTCCTTTTGTGTGTTTAATTTTGATTCAAATAGTTAGCTGACCCATTAAAAATTGACCAATATTCAACACAAGAGTCTTACCTAGTATCTTAAAATACTAGTATTATATTCTGAACAACTGTAACAAGAACTGAGATGGGACAGTCCGACACAAACAGTGCGATCCTAAGAAGAGTTACACCAGTCTAAGCCCATTGAAATCAATGGGCTTAGACTGGAGTAACTCTCCTTAAGATTGCACTGAGAGTTTGCCCAGTGGGCTGGATCCTAAGAAGCTCAAATGGAACGGGGCTTTCCTGTCCCCTCCTTTCTGATTCAGCGCCCTGTGCTCTGAAAAGCCGTTCTTTAAGGTCAAGGAGCCGGGAACTTCCTCTAGCTTCAGCAAAATGCTTTCTGTTCATGCAAAAAGCTACTGGGCTCCAGCCATCAACGTTAATGGGTTTAAGTAAGCTTTACCATGTTGGCTGGTGGCACTAAGCTGACTATGAAAAGTAAGAGTTAATATTTACATATTTGCCTTAGCATGCGTTTGGATTAAAAATTACATATTCAAATTATTATTTTATAAAAGCCTGCTCTCGGACATTGTCCGCATCGTACAAACAATTGACAGCTTGATGTGTTACATAAAACCCGTTCATTTGAACTTCACGGTGACAATGCCCTGTCAAATCCGGTTCTAGGTTATTCCCTGAGCTCCATCGTTTTCATTATTTACATAGTTTGGTATTAAGGAAGATAATATTGCTCCATCACACATTGTGCTATTTTAGAAGAACGCAGTATATTGTTTACAAGTTACCTGAAACGTGTATTCACTTAATGTCCTTCTCGAGGTTTCCAGTTACAGTTTCCACTTCATTTCTAAATTAGATTAGCTGTTCCAGCAGTGCAATCCTAAACAGCATTATGCCCTTCTAAACCCCTTGAAATGAATGGGCTTAGGTGGGGGTGACTCTACTTAGGATTGCAATTATAGTGCTGCTGGTGAGCGTCAGGTGGTTAATTTTTCAGTTCTTTATACTCAAGAGTGCATTATATGCTTTTATGACAGTACTGCTTCATAATGCAAGATGTTTTTGTTAGGCAGATGGAAACATTAGATAACTTATTCGCCTCTCACAAAAGTTCCCCGTGCTACGAACCAGCACAAGTTAATAAGTATGTCATTATGAACTGACAAATACATAACTGACTTTTTCATATTACACGTGTTAATAAATAGACTGTGGAAAGGCCCAAATCTTAGGTTTACTTCTGAAAATTCTGGAATTTTTGCAACCCATCCTTATCACTGAAGAGAGGAAGGGGACATATGAAGATAGCGTTGTACTGCTGGACTGATTACTCTTAGTTACTAAGATATTTTACAGAGATTCAAACCAAGGTAGCTGCTGGCTTTTTAAGAAGTGCCTTCCACCAACCCAGCAAAAGGGGAAGGGGGGACCGTGACTTTTGGAGTGTGTTGTAAGAGGGTGGATAAATACGAAGTTACAGCACCCTAACACCCAGCAGTTATTTATTTGAAGGGAATAGGTTCTCCATTCCCTCAAGTAAATTTTTTTTTACTGCAACAGCTATGGACCAACCATATTTGGAAGAAAAGGTTATTAAATTTTTACCTTGGAGGTAGAGTTTCAAATGGGAGGCCGCTTTCGTCCTTGCTCCCGTTACCTTGGTCCTTATCTGTTAATTGAAGCCAGTCTGCTAATCCAGACGACCTCTCACTGTTTCGAGCAATTCATTGCTGCACTTAACTAGCCCATCACGAGCAACAGAGATTTCTTTCATCTTTTGCTAAAGATGGCTGAGGCCTGCTTAAGTTCCTGCACAGACTGAAGATGGGGACGCTGGTCTCTTCTGATTTCTCCAAGGCAATTTCTCGCAGACGGATATATTGTTTAGGAGTAAATGGAAACTGCATAGTAATACAAAGTAGTAAAACAGGCTAATTTGAGCCGCTTTTCTACCAGAAATGTATTCATGTATTTTTAAATTTATTTTTATTTTACTTCATTCATACCTTGCCTTTCTCTCCTATATGGACCTAAAGCAGCTTACTTCATTTAATTTGTTGGCATGCAGTTATTTCCTAGGGCTTCCATGAATTGGGGTGTGTGTATATTTGTGTGTTTTGCTTATTTCCACACACACCCCACCCCCCGCATATCATTCCAGAAAGCAGGGCTTTTTTTCAGCTGGAACGCAGTGGAACGGAGTTCTGAAACCTCTTGAAAATGGTCACATGGCTGGTGGCCCCGCCCTCTGATCTCCAGACAGAGGGGAGTTGAGATTGCCCTCTTCACCGCTCAGCGGCGCAGAGGGCAATCTCAACTCCCCTCTGTCTGGAGATCAGGGGGTGGGGCCACCAGCCATGTGATGATTTTCTCCGCGGGCAACCCACTGAGTTCCACCACCTCTTTTCCCAGAAAAAAAGCCCTGGTTACCGTGGCCAGTAGCCACTGATAAGACCTTTCCTCCATGAATCTGTCTAATCCCCTTTAAAGCCCTCTGCGCCTCTGGCCATCACTATATCCTCTGGCAATGAATTACACATGTTAATCATTAAGTAAATAAATATTTCCTTTTGTCTGTCTTGAAACTACTGCCCAACAATTTCATCGGATGTTCTCAAGTTCTGGTATTTGGGGAGAGGGAGAAAAAGTTCTCTGTCCACTCTCTCTACCCTGTGCATAATTTTATAAATCTCTTTTATCAAGTTTCCCCTTAGCTGTCTCATTTCTAAACTGAAAAGTCCCAGACTCTTTAGCCTTTTCTCATAGGAAAGGTGCTTTAATCCCTTTAATCACCTTCGTTGCCCTCTTCGCAGGGCTTTTTTTCTGGGAAAAGAGGTGGTGGAACTCAGGACTGTACAATGACGTCACTTTGGGTCAGCTAGAACAAGGGGGCAGTTTTTTAAAGTTTAAATCACTGCGAAAATGGTCACATGGCCAGTGGCCCCGCCCCCTGATCTCCAGACAGAGGGGAGTTTAGATTGCCTCTGCACTGGCAATCTAAACGCCCCTCTGTCTGGAGATCAGAGGGGGGGCCACCAGCCATGTGACCATTTTCAAGAGGTGCCAGAACTCCATTCCACCGTATTCCTGCTGAAAAAAAGGCCTGCCTCTTCTCGTTTCCAGCTCTGCAATGATCCTTTTGAGATACAGTGACCAGAACTGCACACCTAAAACACTTTAAGCTTAAGAACAAAGGGTGCAAAATCTATTTTTGATTGTAATGGTTTTCTAAATGTCTTCTATTTTTTTCTTTTCTCTTGAAGGATGGTGTGGTGCTTGTTCACTGTAATGCAGGAGTTTCTCGAGCGGCAGCAATTGTCATTGGTTTCCTCATGCATTCAGAAGGACTCAGTTTTTCTCAGGCTTTTTCTTTGGTGAAAAATGCCAGACCGGCCATTTGTCCAAATTCAGGTTTCATGGAGCAACTTCACAAATACCAACAGTGCAATAATAAAGCAAATGGAACTTTAAATAATATTTGAATGTTAACAGGGGAATAATGAAAGATGGAATGAACAGAACACCTTTGGTTGCAAAGTCATGCATGGGACATGCCCAGAATTACCCTTTGAAGCTGTCCTTGAGGAGTTAATTTTTGTACACACATACATTATTTTAAATTAATTAATTTAATTAATTTCCCCTCATCTAATTCTTCTCTCTGTGTTTCTCTTTTTTAAACATTTTCACAGTAATGGGTATAGCAATAACGAATCAGCTTGGATTTGCAGTAACGTGTTGGTTTGGTAGTTGCTGTGTTGCATGCAGCAGTGCTCTACTGATACATGTTTGTTTAGGATCACAGACTGAGTTAAACCTGTTCAGGAATATCTTCTGTGCAGGAGGCAAAATTATTTCCTAACAGGCCTTCATTTTCTTCAGGAATTTACTGAAAGGGTTTGCTTTTCCCAAGTATCAGGGGCAGGGAGACTGGCTCTCTAGATGAATTAAAATACCAGAAATACAAGTTTTCTACTGAAAGTTGCCGGTAGGTACTAGAAAAGAAATATAAACCCATTACTCCAATATCACATGACATTCAATGTGTATCGACTTTTCATGATTGTAAAAATCTAGATAATAAAACATTCTTATTAAAAACCTATCTTTTATATTTGAAATCAGTCAGTAACATTTATAATTTTCTAACATTTTTTTTCCTGGCCCTGCATAGGACTTTATTTTATAAACTGGTCCTTTGTATGATAATAGCAGAAGGTCCTCAGTGAAACAAAAGCCAAATTTGACCACTTTAATAAGTGTGTTTATTTTTAAACATCAGTAGCATTAGATCTTTACAAAGCCCAGGATGCAGTGTGGAGACAATAATAACACTGATTTTGTTCACTGCTCTGAGTGTGGCACTAATCTAGAAGTATATAAGCACATGGTTATTATTATAATGTTGCCCTTAGCAACACAGCCCTTAAAGTCTGTGTAAGCTGAAAAGCCATGCAGTGTGTTCTAGGCAAAGTGTTCTAGTCAATGATAAGACATCATAGAACTGAATGTGGATATGATACAATTATAGATTGGTTTCTGTATTATTGTTGCTAGCATGTATTATATAAAGTTTGATCCTTGCTAGCAATTTCAAAATATTATAATTTTCAATTAAAATACACGGGCAACATTTCAATAAAAATATTTTAAAAGCTGTACCATTTATGTTCATTTTGTTACATGACTGGCTAAAACATGGCATGTTTTATTATTCCTTGGTGCTTTTGCCTGATGGAGGTGCACTGCTTCTAAACTCAAAAGTTACATTAGCTATTGTCTGTCCTTGACAGACCTGTCCTCCCATGAATTCAACTAATCTTTTAACGCCATCTAAGCTATTGGCCAGAAGGGAAGGCAGCATGGTATAGCCTGATCTCGTCAGATCTCAGAAGCTAAGTAGGTTTGGTACTTGGATGGGGGACCACCAAGGAAGATTCTGGCAAATTGCCTGTTTCTGTTTCCAAGCCCCGTGCTAGGGATGCCGTAAGTTGGTTGTGACTTGATGGTACATATGCAGGGCTTTTTTTTCAGCAGGAACACGGTGGAACGGAGTTCCGGAACCTCTTGAAAATGGTCACATGGCTGGTGGCCCCGCCCCCCCGATCTCCAGACAAAGGGGAGCTTAGATAGCCCAATCTAAACTCCCCTCTGTCTGGAGATCAGGGGGTGGGGCCACCAGCCATGTGACCATTTTCTCCGAGGGCAACCCACTGAGCTCCACCCCCTCTTTTCTCAGGAAAAAAAGCCCTGTACATATGTATGTAGGCTATTGGCCATCATATCATCCGTAAACTTTGTGCTGTGTAAGAATGTTTCGTTTTGTCTCTTCTGAACCTACTTGAATGCCTCCGAGACCTAATATGACAGAATTAAAATCTCTGTATTCCATACCATTCATAAGCTTTATTATTCATAGACACCAATTAGCCTTCAATCTTTCTTCTTTCCTCACATAAATGGAACTCATTTTGATTTCTCCTTGTCCATCTTAAAAAGGCATAGTTGAGCAGTCACATTTGGAATGTGTATCATAAAGGCGGTATCATAAAAGCATTATGATACTGCACTTTTCAGTCTCTTACCTAATAATATTCCAGACTGAGTTTGCTGCTGCCGCTGCAATCTGAACTGGGAATAGAGTGAGCTGTCCACCCTGACTCCCAAGATCTTCCTGGGGTAGCTGTAGTCAATTTCGAGTCCATCAACATAAAAAATGTATTTGGTTATTTATAGTCCGTGTTTGGTGGGGTGGAACAAAAGCAATGTACTCATACAATATAAGACACATCATTTACAAAGCTATAGGGTTTTCCTTAAAGTGCATCTCTTTGCACTTTCTTATACTGTCATTGTTTGGTCACACATATTGAGAAATCCCACTGGATTTTTTTTTTTAATTTCAGCATCCTGTTTGATTCTATCGTTTATTCCAGATAATTTTGGAACAAATTAAAAAGCACAAAACAGGTCCCTTCGGGATTCCTCTTCCTTCTCCGTCTATAGCGGAATTGCTTCTCCACCAGATCACCAGCACAGTTGTGGCTCAGCTCAACATTAAACAGTATATGATGAGAAATGACCCCTCCCCCCGATTTTGAGTTTTACTTGGGACCTCCACTTTACAGTCCTAGAATACGTTCAGACGAAAACTGACATTGAATCTTGTAGTGTGAGAAGGTAAAGGAGTAGCAATTTAACAATTTACTTTTGCTGTAACGAGGAATATTTTGTGGGATATCTTTTTACTTGTTTACATTTGCAGGTGATTTGCCCAGCAATCATGGGAGTAATTTCCATTGAACAAAGTGGGGCTTTCTTCTGGGTTAATGTAAGGGGAGACATGATGTTTATACAACCTGCATGGAATGGAGATAATGGACAGAGGAAGCTTTTTCTCCCTATTCCATAATAGATATTAGGGTCACCCAATGTAATTGTTGGGAAACAGGTTCAGGCCAGGCCAAAGGAAACAGTTCTTTACCCAACCAGTAATTAAACTCCGAAATTCATTGCCGTAGCCATAAGTATAGATAGCATTAAAAGGGGGAGAGACGGATTCCTGGAGGAGATGTCCATCAAGGGCAACTAGCAGGGAACCTCTACAGAGGCAGCAAAGGTCTGGAACTCAGCGAGGAGAGGAGGCAGCGGGAGAGGCTCGGCCTCAGCTTTGTTCGTTTGGCCCGCCATAGGGTTGCCAGCCTCCAGGTAGTAGCTGGAAATGTCCCGGAATTACAACTGGTCTGCAGGCCACAGAGATCAGTTCACCTGGAGAAAATGGCTCCTTCTGGGGGTGGACTCTATGGAATTAAGCCATGCCAAGGTCCTTTCCCTCCCCAAACCCCACTTTCTCCAGGTTTCACCCCCCAGATCTCCAGGCATTTCCCAACTTGGAGCTGGCAACCCTAGCCCGCCAGCAGGCTGCCCTCGACGGACCCACGCGGCCCCCTCTGACTCTTCTTATGCCCTTATTCGGTCGGCCGACGGGACCGGCATCCTGGGAGGCCTGAGCCTGCCCCCTGCCGACCCCCGGGGCAGGACGCTCGCCTGCGGCCCGCCCTGGACCAGGCAGAGAGCTCAGCCCTCCCCGGCGTTTGCACTCGCAGGCCGGCTGCCTCAGGCTTTTAGCCCACCGGGAGAGGACTGGGCCTCTGTGGCAAAAGGGCCCCGCATGCCAGCCGGGGCGGGGGAACTGGCGCCCGCGCCCTTCGCGCAGAGGTCTCCGCGCAGAGAGCGCAGCAGGCCGGGCCCCAGGGAAGAAGACGCGCCGCCCGGGCGGGGGAGGGGCTTCCCCGCCTCTCTGGCTCGAGGCGGACCATTCCCGCCCCTCTCTATGGTCCTCTCGTAGGAAATGACGTCGTCTCCCGCGCCTCTTCCGCCGCATTTGAAAGCGGCCGGCTGCAGCGCCCCGAAGGGCAGTCCGCGCGCGGCCGCCTTTGCCATGGAGCCGCCGCCGCCTCCCTCCGTGGGTGAGCACGAGCGCCGCGCCCCTCCCCTTGGACGAGGGCGGCGGCCGAGCGGCCTCTTCCTCCCCCTCCGGGCAGTTGAGGGGCGCCCGCGGTGAGGCGCGCCCGCGGTGAGGCGCCGCCGCCCGCCAACTCTCCTGCGCGCAGACGCGGTGGGAGCCGGGAGGGGCCGTGGCGTCATCCGGGTCCCCCCCCTCCCGCTGCCCCGGGCGTCCTGAGGGGGCCCCCCCTCTTCAGCACCCCCCCCCCGTGAGAGGGCCCCGGCCGCCCCTCCGGAGAGTCCTCGCGCCGGAGCTCCTGGCCGGGGACGGGGCTCTGAGCCGGCCTGGCCTCCCTGGACCGCGCTGGCCTCCCGGGCGCCCCTGGAGGCCGCCTTGCCTCTCTGGCACTCGGGAAACGGACGTCCCCCGAAGGCCTGGAAAGGAGCGCAAAGAGGCCGCCCTCAGGACAAGTACTCCGACGTTGTGTGAAGGCCGGGTAGGGTTGCCGGGTCCAGGTTGGGAAATTCCGGGAGATTTTGTGGGCAGAGCCTGGAGAGAGCAAGGTTTGTGGAGGGGAGGGGCCTCAGTAAGGTATACTTTTATAGAGTTCGCCTATTAGATCAGCCATTTTCTCCAGGGGAAATGGTCTCTGTTGTAATTCCGGGAGATCTCCAGCTACCACCTGGAGGCTGGCAACCCTAAGGCCAGGGAAGGCGACAGGGGCGGGTGCTGGTGCTCGGCCTGGGACCCCTTGTGGCCCCGGACACAGAGGTCCCTCAGGCTGGAGAGCTGGTGCGCAGGGAGCAGCTCCAGGCACGGCACTTGTAGCCTTCAGAGAGGGTCCAGCCTGCGGTGCTGAGTCCCTCCGTCCGCGAATGCGAGCCTGGAGGCTGCGCTCTGGATAGAGTTGCGCTAGTCCCGTCTCGCGGTGTTGCATTAGAGGAGCTCCGTGTGGGGCCACAGGGGAAGAGTGGGGTGCGGCCGCTCCACAGGGGCCTCGGGCGGATTTCTGGAAGTCACAGGCTGTGTTTTCGTGCTTAGGTGCTGAGCCAATGACTCTTGGCTCCCCCACATCTCCGAAGCCCTGCGCCGGTGCGCAATTCCTCCCGGGATTTCTGATGGGCGACTTGCCAGCTCCAGCGACCCCGCAGCCACGCTCTTTAAGTGGCCCTTCAGTTGGGGTAATGGAAATGAGATCTCCACTGCTGGCTGGTAAGACACTTCTGACTGAAACTTGCATTGCAGGGAGAGGATCTGCCCAGGCCAAAATTTGGGTGGTCTTGATCTTCCCAGGGTGTGATCTCTAAGTACCCTGCTGCAAAGTTGATCTCAGGCTGTGTGCCTAACATGGTAGACAGTACTGCATTTATCTAAGCTTGAATGCAGGGGTAGAACCATGTTCTGTTAGGCTTAACAGATTAAAAATAGTGCTTCACAGACTGGGAGACTGCTGGAAAGAGTGCCTTTTTCAACTTGCTTCCAGTTGTCAGCTACACCATTTAGGAAAAGTGAAAGACAATTTTGGAAGGGTTTTGGACTTTGTTCAAGAGAGATGTTGACTTTGTGCTCATTTCTTTAACTGTTATGTGTATTTTTTACATGCATTGTAGACTTACTTTAGACTAAAGTTAGGAACTTTGAACTTCTTCCCCCTTCTTTCTGGAAAGTGGCAGGCACTGTAGAGAGAACTCACTAGGACGTTAGCTAACAGGCAAACTGAATGTATTGTATCTATATTTATTGTGGGGTGGAACCAAAGTAACTGTAAGCAGAGACTGGTCACTTCCACGTGCTCCAGTTTTGGGGGGGTTTCCCTGTCCCAAAGTCATGTCTTACTGATCCGCTTCAAGAACTCACCTTCCACATACATCGTCCTCATGTGTGTTTTGTGGGTGTTTGTTGTGGGAAAAAAAGTCCCCAAACGGAAAACACATTCAAGGCGTCATTTGTGTCGCCTTGTCACAAATGGCATTGGTGCATTCCCACCCAGCTTTCCTCTTTTTTGAGTACATGCGGGATTGCACTATTCCATTGTCTTGTCTTTCACCTTCTGTAGAAATTGGGCATGCGTAGTACTCCTTCTCTACTGTTGATTTTCCATTCAAAGTTTTAAATGAAAAATGTTTACTATGTAAACAGTAGAGTAGCACAATCGTGCAATTCCATATACTACTGTATAAAAGGCAAGCCATGTTCCCCACCACTCACTTCTTATCCCCACAGAGGCACAGTACACAGGGATAAGAAGCGAGTTGCAGTGGCAAGGCCCTCCCAATGTCCCACAGCAACAGGGGCATGGCTCCCCACACCACCTCTGCGGGGCCTTCGGAGCGCCACACACAAGCCAAGCAGCGGCCAAGGGGTTGGAGAAGGAGGGAGCCCCCACTCTCTTCCCGATCCCCCCCTTGTCTGATGCCACGAGGAGAGACGGGGGATGGAACTGCTGTAGGGCCCATTGTATTTTCCCAATACACTGGGAAAATAGTTTTGATAGTTTGAAATAAAATCAGAAATGGCATTCCATTCTCAGTGTTGATTCTAGACTGATACTCTGGTTGCTGAGTGATCCAGTGTAGCAAGCGCTACAGTATGATATCCACACTGAGCCTGCTGATGTGGGGAGGGTGGAATATAAATTGAATATAAATAAATAAAAATAAAATGATTCCCTTTGTATACATAGATATTGTAATAGTGCAAGGACTATTTAAAAAAAGGGAGGGGAATTATTCATTGTGCATGCGAGCCAGACGCATGTATGGTCTTGGTAGTGGCGAGAGAAGGGGTTGGAGATTTAAAGGAGGGCACTTCAAAAGCACAAAAAAGCCTTCACATGCATTGATACGATAATAATCGCGTGGGGAAAGCGGCATCAAAAATGAAAATGGAATAAAACAAGTCTCACAGAAAACGCTTAAAAACTGGGATCATCATGACCTGCTCACATACGGGAAATGACGACGTGTGTAACGAGCGAGATAACCCGCCAAAGTTCCATTGGCAGGCCGTCCCATTAAGGACACGTGGAAGCAACCCACGTCTTCCTTGACTTCTGCTGCAAACTAGTGAATCATCTCCCTCTGAAATCCTGTAACTACAGGTCAGGCAGTCCTGCGAACAATGCAGGTCTGTAATAAGGTGATATTGGAAAGGAAGCAACTTTTAGCCGCAGAAATGCTGTCATGCTAGTGTAAGCAGCCTTATGCTGGCACAGCTAGCACCCTTCAGCCCAGCCTTGTGTTTTCATACTGCTTTCCCCCGTCACGGTGTTCACAGCACTTTGCATCAAACAGTTAACAAAAAGCTGCTGTACCGTAGTAACTAAGGGCACTCTTCATAAATTAAACTGGATGAAAGGATGCTTGGCTGCTTCCTCTCCATCTCTACTTAATTGCAGAACCGATATGACAACTCTTGTTATCTGAGAAGTGTGTTCTCATCATCTGGTGCAGGCTTGTGAGAACTATATTACACGTGGTGTCCAGGCCAGAGTATATTTGTGCTATTTTTATCAACAAAGAACTTCGTAAATGGGTCACAGCTAATTGTCTGTTCCTGAACCGGTAAAGGTTCAGATTTAGAAGTCAGAGATTCCCTAAATAATTTGGAGGCTTGTGAAACAACTGGTGCAGTTGTGGCAGAGAAGTAACATGTTTGCTACTGCCACTGCAGCGTGCTAGTTTTTCGAACACACATTTTAAACAAACTCTCAGTCTCTAGCAGATGTATTGATAGTAAAAGACTGTGTAAGTAGGGAATCGGCAAGGTATCTGGAGTTTACTTCATTCTCCTCTGTAGTCCTTTGCCCCACATTATTTCCTATATTTCTGTTCCTGGCAACCACCATATCCTCTTTCCTTTTCCTGCTTCCTTCTCCTCACTCACCAAGCAACTTTTTAATTTGTCTCCCCATTACCAGCTGTCATTAATTTACTTCATTTGTACCCCAAATTTGTCCCAAGTGGTGGCCCAAAGCACCTTACATAATTCTTCTATGCTCCATTTTATCCTCACAACAATTATACCGACTGGCCCACAGTTGCCCATCAGTCTTCTATGGGAGAATGGGGATTTGAATCTGGGTCTCCCGTACCCTAGTCTGACGCCCTAAAAACCGTATTACATTGGTTCTTAGCTTTCCCTCCCCTGGTAGCCTCTCCCTGGGAAAAGTTTGGTGAAGTTGCAAATGTTGTGTGATAGCAAATGGCTCAGGTGAGTTGCGCTGTAACTTGATGATAAGGAGAGTTGAATGAGACAAGGTTGGGGGAGAACAAGTGATGGGCTGTCTTACTCTAACACAATTGTGGGGAATTATTTATTCTTTAAAACATTTATATGCGGCTTTCCCACCCAAAACAGGGTCTCCAACATGTTAGTGGTCAGACTTGCACTCATGATATTGAGAAGGCTTATGAATATGGCTATGCCGTAAGTCCCTCCCTGTATGTGTTTCAAACACAAAATACTGCACAAGCATGCAAAAATATGGAAGCCAGATCCTGGCTGGGAGACAGAATGTTACTAGCATGTGAGAGGTCAGGCAAGGCCAGCTTTCAGCCCTCCCCCAGCAATGTGCAAAAGTCCTAAGACAATAGAGTCTTCCCAGAGTTCCTGAATTAATCACCATAACGCACCCTACCGATCTTCCCTTATCCACTCTTCTATTCTCAGGTGACTCTGAGCTTTGATAGCTTTCTTCATCTGCACATCATGGGTTGTCAATCATCATTGATAACTTTAGTTCTGCCCAGGAGGACTTTATGAAACCTTTCCAGTTTGTTGTCTCGCCCTGGAGACAGTTCATCAGTTCATTCTCTCACCCTGGAGATGACTTCCCAGTCCTTTGTCCCAACATAGGGATAACCATTAAGTCATTGATTTGGGGCAGAAGATGCAATCTTGCCCCAGGGTACATTCCAGAGTGTAATTGAACTACCCCTCCTCCACAGGGTGCGCACAGCACAGAGGGCGATCTAAACTCCCCTCTGTCTGGCGATCAGGGGGCGGGGCCACCAGCCATGTGACCATTTTCGTTGAGGGCAATTTAAATTTTAAAAAACTCCTCCCTTTGCCCCAGTTGACCCAAAGTGACATCATTGCACGGTCCCAGAAGTGTGCAGGACTGCAATCACATCACTTTGGGGCCATGTGGTACCAGGGGCACCGCCTCCCACCAGGAGTTACCCCCTGTGCTGGCAACCCACTGAGTTCCACCACCTCTTTTCCCAGAAAAAAAGTCCTGCTTTATTCCATTCCACTACCATATTAGTAAATGTGAGAGATTTACACCTTTCTTTCCCAGAGTTAGAGAAGCTTGCCGCATGTAAACATAGGAAAGTTGTAGATCACTTTTAGGCACACATGCTAAGTAACATGGTGATTCTTTACAGTGTAATTCATAAGGCATTGTCTTATTTATTAGTATTAGTATTATTGGAAGACGTAAATAAAAACGTGCATTTACTGGTAGTCAGGCCCATAATTTTTATTCCTAGGATACAGATGCAGTTTTGCTTGTGAACTCAAATTTTGCCTATGGAAACAATGACATTGAGAAGTTCTAATGCTGTTTTCATTGTTCTATATTCACTTAGGTGGATCTCCTCCACAGCCAGTAATTCCAGCGCACAAAGATAAAGGGGGTGCTCCACCAGTTAGAAGTATATATGATGAAGTAGCTAGCCCAGGTCTTGGATCTACACCCTTAACTTCAAGAAGGCCTGTAAGTGACCATAGAACAAGTTGGAAAGTAGCCCTGAAATACGCAACTGTTAACGAGTTCTCTTGCCTTTTTAGATTTGCAGGTAAATCTTCAACAGTTACTGGGTATGTTTGCTTAAAAAAACAGATTTTAGAAATGTCATCACCATGTTCATAGGTTGATCTGTGCATGCAGAGCAAGTTTCCAATTGTATCTTGTGTGGTTTGCCCCGGTAAATATGAAAGAAATTTTCTTTGAAGCATTCTGTTGTTCAGTGTTCGTTCTCTTTACATTTTTCCCCTTCCTAAAACAATGGGCAAGAATGATCTACATAAAGCTTTAGATATTAATATATACACTTGCAATTTTTTTCTGAAATTACTGTAAGAATAAGTACATGTGGAGGTTACAATTAAATTAAAAGTCCCGCGATGCTCAGAAGTCCACATATGCACTCACCATTGGTTAATCCCTTTTTAAAGAAAATTTTGACAATGGCCTCTGTACTTCTTTAGAGGTAGTATAAAGGCAGGGGCTGTCTCTGATGTTGCAGGAAGCCCTACAGGAGCTTAGAGCCATTTGCTGCATTGTTGAGGCTAACTGTGAGGTTGGCGGTGCTTCAGACACATTTAAAAGCTGGTATGATATAGAGGAGCCCTGACCTGGATAGCCCAGGTGAGCCTGATCTTGTCGGATCTCAGAAGCTTATCAGGATCGGCCTTAGTTAGTAATTAGATGGGAGCAGGGCTTTTTTTCTGGGAAAAGAGGTGGTGGAACTCAGTGGGTTGCCCTCGGAGAAAATGGTCACATGGCTGGTGGCCCCGCCCCTGATCTCCAGGCAGAGGGGAGAACTCCCCTCTGTCTGGAGATCAGGGGGCGGGGCCACCAGCCATGTGACCATTTTCAAGAGGTTCCAGAACTCCGTTCCCCTGCATTCCCCCTGAAAAAAAGCCCTGGATGGGAGACCTCCAACAAAGACCAAGGTTGCAGAGGCAGGCAATGCCAAACCACCTCTCTTGCCATAAAGGGGTCTCTTGCCATAAAGACCCCATCAGGGGTTGCCCTAAGTCAACTCTGACATGAGGACACTCTCCACCACCATGCTATAGAGGAGCAAACTCAGTAGTAAACAACCTTCTTTTGCTTCCAAAGCCAGAGAAAATAAGCGAACTCCAGCTATGTGGAAGTAATGGTATTTAAGATGTATATCATTGTAAACCATAGTTGGATCTGAAGCTTCACTTGCAAAATATTTTTCCACTTCTCTTCCTTGCTGAAGCCCACCATGCTGTCTGAAAGGCTGCTTTTAGGGATTGGTGTGTAATATGGGGGGGGGTCTGCTGTGGGACAGGCAAAAATTAGCTTCTCTCTTCTGTGCCCACCTTCTCACTGCGGAAAAGCTTTCTAGGAATCTAAGACAAGTCTAGATCCAACCTAGTGCTTTAATGCTAAAAGAGTAGAACAATTATTGACTTGTTTCTTATTTTACCAGATGGGATTTTTATTGCTCTTTCTAATGCTTCATGAATTCATTTGTTTGTGCTGCTGTTCAGAATGCCTTCTCTTTACGTGCATTAATTTATATTCATTCATGATGTTTCATTTGTTGACGTTGCGGCTTATTGCAATAGTTTTAATTTGATTCGCTTCTCTTAGTGCCATTGTGGCAGCAGAGCAAGGTAAACATTCCTTAAAGTCATTTTTCCTTAATCAGAGTCCACATGCATATAGAAGATACAGAGTTGCTATAAATATTTGCAACTACCTTAAAAAGCAAAATAGTACAATAAACACCATCTCTGCTTAAATAACTATTTTGGTAGCTCTTTCAAAACTGCGTTCTTAAGACTACAGAAAGGAAAAAGTACATAACATTCAAATAGGTTATTAAGGATGTTCTACCTTATTTGCATTTTGAAACAGATAACTTTAAAAGATAAGTTCTGTAACCTTATTTTGCCTGCATAAACTAACATTTTGAAGACTCTCCTTGTCTGAGTACAAGTCTGACTGTGTGTATGCTGAGTAGCCCAGCTGTTCCTTCTGGCTTGAGCCAGAAATCAGGCTTTCCCTGTGGACTGGGCTGAATACTTGTGTCAAAACCTGGAAGAGGGGAGAACATGTGTGCTACCCTGAGCTCCTTTGAGGGGACGGTAGGATAAAAATGCACTTTAATAGCTTAAATATTCTTTAGGTAGTGTTTTGATATTTCAGTCTTACTAAAAACTGGCCCAGATATTTCACTTTTATATCCCACCCTTCCAACAAGCTCAGGGTAGCCGACAACAGTTAAAAATAGTCTCAACTCGGAATCAGTTACTGTTAAAAAAACCCACTATATCTCACCCCATATTAAATCATTTAAAAGATAAGAGATCGAAATGTCGCTATATCAACTTACGAAAATCGTGAGTATTCACCACCTCTCCGTGTCTTTAATCTAGTGAGTGGGGCGGTGTATATTCCTCTGATTTTGCCTTGCTCTGTCCCCAGAGTGTGAGGAGTCTTGAGCCAATCTATCATGATAGAGCTTCAACTGAGGGTGTGTATTCTGCCAGAAGCGGTCAAGCGTGTATTGGATAAGCCAGAATGTCCCTTTGGGGGGGGGGGCAGCACAGACAAGCTGTCCGTAGTTGCCTGGCTGTCTCTTCCATTTTTCTTTTGTCTTTGAATAAGTAACAGTTTGTCCTTACTTCCATCAAGATGAATGGGAAGCCCTCCATTTTTTTCCTTAGGTTCACATTAATGCTTTTGTTTCTGTGCTGTTTTCTGAATTACCTTAGAAATGGTAGTATTGAAATGCTTTCTTCCCTGAGTTTGAAAAGACAATTTGAATGGCAGTTTCTGCCCTTTTATGCAGGCCAGCTTTTCGGTAACACAGAGTCCAATGGCTGGATCCATGCCAACAACCCCTGGAACAGGTAGGGTATCTCATCGAAAATACTTTGCCTCATGGGACCTTGAACCTTGCGAAATGCAGCGGACCTGACTGAAATGCTGTGGTAGGCCCAGCTTATCTCACAGCACAACTGTGCAGGTTTTTCAGGTTTACTCGGAAGTAAGTCCCCTTGTTTTTGCTGGAACTTACTCCCAGGTAAGTGTGCATAGGATTGTACTGTTAGAGCATTCTCGTAGCGC
Source organism: Eublepharis macularius (assembly GCF_028583425.1). Classification (NCBI taxonomy): domain Eukaryota; kingdom Metazoa; phylum Chordata; class Lepidosauria; order Squamata; family Eublepharidae; genus Eublepharis; species Eublepharis macularius. The sequence continues at coordinate 216,213,445 of NC_072791.1, read as the reverse complement.
CTTCACTTTTGACTCAAAATAGGCAGAAAATAAGCAGCAAAATGTTGCTCATAGTTCACAATATTTTTTGTTGTTGTTGTTGTGTGGGCGGGGACTCTTGATCTAAAGTGCTAGTTTTGTGTTAACTTATTTTTTCTGACATTATTTATTCAGCCTTTGCTCCTTACCGGCCTTAGGCAGTGTATTGTCTCCATCCTCCTCCCTTCCAAAACTTTTCACATGCTTATATATATGAAAGGACCCTGACCTAGATAGCCCAGGCAAGCCCATTCTCATCACATCTTGGAAGCTAAGCAGGGTCGGCCTTGGTTAATAGTTGGATGGGAGACCTCCAACAAAGAGAGGCATGCAATAGCAAACCACCCCTGTTTGTCTCTTGCCACAAAACCCCAACCAGGGTCGCCATAAGCCAGCTATGACTTGATGGCACTCTCCACCCTCACATATATGTAAACAATGTTAATTTAAGGTCTCTTGCATTACTTAACGTTACTGTAATGGTGCCTGCTTTTTCTTTCCAGATAGTGTCTAGTTCATTTTTCACTACTGTCGCTTGGAAAGCTTCATCCCCTTAACATTTGACAGTTTCAGGTGTGTTCAGTCCAGCAAGCCTTGCCCAACCCAGGAAGACAACGATGTCCCCAGCTCAACTAGATCCGTTTTACACCCAAGGAGATGCCTTAACATCTGAGGATCATCTTGATGACACTTGGGTAACTGTGTTCGGGTAGGTGATTTGCACAGCCTCAGCAGTTCTGCATGGTGCTGGTAGCTCAGGTCCCGCTATGGATCTATAAGTGTTTAATGAACATTTTGGTGCCTGGGGGAGAGGCTCCACAAAGGAGTAGGATGAACATGTAAAGCGGATGTGGGGGAGGCAAGGGCGCAGGGCATTGTGACACCACCAGTAGTGTACTTAAGATACTTAAGTTTTCTTTTAACTGCCATTCTAAGTATGGCCATGTTGTTTCAATACTTCCTTCTGAAGTGAAGCCCCCTTCTCTGAAAGCCTTGCTTCGAAATGCATCAGGCACTAAGCAGTATAGAAGTACTTGTATCCTTTTTCCCCCACTGTATTTAAGTGTTCTGCTTTCTGTTCATCAGTCTGTATCTTCGCCACCTGCCTTCCTGTGCTGCATGTGCTTACCAGGATGTTGTTCTGTTAATATGTGGGGGGGGGGTTCCCCTCATGGAATTCGGGGTGGTGTATGCGGGGTCCTTTGGTAGCCAGAGAGTATAAGTGTTAGGCATTCATGACCTGTAAAGCTGAGATGGTGTCAGCTGATGGGTTTTAACAGATTTGAATAACTGGACGGGTAGAGGAGAGGCAGCCTTTCTGAGAGTGGAAGGAATCCATGTCTGTAAAGCACATCTAAAAGTTCCCAGCAATAGGTGATTTCTGTAGTGTACAAACGTAACTATTCATCTTGAATGATGAGTATCTGACACTGAACTCAGATGGTCGTTGGGCAAGTTGGAATCAATTAGTCTCACTGAACGTTCTGTGCCCTCTCTTAGCCCAGTCTCAGGTAAAATAAGGACCCCTTGGATTTTAATCTTCTCTTCAGCCTGTTGCAGATGTTATCAAGCGCACACACTACACATATGGGAATGTGATTGTGCCTGCCGTGATGCTTTTTTCAGCTGTCCTGGTTTCCTGGAAGAGCCTGCGTAGATTACTGTAACTTGCCCTAAGCAGGGCTTCCCTTGGGTCTGACCCACAAATTACAGTGGATCCAGAATGCTGCTGCATGGGTCTTGATGGGTATACCATACTGGACATACATTGCTCCGATCTTGCAGCAGCTGCACTGGCTCCCCGTGCAGTTCCAGATCAGGTTCAAGGTTTTGGTTTTAACCTTTAAAGCCCTAAATGGACTGGGACCAGTATACCTTAGGGACTGTCTCTCCCCCTATATACCCCGGAGAAAGGTTAAATCAGCAGGAAAACACCTACTGGTGGTCCCTAGCCCCAGGGAGGCGCAGCTGGGACCTTTTCCCAACCTGGTGGAACTCTCTGTTGGAAGACACCCAGGGGTGTCTGTAAGATAGAGATGTTCCACCTGGTGTATGGCTGCAGCCAGCCTAAGGTTTTCCTGGGAATACCTCCCAAACCAGTCTCCTGCTGGGGGGGAGGAGCTACATAACCGCCTGCCTGCTTATATGCAAAGTCACAGTGACAGCACCGGTTGTACCCCCTCTCCTCCTTGTTTATGTTATGTTGGGAAAAGTGGAGGAGGCTGCCATCTGGGGTCTGATTGTACATATCAATGACTTTGATTTAAATGTATTTTAATGTATTTACATGTTTTATCATTGTATTATCACGTTGTAACCCGCCGTGAGCTCGCTTGTGGGGAGGGTGGGCTATAAATTAAATAGTAATAATAATAGGATGGGATGGGATCCCTAGGGTCATATAGTACACCCTCCTGCACAATGCAGGAAATTCACAACTGCCTCCCTCCCTCACCCTCAGTGACCCCTGCTCCAGGCTCAAAAGATGACAGAACATCTCCAGGATCCCTTGCCAAACTGGACTGTGGAAAATTGCTTCCTGACTCCAAAGTGGTGATTGGCATTACCCTGGGCATGTAAGAAGGGGCCACAAGAAATAAGCGCTGATGTGACCATTTCTGCCCTCCCTTTCATGATCTGCCTAGGTTCACAGAATCAGCATACACATACACAGGGCTTGCTGTGATTGCGCACCTGAACTCTGTGGAAGCTGGAAGACAGGCCATTGAGCACAGTCCTCATCCCCTCTTGTGTTTATTGTCAGTGTATCTAATGGCCAAATATGTGGCCTGTTAAATCTGGAATCATGAATGGACCAGACAGATCTTTCTGCAAAACTGAAAAATGCCCCAGGTTTGCGGAAAAATCTGAAATACAATGGGGGTGTTTTTATTTTATTTACTTACATGATTTATATTCTGCCTTTCTTACTGAGACGCAAGGTGGATTACACAGTGTTAGTGAATCAACAGCTAGGAAACTCAGCAAACAAAATAATAGGGTATGGATTGGAGAAATTTTAACCAACACTAAAACAAAGCATAAGCAGTTAAATGAGACACATTACATACTGTAGATGTGAATCCAATAAAATTAAACGTACAGCAGTTTATATTATGCGTAGTATAGTCCCTGTCCCTTTGCCAAAGTATCTCTGAACAATTTTCTTACAGTATAGCCCTCCTGCCTGTGTAAAAAAGCCCTCCTAAACAATTCAGATTTGCATTGTTTGTGGAAAGGCAGGCGTGTGGGAGCCCTTCTACCCTCATCAGGCAAGACCATTCCATAAAGTGGAGGCCAAAGCAGAGTATGCATGTGTGCTGGCAGTTGTCGACTGTGTCCATTTGCAGTGTAGTACCTGCAGAAGGCCCTGCTCAGATGAGTGAAGATGCCATGGAGGAGTACGGGAAGAGAGAGGGTTCTGCAGACACAAGGGGCCAAGGTCATGAAGGGCTTTGTATATGATGGCTAATACCTTGAACTGAGCCTGACGACTGATAGGTCGCCAATTGAGTAACTGCAGAATGGGAGTAATATGCATGCTCTGCCTAGCTTATAATAATAATTGAGATGCAACATTCTGCACAAACTGGAGTCTCCAAGTTGACTTCAAGGGGAGACCTACAAATAGAGCATTATAGTAGTCTAGCCTTGATGTTACCATGGCATGGATCCAACTGCCCAGATCATCCATGTCAAGGAAGGGACCATCTTCCAGGCTAGACTGAATTGGAAGAAAACCTTTTTTGCAGCTGCATTAACTTGCTTCTCTAGCAAGAATACTGGATCCATTATAAACCCTAGGTTCTTTACTGAGTCTGCAAAGGTCAACAACCCCATTGAAAGTGGGAAGCACAGTGTAAGGTCAGTATCACTGCGTTTCCAGCCGGCATCACCTCTGTCTTGTCTGGGTTTAATTTCAGTTTGTTTACTTTCAGCCATTTGACCACAGCTGTTAGGCAGTGATTCAAGACCTCTACTGTATCACGTGAGGATCTGGATAGTGAGATACACAGCTGGATGTCATCCACATGTTGATGATGTCTAGTTCCATAGCTATGAATGATTTCTCCTGTAGGCTTTACGTACAGATTGAATAACATGGGGAATAAGCGGTGCCCTGTGGAACCTTGCAAAATAATTCCCACACTGAAGGTGGCTGATCTCCAGCAGCAACTGTTTGAGCCTGTTCCATGGGGAATGATTTAAACCAGTTGCACACCCCCTGACACCTACTTCTGCCTCCAAATGCCTCATGATGGCATGATCTACTGTAGATAGATAGACTGAGGAGGAGCAACAAAGAAGCGTGGCATTTGTCTGCATTCAGATGAAAGTCATCAAATAAAGCCACCTGTCTCCATCCTGTAGACCTGAAGCCAGACTGAAAAGGGTCCAGAGTACAAATGTTATCCAAGAAGACTTGAAGTTGGTCTGCTACTGCTCCCTCAAATGCTGCCTAGGAAGGGCAGATTAGAGACTAGGTAATAACTGGCCACATCATTTTTGTTTTGTTTTTTCAGCAGTAAGTGGATAACTGTGTCAAGAAGAGAATTACTTCTGCAGGTGTTTTTGGCTTTTTTTTTGCTCTGTATTAGAGATGGGCACAAACTGGGAGGAAAAAGAACTGTGCGGTTCATGGTTTGTTGCATTTCATGGACCACAAACTTTCACGAACCTGCCCCAGTTCGTGAACCAGTTTGTTTGGTTCGTGAAAACATCACATCCAGGTCAGCAAATCCTCACTTACGGGCTAGCAGAAGGCCATTTTCGGGTCAGCAGAAGGTCTGCAGGAAGTTCATCCTCTGTCGCCTAGGAAACTGATTAATCGGCGCCAGGCTGTCTGCAGTGACGAACCAAAAAACTTCAGAAAAGGGCTCTGACGAACTGCCAGTTCGTGCACCACGAACCAGCACAGTTCGTCACGAACTTTTGTTCGTATTTCGGTTTGTGCCCATCTCTACTCTGTATGTTTAGCACCAGAAGCTGATTGTCTTGAAGTAGAAACTGTTATTATTAATGTTGTTCCTTCAGGTATCTTAATTGGACATTGGTTGCAACTGGTGTAGGATGGGAGGGGGAGTTGGCTGAGGGAGGTAGAATGATGATTGGTAGAAGGATTATGGCCTGTTTCTATAAATATTGTATGTTGCCAGGCCAAGGTACTCCTTCCTCCTTTTGGTTTTCTCTCACCTTTTTTTAACCCTCATCACGCTGTTGGTTTGCTGCAGTGCCAGGGATAATATTTGTGCTGCAGGAGTTGTGCCCTGTAAGTTTATGGATTTAGCTTTGTTTTAGTGCATTGGAATGTTCTCTTGAAACTGTGTACCTGTTGGAAATTTCTTATTAAAATTGATTTTGATAAAAGCTCTCTTTGTTTTACGATAATTGCTGTGACCTTGCTGGTTCAAACCCAGGATACTTTTAAGTTGATTTAATAACGAAGAGGCTTAGTCTGAGGTTCCAATTTGGGGGCAGGGGAGCAGACCCCTCAGGTTAAGGCAGGTTAGCCTTGACAAACTGCCTATTTAAGTCGCTGAGGGAAGGAGCTTTGAGTGTTTTATTTATGCTAGAAATTTATTTGGTTGTTACATGATTTATGTAAGGCTTGTTTATGTGGTCCTTACGTGATTTTAGCAGCCAACACGGGCAAGGATCCAATGCACAAGTAGTGGCCTTCGCAGATGCCAGGATCCTGTCAATATCCATCATTGTAACGAGGTCAGAATGATCCATAAGTAGACCAGAGAGTATCTTATATTGTATTGTCTGTATTACAGCTGGCATCCCGATCACTGTGTATTCTTGCTATTAATATCAGCAAAAAACTTGGCAAAGGTGTCACTGCTAGTGGTCTGTTCAGAGTCAAGGTTCAAATTTAGAAGTTAGAAGATGTCAAGAAACCTTAAGCAGTTGGAATGGTCGTGAGCCAGTTGATGCAATGGTTGCCAAGAAATAATGCTTTTTTTGGCTGTTATCACAACTGCTTCATCGGTATTCCAGTGGATTCTGTAGCATGATTTATATGATTCCGTGAGTTTTCCACAAGCATATTTCTAGATATCTCCCAGCCCTCTTTAGGGCTCCAGACTCATTGGTAAACCATAGGGCTGGCTTCTGTTGAGAGGGCAAGAGATGTTGATAAGGAGCAATCTTATCAATAGCTTTGAGGAGCTTCATGTTCCAAGCTCCCATCACAGCCTTAACAGAACATGTGTTCAGAATCCTAAAATCTCTTGGAGCGTTTTTGGAATCTAGGAGGATCCATGAATCTCTGCGGGGGAACCATTTTTGCATGGTGTCAGAGCCATATTCACCCTTGCTTCAGTAGATAAGGCCAGAGCATGGTTCTGGCTAAATCTCCAATTCCAAAAAAAGACCACCTCTCAGGCTCACTGCAAAAAATTTAAGTTCAAGGTGTGGCCTCTTTCATGCTTTGGGCTCGTCACTATATCAGAGAGGCCCAGGTTAGCCAAAAGAAGTTATAAAAACCTGGGCCAGCCCTGGTGAGGAGTATTTGGCTTGAATGTTGGAAGTCCCCTAGAACATTCAGTTTAGGTGTTTGCACTCATGTTACTCCTGGCAACTCAAAAATGGTGCTTATTGGGGAACTAAGTGGCCGGTAAATAAGCAGAATACCTAATCTATCTATATTTCCCAATGAAAGGAGCATACAGTCACTACCAGCTATAGTTTGTACTTAGAGTCTATAGGACTTGAATGGCTCAGGGAAGATAATGGCAACACTTCCTCCTCAACCACCTGTGTGAGGTTGGAGAAGGACCATATAATCAGGCGGAGTTAGTTGGATCAGACACACCACATCATTTTTTTCCAACCACATCTCTGTTATACAAGCACGTCAGTTCCTTCTCTGTAGCATCCCAGTGAGGTGTTCAGTATTATGGCTCATCTGGCATTGTATAGTGGCGCTGAATATTAGCACTGATCTGGCATTACATATTAGCAAAGAGATGGGGGAAATGGGGTCCCTGCGTTGTCAGCTTTATGGTTGCTACAAAGATTAAATAGGCAGCAGACTTCGTTGCCTGATAATGGCCATCTTTTATATATCCTACCACCATACCTACCAGCTCCCAGCTCTGCACTGGAATAGTACATTCACCATGCAAGTAAAGATTTTCTCCACAACCACCAATGCACCCCATGATTACCTCACATTCAATATGCTAGTGTTCATAGAAAAACCATACAGCAGTCCATGGTACAGTTGTGATGTACTGATGTTAGTACTAACCTACAGGTTTTAATAATAATAACTACACATATATTTCTCTTCTAGACAGATTAGAGCAATGAACAAAGTCAGTGTCATTATTGCTCTACTTTGCTCTGGTTAGACCTCGCCTAGAGTATTGTGTTCAGTTTGAAAAAGCTGGGTATGTTTAGCCTGGAGGGGAGACGACTGAGAGGTGATATAACCATTTTCAAGTACTTGAAGGCTGTCATACAGAGGATGGCATGGAGTTGTTTGCTGCTGCCCCAAAAGGTCAGACTACAACAAAGGGGTTGAAATTAAATCAAAAGAGTTTTCAGCTAAGCATTAGGAAGAACTTCCTGACAGAACAGGCCATCAGTGGAACAGGCTTCCTTGGGAGAGGTGGTAGGTTCTCCTTCTTTGGGGATTTTTAAGCAGGGGCTGTAAGGCCATCTGACAGCAATGCTGATTCTGTGAACCTGGGCAGATCATGAGAGGGAGGGCAGGAAGGGTTACATCAGTGCTTAGTTCTCGTGGCCTCTTCTTACATGCCCAGGGTAATGCCAATCCCCACTTTGGGATCAGGTAGCAATTTTCCCCAGGCCAATTTGGCTAGGGATCCTAATGGTGTTTTGCCATCTTCTGGGTATGAAGCAGGGGTCACTGGAGGTGTGGAGGGGAGGTAGCTGTGAATTTCCTGCCTAGTGGAGGGGGTTGAACTAGATGACCCTAGAGGACCCTTCCAACCCTATTATTCTATCCCCACAGTATAGCTAGTTAGTTGGGGCTTAGAGGAGGGGCTTATCCAAGGCCACCTGCTGAACTCATGACATTAGTGGGATTCAAACCAGCAGAGTCCTGATTCGCAACCCAACCATTTAACCATGATGCTTGTGCTCTCTGGGGACCTTCTTTGGTGCATGCAAAGGCTGCATGTCCCGAGGAAGCAGACACACAGGGCAAAGAAGAAATAATGGGAGAGGGGAAAATGAGAGCCTCCCCCCACAAGAACTTGCAGGTTCCCCAGTTGTACAGTGCCTGATAATGTACATGGGAGCTATATGAGTGTCGTCTTTAAGTTTCATTGACTAAGATAGCTGTTTAGCATAAAACTCGCAACAGAGCCTGTTGTGAGAAGAAATACAATGGGCTCTAGCAGCAGGGCCTTGGCTTGGCCTTTCCACTGCCTCTGCGGCCCCCCAGAGGCCTGCCACAGGCAGCCCGGAGGCCCAGCATGGAGCTCCCAAGGTCCTACAGTGGCTACAGGGAGCCCCGCCCCCCTGGTGCAGCCTTCCCAACAGCTCTGCAGCTCTTCATAGGCCTGCCGCAGGCAGCACAGAAGCCTGGCATGGACCTCCCAAGGCCCCACAGCAGCTGTGGGGAGCCCTGACTCACAGCGTAGCCTTCCCTATGGCTCTGCAGCTCCTCATAGGCCTGCCACAGGTGGCACAGAGGTCCAACATGGCCCTCTCAAGGCCCCGCAGTGGTCCTGCCAGGTTGCCGTGCTGCACCAGTGACTCACCTTTTATCCTGGTGCAGGTGCACCCACAGGCCTCTCAGTGCTCCTCCTCAGGAATAAAAAGTGAGTCGTCGCCAATACAGCTTGGCTTTTATATAGCTGGATGCTGAGGCTAAAATGTATGGACATTTGTGAATGGATATTTATGAACCTGTTATATTGTTGGAATATTTATGAATTATCAGCACCTTGCACTTTCAATTGCACCTATAAATTGATTTATTGTATTATAAATTGCATGAAATTGATTCTTTTGTTCCCTGTGGGATTCACCTCCCTCCTTTTTGCATTAGAGGCTAAAATGTAAGCATGTTGGATGGGTTGCGTGCCTAATATATGCCGTGACTGCGGCGCTGTTTGAAAGCTGGCTGTGACTTGTGTTTCTTGGAACAGTGCCAAGTAGTGAGGGTTTTAAATTTTATCCCTGACGCTTCAACAGTAATGTGGGTTGTTTTCTCTGTTACTGTCCAGATTTCCTCAAGAATCTGCTTCATATATCCTACTACAGTTTGCACAGTATGGAAACATATTGAAGCACGTGGTGAGTATAAAGTTGTGGCTTTTTTAAAAAAGCACTTTCTGGCTTCTAAATACTGTTTTTGACTTCATTCGCTTACGTCCCCATCCTCAATGAGACTCAAGGCAGGTTACATAATTAAAGCCAAATAGTAAAGAGTCCAGTATCACCTTTAAGACTAACCAACTTTACTGTAGTATAAGCTTTCGAGAACCACCGTTCTCTTCATCTTAAAAGTGCTACTGGACTCTTTACTATTTTGCTACTACACACTAACACGGCTAACTCCTCTGGATAATTAAAGCCATACAATGTAAACTTGATAACAAAATTAGAGCACATTGGGAATTAGCTGCTCCCCACCCCCCACTTTTTGTGGTAATGGAAATGTAGGGGCAGCACTTTGAGGAGAGATGGGTAAATGGTAGGAACACAGCCCCTCTCCCCTAAATAGGGGTACTTTGGACTCCTGCAGGTGCCCCTCCCTAACGCTGTGGTTTTTTAAAACTGTACAGCTGACTTCTGGGTTGGAGCCCAGTTGTATTTGACTTCAGTCAAATTCCCGTTTAGTCTTAATCCTGTACTTAATAGTATAATTCTTGGGCAGATAGTGAAAGCAGCAAACCCAAGCCACCTACAGACCGGATAGGCATCGCTATCTACTTGGGGAATTAAAAAAAAATGACTTTGTATATTAGCCAAAAGAAACGCCTCCACAAAAAAGCTTGATGGGACCTAGGTATGTGGGGGAGAGGGTTGAATGTTGAAATGTTACTGAAAGGGCGGAAAGGGGTGAGGAGAATTTGCCTGCTTGCGTCCCTTGTCTTGAATGGGGAGATTGTTGGGGGCGAAGGGGACTTTCTAAATTTCCCTCCCCTGCCCTTTTCCATGGGCCTCCATCTTTTGTGCATAATGGGTTTCGTGTAATATAATGTATATTGTCTATTTCAGAAAAAAAGTAACCCAATAAAACCTCTACTGTGTATTTGATCGAGAAATGATTGTATTCTTGTGGCCTGCTTTCTGAGTTGGATGCAAAGACCACCATCTAAATCATAGCTCTCGAATAAGTATTTGATATTACTAAATACCTTTTGACTTCTAAATGCTGCTCTCACTCATCTGTACAGATGTCCAACACAGGGAACTGGATGCATATTCATTACCAGTCAAAACTGCAGGCCCGGAAAGCCTTGAGCAAAGATGGCAGAATTTTTGGGGAATCTATCATGATTGGAGTGAAACCGTGCATCGATAAAGTGAGTTAACTTTTGTTAGGTGTTGCAAAATGAAGTGCGGACGAACTTTAGGTTCAAAGCCTAAAACATTACAGCTGTGGTTTAGGAACCTGTGTGTGGGGGGGGGGCACAGTGCTAATGCTGAGCACATGAGGTTTCGTTCTGCTGATTCTAACGATAGTATTGTCTGCCCTGATTGGCAGCCGCTCTCCAGAGTCTCAGGCAGAGGCCTTCTTATCATCGATTACCTGATTCTTTCAACTGGAGATTGTACTTGAGTCGCCTGGCATCCAGAGCAGATGCTGTATTACTGAGGCCCCCACCCTAGTGGGAAACGAAGCTGTGAAGATTTTCTCCAGGCCTCAGGGGCAGGACGTCTGACTTGCCTTCTCAGCATCACCAGCCTCACCCGGGTGTGTTCCCTTCACCAGCCTGCTACAATAACATTCTTGTTCATTGGGGGTCTTGAATAATGGCTCCAACGTACAAAATTGGGTCTACAGATGTGATGCTCTTTTGGACGGTCTTACAGTTTCCCAGTCCAGATCTTTCCCCTGGCTTAAACTGATCAAAAGAGATCATGTTAGATCTCCTTATTTAGTGAATATCACATCCCAAAATCTCAGAAAATCATTTACCTCCCCGCGCTTTCAAACAATGCCGACGGCTTTACTTACAGGAAGATACCATCAAACCCCAATGGCTCTCCGTCTCTGCATATGCGGTGCCTCAGTTCCTGAGGATCTTTTACATTACACTTTATTTTTGTCCCTTGCATGCAGAGGTTAGAGCTAAATTTCTTGCTATCTTGTTAATGGGGCCTAACTTTACCTCTGATATTGACAAATTAGTTTTTTTTGTTATCTGATACTGATTCATTTGTCACTAGCAGAGTATCCCTGTTTGCCTTAGCTGCAAAAAAGATTAGGGCCAAGATTGTTTCCTCAGAAACCTAACTTTTTTCATAACTATCTGGTATTTATTAAGGTCCCATTTTAATTGTATTTTATTTTTATTATTTTAATTACTGTATTTTATGCTTGTAAGATAGATTTCTATTTTTACTGTTCTTAACTTTGTATTGTGACGGCCTTTTGCCATATACAATTAAACCTACTACTACTACTACTACTACTACTACTACTACTACTACTACTTCACCAGCCTGGCCGTGCTCCATGATGAAAGAGTTCTCTTATATACCATCTGTGAGGGGAAGGGGTGATGGGGATTCCCTGGACCCTCTTGGTCTTCTTGATGGCATAGCTGCTGTCTCCCTATCTAGCTTGGGGCTTCTGAGCCAACCCACATCGTTTGGCTCTCCGCCTGGGGAGGCAATCCTCTGCTGGCTGGGTGCCAGCCGTTGGCCCTCACCAGAGCCCCCTTGCTTCTTTCCTCCTCTGTTCATCCGCTTTCCTCCTTGCGCTTTGCACCTTGCTCGCTCTTTCCCTCTCTCCTCGCTACCGCCACCCCTCTTCTCTCTTCCAGCCTCCCTTTTGAGCCTTCTGCCTCTCTGCCTGGACCCTGCCCCATCAGTTGCATCCTGGTACTTCTCACCCCTCTCTGCGCCCTTCCGGCTTGGCCGCATAGGGCGTGCTCACGCTGTTTGGCACCCACAGCTTTCTCCTGAGCCTGGGCTTCTGCAGCCACTCCTGGAGGTCCACCCCTGCTGCAGTCCGTGGCGCCATGCTTCCCAACCAGAATCCTCGCTCCCACAACCCCCTGCTGAGGTGAGCTGGCACACACCCCTCCCCTAAAAGTGGTCGTGCTCCCCTGTGTTTGTGGGTGCCATCGTGACAGAAAATCTGTGTTAGAGTGGCCGTGCCCCACCTAGTGCTGTATAGTGAATTGTAAGGTTGCAGGGCTAGCATCCACTGCTGGACCCTCTCATTCTGTTGGCCCCAGTCCTTCATCCAGTGTAGCACAGTGTGGTCGGTCACTAGAGTAAAGGGATTGCAGAGTAAATAATACTGCAGGGAGGTAGCTCCCCACTTCTCTTCCAGTGCCTCTTTTTCTAGGGTGGAATATGCTTTTCCTCTGAGGAATAACTTCCAGCTGCGGAAAAGTATGGGATGCTCCTGCCCCTCCTGTGTCATTTCTAGGACCCCTGAGGCATCTGTGTAGACCGTGAATGGACAAGAGAAGTCCGGGGCCCTTAGCACTGGTGAATTTGTTAGGACCTGTACGATCTGGTCCAGGGCCTGCTGGTGTGTCGAGTCCCATGGGACTCGTTCTGCGATCCACTTTTTAAGTAGGTCAGAAAGTGGGGCTGCCCAGGTGGCAAAATGGGGAACAAAGCGGCTGTAGTGCCCAGCCAGCTCCAAGAGCTGGCAGATGTTTCTTTTACTTCCAGTCAGGGGAGGTCTTGGAGGGCCTTCACTTTGCTGTGTGGGGGCCATACCTCCCCCCCCTCCTCCAACAAGGTGTCCCAAGTACTACAGGGAACGCTGGGCCAGCTGGAATTTCATTGTGTTCAAGTGTAGTCCCACTTGGGCAATGATTCCAAACACTGTCTTCAGGTGCTGCCAATGTTTCTCCCATGAATGGCTATACACCACCACATCATCTATGTATGTAGGCAGCTGTGAACCCCTGGCAGGAGCTCAGCAGCTGATCTACCAGGCACTGAAATGTTGTGGCTGCCCCGTGCAGCCCAAAGGGCATGGTGACAAACTGGTACAATCCCCAGGGTGTGGTGAAGGTGGTCTTTTCTCGGTCCTGTGTCCTCAGGGGAACTTGCCAATAGCCCTTTGTCAAGTCCAGGATGGAGAGGAAATGGGCTTCTCCCAGTCGCTCCAGCAGATGTGGGTCTTGCGACATTGGGTAGGCATCGAACCTAGATATTCTATTGACACCCCCCCCCCCCAAAAGTCTGGACTCATGCACCAGTGAGCCATCTGTCTTTGGCACCAATGCTGTGGGGCTCTGCCAGGAACTTACTCACAGCTCCACTACCTCCACTTGCAGCATAGCGTCCAATTCCTTCTGCACTCGTTCCCAGGCTTTCCAGGGCAGCGGCCACATTGGCTCCCACACAACCTTCCCATGTTCAGTTTCTATCAAGTGCTCCTCCAGTGTGGTCTGACCTGGACGAGGGGAGAAGAGGCCCTGGTGCCTTGCCAATAGCCGCTGCAGTGCTTGGTACTGGAAGTCAGCCAACTCGTCCAGCAGTACCTCCAGTCAGCCCCAGTACCTTTTGCTTCCAGTGGGGAATCTCTTGTCCCTTGGGTAGTTCTGTGTCCACAACCAAGAGTACCCCGGCCTCCTTCCACTCCTTCAGCAGGTTTTCATGGAGGCACTTGGTCTGGGCCCTGGTGCGTCCAACTTGAATGACATAGACGTTGGTCCCTCATCATCCCATCACCAGGTAAGGGCCTACCCTATGGTCCCCTCCTTTCCTCCCTATTGCACGTGCCCTTACTAGGGCTTGGTCTCCTTCTTCCAACATTCGAGGTTGTGCACGTTTGTTGTAACTCTTCTCTTGGGTGGCCTGAGCCACTTGCAGATGCTCCTGAGCCCATTCATGTGTCAGTTGGAGCTTCTCTTACAGCCTTCGGAGGTAGTCCCCCACCACAACTGGCTCTGTCTCCTGGCCGCCACTCTTCCACCAGCATGGCCATAGGTTCCTGTGGCAGTCGGCCATAGACCAGCCAGAAGGGTGCTTCCCAGAGGGTTTCCTGGGGTAGTTCCCAGATGGCAAACGGGTCTAGTAGCCACTCCCAATCCCGTGCCCCAGGACTTTTCCTCCTCATGGCTTTAAGTGTTTGTTTGAAGTGTTCGACCAACCCATCCGTCTGCAGGTGATATGCACTGCTACGGAGGTGCTTGATACCCATGGCTTGGCAAAGATGCTGGAACAGCCGGGACATGAAGCTCCGGCCCTGGTCTGTAAGAACCTCCCGTGGTATGCACTTCAAAAAAAAAAGAAGAAGAAGAATCTCCTGTGGTGTGCCCAACCAAGGCAAAGTGGGACAGCAAGGCTTGGACAACGGCCAGGGTCCTTGTTGTCCGAAGGGCAAAGGCTGCAGGGAACCACAACCATAATGAAATGGTGTCCCCAGGCAGTCCTAGGAAGGGGCCCCACAGAATCCATCCCAGTGTGTCTGAAAGGCTCTGCCACAACCAGCATAGTCTCCAAAGGCAGGGGGCTGGCTGCCGGGTGGATGCCCGTTGGCAGCGATGGCACTGTTGGCAGTGTCGCCCCACATCTGCTGCTACCATGGGCCAAAAAAACTTCTGCAAGACCCGCTCAAGGGTCTTCTTCCTTCCTAGGTGCCCCGCCCATTCCCCATCATGGGCACGTGCCAGCACCACCTTCCTTGTCTCCTGCGGGACCACCAACTGCCTCAGCTGGACCACTTCTGCTCCCTGGACCTGGGTAATTTGCCAGAAAAGCCCCATCTCCAGTTCAAATTGGAGAACTCAGCCCGCCTTTTCTGGGTCATGGGGAAGGCTGTCCCTCACCACCACATGGGTTCTTACCGCGTCCAGGGAGGCGTTGTCCTGCTACCGGAGAAACTGGGTCGCCTTCCCAGGTGGGCTCCTAAGATGCCTCCTTGGATAGTCCTTCACTCATACTCTCCTCCTGGATGACTGGTGGTCCTCCTCCTGAACTTCCACCACCTTTTCCACATCCCCGAGGGTGGCCGTCCCCACATCCAGGGCTCTCCAGTGAGGGAAGTTGCATCCGATCAACAGTGGGGCTGGCACGTTAGTTGACACTGTAATTATCTCACCCTGCACTGTGGGCCATTCAGTCTGGTGTCCGTGGATGCACCTCATCACCTGGGGTGTCCCACGAGCCACAGGGATGAGGTCCGCCTGCACTATGATAACAACGCTCCCAGTATCCATCAAAGCCAGTACTGTAGCCAAAGAGTTGAGCTTGGACGATCAGCAGTGTCTTGGGTGTGGCCCCGCCAGCCTGGCTTAGAGGGAATGCCAGGTCACACTCTATGAATGGGCACTCTCGTTGAAAGTGCCCCATTTGTCTGCAGCTGAAGCAGGGCCAACGCCTCGGCCCCATCGCTCGCCCGTCTTGGGCATCCCTGCAGGTGGGGTGGCTGGCGGTTTTTCCTGCTCTCTTTTCCAGGCTTGCTGAGTCCTGGCTCTGGGCAACTCCTAGTTGGGGAGGGACCAAATCTACCCTTTCCTGCGTTGGATTGACTCACGGTGCCGTGGGGACCGGATGGGTCCGCCCTTGCTTGTTTCCGAGACCTCCTCAATCTCCCCTCTGGGGAACCCTCACTGAGTCCCAGCAGCTGGTTCCTTCCATACTCCAGGACAGGGGCTCTCATTTGCTGCCCTCAGCAGCCCACTCTGCTGCCCAATAGTCATCCAATGCCTGGGCCAACTCTTCTAGGGACTCCTGCCTCTGTTGCAGTGCCCAGGTATGGAAGAGCAGGGGCATCACCTGCAGGAGCTGCTCCATCACCCCCTTCTCTACAGCAGCCTCAGCCTGGTGTCCCACTGAAGTTAGCCATTTCTGAGTCAGCTCCCTCAAGGCATAGGAAGTCTCCAAAGTGCCCTTATTCTTAGCCCTCTTGTAGGCCCGGAATTGTTGACAATAGGTCTCTGATGCCTGCATCTTTTGCATCCAGGACCTGATAATCAGTAAAGCTTGCCCGGTCAAGCTTTGGCCAGCCTTTGGCCAGGCTGCCGCTGTGGCCATCCTCTCAAAATACCTTGAGGTAAGCTTCCACATCGTTTGCTGGGGACATCTTAGGTATTCAGAACCTCCCTCCACTGCCCTCCCCCTGTCTGTCGGAGCGCCTTTGGGTTGCCCTGTGGCTATGGCCCGGGCCACCTCCTGTATCCAGTGGTCTTGGATGGCCCACTGCTTGTTCATGAACTGCTGAATTAACTTCCCCGGAACATTGGCCAGCCACTCCCCAAACTGCGTTAAGTCCCAAACTGACACAGCTACCACCAGCATCTTTGGCCCTGGGGTTGTCATCCTGTCTTCCTTCTTTCCAGGCGGGACTTCCTAGCCCCATGTCAGATCCCGGACAAACCCCCACTTTTGTGAAGATTTTCCCTGGGCCTCAGAGGCAGGACGCTCTGACTTGCATTGTCAGCGTCTCTGATTTCTCATCACCAGCCTCACCCAGGCGTGTTCCCTTCACCAATCTTGCCGTGCTCCACAGTCACTCCTGGAGGTCCACCTCTGCTGCGGTCTGTGGCGCCGTACTTCCCAACCAGACTCCTCGCTCCCTGAACCCCCTGTCAAGGTCAGCTGCCACAGAAGCTGTTAATATCTTTGCCATAACAGGTTGGGACCTATGAATGGCACTTAATATTGGGGATTCTTCCCATCTGTTACACTAACAGCTTCCTAACTGAGACTCTTGCACCAGCAGAAACTCCACTGGTAAAAAAAAGTAAGGTGGAGCAGTGCTGCCAGGTACTCCATTTTCACAGCTGCAGCCCCCCCCCTCACCCACTGCATTTCATTCAACGGACTTCTGTGACTGCTGTGAGGTCTCAGGATGTTCGGAGAGATTTTTTTTATTATTTAAAACATTTTTATGCTGCCTTTCCACCCAAATTAGGGTCCCAAAGGTGGCAGACAACAAATAATTAAAAAATTTAAATAACTTTTAAAATGATTATATAAATGTGATAAAAACATGTAGACATATAGACAAACACATACAACCAGGGAAGAGTTTACTACAAGAAACAAAAAAAACTTCACCTGCTGGTAGAAGACAAGGATAGCGGAAAATAGGCAGATCTCCCTGCGGAGGGATAGAAAGTTTGGTGCCATGACCAAGAAGGCCCTTTCTCGAGTTGCCACCCATCTAGCCTCAAATGGCGGGGGGCACCTGAAGGTAAGCCTCCGAAGATGACTGGTGTTGATGGGTAGGTTCATATGGGAGAAGGCAGTCCTTAAAGTATGTTGATCTCAAGCTGTATACGGCTATAAAGGTCATACCAGTACTTTGAATTGGGCCTGGAAGCAAATTGAGAGCCAGTGTAGATGAAACAAGAGTGAAGTAATACGGCCCATATGACTCACTCCAGTCAACACTGTGGTTGTAGCATTCTGTACCAACTGCAGCTCTTCAAGGGCAATCCTACCTACAAGAGTGCACTTATGTACAGCTCTTCGAGACAGGTTAGTGCCCCCCTCAGATCAGTGAACAATGTCAGTGTTGTTAGTATCCCACAATACAGCTGGGGACCAGGGGCTGAGAGGAGTGGCTTACCCAAGGCCACCTGTTGCACTCATGGTAGTAGTGGGAGATTACTGATTCACAGCCCAACTTCTTAACCACTCTGCTACAGAAGCTGTCAATATAGAGTGCATTATGGTGGTAATCTAATCGATGTTTCCAGGGCATGCACTACAGTGGTAAGATCTTTGGCGCCCAGGAAGAGCCACAGCTGGCTCACCAGCCAGAGGTGGTGAAGGTACCTCTGGTCACCTCTGCTGCTGTCTGTGAGATGGGAGAGATCTATAAATGCAAGAGCGCTCACTGTTGATAGGATCCAATCTAAAGATAGTCTCAGCTGCTAAGGACACCTTTGGTGACTTCCGTTGTTTCAGATTAGTAATAATACCATTTGCATAGTGCTTTTAGTGTTGAGTGGCAGCATCACATTAATAAATATATTGTGATCTAGAAAGTCCCATCGTAAATGAACTTGTCACAGAGCATGGCTGTTAAAGTCCTGAGTCCTTTTCCCCTTCTGTCCTGCTCAGATCGACACTCTAGAAAAAGCAGAATCTTGGCTCAGGATCATATGTAGAATGGCAACATTTCCCCGATAAATTCCTGTCTGTTCCCAGATCCAGAGGTGTTAGCCGTGTTAAACTGTAGTTGCAAAATAGTAGCATCCAATAGTACCTTGAAGACTAACCAGGGGTCATTTCGTAGAAAAAGAGCTGCAGGAACTCATTAGCGGAACTTATTAGCAGAACTCATTAGCATATACCACACCCCTTGCCATCGCCAGAAGTGTGTCATTCGCATAACTGATTTGCATATACCACACACCCCTGACATCACTGGAAGTGTGTCAGAAGGCGACACCCACCCCTCAGGCTCAACCCCAAAAATTCCAGGTGTTTCCCAACTCAGAGCTGGCAAGCCTACCTGGAGAAAAATTGCTTCAAGGGCACAAAGAAAATAGTCAAGATGTTAAATGGTTTTATTATAAAATCAACAGCTCTACAATTAACGATTAACTAATACAAATAACCATAACTGATATATTTAACACAGAACCAATCTGCTTTAAAAAGCTGTGGGAACCATAACAATGTCAACTTCAGTCAACAAAAGAATGAAAGCAAGACACACACACAGCCTCATACACCCCATGAAAATAAAATAGAGTGAACTCAAAGCAGCACACTTACACACACAGCCCTACCCACCCACTCCCCCAGTGAAAATAAAACAGAATGAACTCAAAGTTGCACACACATACACACAAACCCCTGAATGAAGTGGAAAGCAGAATGAACTCAAAGCAGCTAAAGCCTCCTCTGCAAAGCTGACCCCAGCAGCAATGCTTGCTCTCTCTCTCTCTCTCTCTCTCTGTCACGAATTAAAAAAGCAGAATGAACTCGAAAGCGGCCTACCCTCCTCTTCAGAGCCCTGCCGGACCCCATCTCTCTCTCTCTCTCTCTCTCTCTCTCTCTCTCTCTCTCTCTCTCTCTCTCTCTCAGACACACACACACAGAGGAATGGGAAAAAAGAATGAACGCAAAGCAGCTACGCATCCTCTGCAGGGCTGAAGGAGGAAGGAATTACATGGGCAGATTCTAAAGCTTCTGGAATGGCGTTCTGGCTCATTCCCCCTCAAAATGAGCCCTGAGACTAACCAACTTTATTGTAGTATAAGCTTTTGAGAACCACAGCTCTCTTTGTCAGATATATGGAGGGTATGAAGAAACTGGCCAGAGATATATAGGTGATGAGGGGAGGGAGGAGTAGATCCAAATCAGTTGCAAAAGTCATGAAAGAGGTGGAGTGCGCAATCCAGGTTGGGTGTGACCCCTCCCCTCCATAGCTGAATCTGAATGGAATGCCTGAAAGGCAGTTACTTCTCATAATGAGATAACCATCCAGAGTCTCTATTCAATCCAAGTCTGACTGCGTTAAATTTGCATATGAATTCCAATTCAGCAGCTGTTCTGTTTCCATGCTCTGGCCAAGTATAGAATTCTAATTTGGTGCATGATCCGATATGGTAATAAAATGAAGTGTTACTACTAATACAAATAACAAGATATAAGTAGGAATAACAACATAGGGCGTTAACAAGGCCCGAAGGTTCTCAGTGCTGTGTTTAGTATTGTACTTTCATTCTGGAATGGCAAAGCAATCTAGTAGTTGGGTGTAAACTGAAGAGCAGTCTACTTTAAATGCTTAAATATTGGCTGAACCTCTCAGACTATATCTGAAATAACATCTTGCTGAGCTTTGAAAAAGTTGATTAAGATAATGTGGTTACAGTTTTTAAATAAAACATGTTATCATTTTATCCATGCATGCAGAGTGTGATGGAGAATACAGACAGAAGTTCTACGTCGTCTCCTTCAGTCTTCACACCACCCATGAAAACACGAGGCACCCCCACGCAGCCTTCAAGTGCTCAGAGGATTTCTACAATGAGACCTCTTGCTACAGCCTATAAAGCTTCAACTAGTGACTACCAGGTACTCAGAAATATAGTGAGGAAATTATGGTCGCAGCATTGGATGGAGGGACTCTGGGAGTTGTATAAAGGAACAGTAAATATACGGTTAGGCAGAAAAATACAACTCACTGCTTTCCATGTTTTCTAGGTGGTTTCTGACAGACAGACTCCCAGGAAAGACGAAAGCATCGTGTCCAAAGCTATGGAGTACATGTTTGGCTGGTAGCGAGAGGAAACGACATGAAACTTTGCTGGCGGATATAACAGTACTGCCGGTTAGTTGTATAACCAACCACAGCAGCATTTCGGATGTTCTGCCTTTGAAAAAAAAGAACTTGGCACATGTGTGTTTTGCACTTTAAACAGCAGCTGGTTATACACCACTTTAAGCTCTTAAATCATAACCATTCATGTTTGACAGTCTAACTGTGATTGCATGACTCAAGTGCAAATTGACTTATGCATCGCACGAGTCTTGCTTTCAAAACATTGTAACATATTTCATCGTTTCCCAGGGGCTTGATTGTCTTTCTCCTTCTGAAAATGTGGTATTCTTCGCTGCAACCTGAAGTCAATATTGGTTATTGTGTAAAGAAACTGATAGGCTTTACCAGTTTTACACCAACTATTTTAATCGGAATGCTTTTCCACGTGTAGATCAGTGTTCCTATAAATTTTGGCCAGGTTGATCCTAAATCATCAGAAGTCCGAAAACTTTTAAAATCTTTCTTAATAAAAATTGTGGTGCTACTTCTTGATTTGTGTGGATCATTCAAGTATATGAGATATATGACTGATGTGAGAGCGTTGTACAACTGCCACAGAATTTAGAATGTAAACTTTGATTCAAGGTGCTTTTGCTTTAAAATTTTGCATTATGTTTTGCTAGTTACTATCGCAACAGAAGGGAGAGATACACGCTATGAGGTTGAACAGCTACTCTTTTTCCACAGGAGTATTAATGGGCACAAAGTGTACATTGAAATGCTCTCCACCAAATTTTTAATTTCCCTAGACAGTCTAAAGCAGTCTTTACTTCCTTAAAAAACCTTAAAAGGGAGATTTCAGTGAGAGAGGTATGAGTGGAGATTTGATAGCAGATATGAAAGTAACACTTGCTACAGAAAGCATTCATTCACCTTGCTATACTCATTGTCCTGCACTCTGCCAGCAGGGCAAGTCTAGTCTCCTCTGGAGTAAGGCCTCAGGCTTGGCTGGTTGGACTTAGGAAACTCCCATGGCAGCTGGAGACGAGGAACTGCAGCACAGGGCTTGTGCTTAGTGGACCAGTTGATCCAGCAAGGCAGTCTTCCCAAGCCTCAGTCGAAATAGGTTGGGAGTGAGCCTGAGCTGTGCTCAGTAGCTGTGCTACAAGGCTGAGCCCCTTGTAGCTACCTCTACCATTTGAAAAAGGAAGTTATCAGCTAGGGAGGTCAGGAAGTTGCATCAGTCTTGTTTCTTTGCTGAGCTTGTCTCCCAGCACACATCGGGGAAGTTGAAGTCACCCATAATTACAAGGTTCTAATGTCTGGATACTCTACCAATCTGTTCAAGGAGGGCAGCATCCATTTCCTCTTCCTGGTCAGGTGGTCTGTAGCAGACTCCAACAACAACACCCTTTGTCCTTCCTCCCCTTATTTCCACCCATATACTTTCCACTGGGCTGTCAACATTCTCCAGAACTTGCTGACAATCAAGCCATCTCACATACAATGCCACTCCGCCGCCTCTTCTACCCTTCTGGTTTTTCTTGAACAACTCATACGCATCCAGTACTACTTTCCAGTCATGGGAATCCTCCCACCAAGTCTCAGTAATTCCTACTATATCGTAGCCCTCTGTTTGCAAGAGAAGCTCAATGTCTTCCTTCTTATTACCCATAGTTCGGGCCTTGGTATATAGGCACTTGTAGCCTTGTACCTTTGTTTGATTTGTCCTACCAGGTAAGCCCCCGCTGTTACCACTTTTTCATTGAAATCCCCATGTTGATCGTATCGTTCCCCTTGCAGCATCAGTTTGAAGCTCTCCTGATGAAACTTTCCAGGTTCTTTCCAAACATTTTCTTCCCTGACCTTGAGAGGTGAAACCCATTATGTGCTAGTAGGCCTTCTCTAAGGAAACTTGTCCTGTGGTCCCAGAACCCAGAGCGCTCCTGCTGGCACCACCACCTCAGCCAACGATTCACCTCGAGTATGGTCTGCTCCCTTTGCATTCCTCTTCCTTTGACAGGAAGGATAGAAGAGAATACCATGTGTACCCCCCACTGTCTTCAACTGCCTTCCAAGAGCTTCATCGTCCTCTTTAATTCTTGCGATGGTATTAGCGGCCATGTCATTCGTTCCCTTGTGAACCAGCACAAACAGGCACTGATCAGTTGATCTGATCAGTTTTGGCAGTCGGTCTGTAATATCCTGAATTCTGGCTCCTGGCAGGCAACACAAGCTGCTCCTTTGGTTCTAATGGGGTTCAGTAAAGTTGAAGCCCCCCCACCCCCGAAGACCCCACATACAACAGTTCCCGTGTAGGCTTCGGCTTTCTTCTGAAGCCTGGGCCATCCTACATAGTACCTTGAGACACCCAAGGGGGGGGGGGAGAGTTGATGCCTAGCCTGAGAATTAGCCTGCTCATACTTGCAACTGAAGCCTGAGACTTTTCAGCTCTTTCACTGTTGCTACAATCGAAGCTGGTGAAGCTCCCCTGTTGGCTTTCTGCTGAGGTTTCCAAACCTTGTGATTTTTATGACCATTTACTTAAAACACCACCTCATCCCCCACAAATGTGACATGAGGCAGTTTACAATATGTGAGATACTAGCAATGAAACTACATTAATAGCTTTAGAAACCAGTGAACCTTCAGTATAAAATCATCAATACAAAAATCAACGACGTAGTAACCAAACAACCCCTTGGAACTAAACTACCTTGCAAGCACTCCTAAAGACTGGTAGGGAAGGAATGAATGGCTGTCACTTCTACTGTTAGCTTATTAAACATTAGAGTAACTACAGAAAAAGGGCTTCAGCTGGCAGCCGTTATCTGCCTTTATCTGTATAGAAAGTGGTACTGAGAAGACATGGTACAAAAGTCTGGACAGGAAGAAGTGACCTCTCAGCGATTAAGGATCCAGACCATGAAGGGAGTTAAAGGTTTAAAAAGGAATCTTAAATGGAACCGGGAAACATTGGTAGCCACAGGAGATGCAGACATGTACAATAGGCAATAGGCATACCAACCTGGTTGGTGGTTCTGGAGAATGCAGTCTTCAGTTACAGGATTACAATTTTGACATAGAGCACATAAAAGGGAAGGGGACTGTAACTGCGGGTGCTTGTGCCCTGCCGCTTTTTCCCCTGATGGGAGGGTTCCGTCCTCCCCTTCCCATTGGGAAAAAAGCGGCGGGGCGGGAAGTTTAAAGCAACACTTTTCTTGCCACTTGCAAACAGCAAGAAAAGTGTTGCTTTGAGCTTCGGTGTGCCCCATAAGATTCCGAATCTTTACAGAGCATACCGAAGCGGTTTAAACACCCGACAGACACCCCCCCCCCACTCTGGGGGCTGTCATTTCAGTCCCAGAATAGTCAGTCTGGGCCTAGAGACTTTTATGAAAAATACATTCCACATTTTCTTAGCAGCTTATTTTGTGCTGTAATGTGTTTCATTGGAGCCCATGCAAGTAAATTGGCATTCCTGGTTCCTGTTATCTCCAATGGGCCTTCAAGCCTCTCCCATTATTTCCGATGGGTAATCCTGTCATTCCTTTTAGTACATCCTGCTCCTAAATGTGGAGGTTTTTTGCTTGTGTGGCAGGAAAGCCTGGGCTCCAGCAGAGCAGCTCCCTGCGCCAGAGTGGCCGACCCTCTTAGCAATTATGGAGTCCTGGATAGAAGGTCAGGAGGACCCCCCAATTGCTGCTACCTCAGTCCTCTCCCCCTCTGGCTCCTAACCAGGGGCAGATGAGTGCCAGTGGAAACTCACGTTTCAGAGGGGGTCAAACCAAAGAGTTAGAAAGATGTATAGTTCAGGGTCAGGGCATCTGTTTACTGTTTAATGCTCTGCTATCCTGTGATGTGTAGATTGCTGTTCTCAAGATTTTCTCGTGACATCTCTTCCTGGTTTGGTCACACTTCTCTCCCATCTCTTCATCCTCCACCATAGATGCAGGACTTCTGCTGCCATCTCTGTCTATCCTTAGACTAGATAGGTAGACAGGGATTTATCTCCCTTTCCTATCAGAGTTTTGAGTTCCTATAATAAAGAACTTTCTTCTCTAAATATAAACCAAGTGCAAGTTTATTTTCTCTCACTCACACTTTTAAGAGATTTCATAGTGTTTTACCCACTCTTCTCCAAGGATATCACGGCATGGCAATGTACATTTGTCTGCTCTATTTAACCTTCACAACAGTCCTGTGAGGTAGGTTATGCTGGCTCTCAAAAAAATGGGTATTGCTTAAAATTAGGAGCGCTTTGTTACATTTCTATAGAGGTACAGAGAGATGTATTTGATATTCCTTCATATTACATTCAGTGCATTAGTCACCTTTTTCAACACAATTAAAACTGTAGTCCATTGGAAACAGGGCTTAGTAAAGTGTACAGTATATCCCATTGGCAGCAGGCTTAATTTAACTTGACTTTGTACAGGATTTAATTTAAAAACTCAGGATGAGTCTGTGTGGAAATGAGAAACTGCACACGTCTAATGGGAATAATATTAATATTAGTTTGTATGTTTGTAGAGTGAATATTTTTTTTAAAAAAGAGGCGCGATCAAAACTTGCAAGTTGCTGTTTTTGCTCACGAAGTTCATTTTTGGCTCACAACACTGCACAGCCTAGAGGAAACAACGGTGCACACCCCTGCCTACTTCTCCCTCCAAACTCTTAAACAGAGTGACATGGTCTGCTATGTCGAAGGCTGCAGATAGATCCAGTAGGAGCGCCGATGAAGCATAGACATTTATTAGCTTTTCACCGGGCCTGTAAGACAGAGCTGTTTCACCAGGCATATGGTTGATGCCAGGCAGTGCCTCCTATCCGGGGTAGTACAGATATGCCCTCCCTACTAGTGACACCTCCATCTCTCATATTACCCTGCCAAAATACTCCGGAGATGGCTAAAAAGGTGGTTGTGATTGTGTGCTGCTGTGTTTATGTGTGTGTGTATTTTAATCCATGTATTTAAGATGTTTTATGGTTTTAAACTGTATATACTATGAAATACGATTTTAAACTTGGTTGTAATCCGCCCTGAGCCTGCTGATGTGGGGAGGGCGGAATATAAATTGTAAATAAATAGCTACACAGTTACATGACATCCTGCACTGGGCAGGGGGTTGGACTAGAAGGTCTGTATGGCCCCTTCCAACTCTGTGATTCTGTGACATTCTTCCTAGTCCTCCTTCCAGGCTATGTGCTTGTGATCCAGGCCTATAGTTGGAGAACCACTGGCTTGCAGAATTCAAGGCAGCCATATTACAACCAATGCAAGAAGAAAGAACATTCTGTGTATTGTGATGAGCGGTTGCAGAGCATTATTCCAGAGCCAGGTGATGATACCTCCTCATATGCTTTTCAAGGGAGATGAATAAGAGCAAAGCTACAAGTGACTTCATGTGGAGAACACTAGATTTTTCTCGCAAGGTTACCTGGGTCCTTCCCCTCTCTGTTAGAATTGCTGCCTAAAGAGCCACAAGAGGGCTTCGTTTGGGGGTGGGCAGCTGCTACTTTCTCCCAGGGCGTCCTACGGGCTGCCCAGGTGGCAAAATGGAGAACAAAGCGGCTGTAGTACCCAGCCAACTCCAAGAGCTGGCAGATCTGTTTCTTTTACTTATGATCAGGGGAGATCTTGGAGGACCTTCGCCTTGCTGTGTAGGGGCCGTACCTCCCCCACCAACAAGGTGTCCCAAGTACTACAGGGAACGCTGGGCCAGCTGGCATTTCTTTGTGTTCAAGTGTAGTCCCACTTGGGCAATTATTCCAAACACTGTCTTCAGGTGCTGCAGATGTTTCTTCTGTGAACGACTATACACCACCACATCATCTATGTAGGCAGCTGCGAACCCCTGGCAGGAGCTCAGCAGCTGATCTACCAGGCACTGAAACGTGGCTGCCCCGTGCAGCCCAAAAGGCATGGTGACAAACTGGTACAATCCCCAGGGTGTGGTGAAGGTGGTCTTTTCTCGGTCCTGTGTCCTCAGGGGAACTTACCAACAGCCCTTTGTCATGTCTAGGATGGAGAGGAAACGGACTTCTCCCAGTTGCTCCAGCAGATGCAGGACTTGCGACATTGGGTAGGCATCGAACCTAGATATTCTATTGACACCCCCCGCCCCGAAAGTCCGGACTCATGCACCAGTGAGCCATCCGTCTTTGGCACCAATGCTGTGGGGCTCTGCCAAGGACTTACTGACAGCACCGGTGAAGCTTCAGCTGTAGTGACAGCAGAAGTATCTGCAGCAGATCCTTCTGTCACTACGGCTGAAGCTTCACTGACGCTGCCTCTTCCAGAGCAGCTCCCCGGGAGCAGGCAGCCCACAGGACGCCCTGGGAGAAAGTAGCAGCTGCCCGCCCCCAAACAAAGCCCTCTTGTGGCTCTTCAGGCAGCGATTCTAACAGAGAGGGGAAGGACCACTCGGACTTCACTTCCCAGGTAACCTTGCGAGAAAAATCTAGTGTTCTCAACGTGAAGAAAGTCACTTGTATTCACACACTGAGAGGCTGTTTTTTCCCTACAATGGGAGAAAAGGGTTGAAAGGTTCAGTAAATATTATACAGCTATTTATGCTGTGTGTATCCAATTTTTTATTTTACAACAGCTTCTGTATTATATTAGCCTGTATGCTTTCCTCAGAACGTTACTTGGAAGGATTTAAAATGACTTTCTGTAACTTTGATTTTAAATAATCTCTGAAATGTGAACATGTTATTTTTTAATCTTTTTTTTATTAGATCCCCTGATGAAGCTAATTGTGAAATGAGTTGGGATCCAAATGGATAAGCGAACGGATCTCCATTTATGCCTTGCGCCTCTTTTCTCCTTACTCAGTAGAGTCTACACTAGGAAGTAAATCTCTCACTTGTGAAGTCAGTAGGAGTTTTGCTGTGGAATTTCTGAGCACACAGTAAAGCCTTATATATTTCAGTGGGCTAAATAGAGTTGAAATGACCTATCATAGCAGCACTGTAATAGGCTATTGATTGCAGGCACTATTTTCTATTTCTTTGTAATGGAATTGCACACACCAACATAAGATCATGTTCATTTGTAGGCTGACAATGGGAAAGCAGGTGTTTGAGGCTAGATTGATGACCAGCATACTGGGAAACAGTGAAATAAACATTAATTTCTCTAATTTTTTTTAGTGACTTACTGAAGATGGTATTTGTATGGATTTTAAATAGCGTTTTATTTCACTTTCTAATCTTAAATTAGCCAATGTTTTACAGATTAAACATAGCAATTTATTTTTAGGACATTCGTATATACTTTTATATTTCTTTTGAGTGGTATTGCTTTTTCCAATATGTGTAATTTTCATTCTGGTTCAGATTATATATGCCTTCGAGATCTGAACGCTTTCTGGGTTTTTTCTTCTCACACAAATTGAATCATTGTGAGTTAAAAGAAGCACAAGGCACTAGTTTAAAAAGGAATCCAAGATTGGGTCAGAACTTTTCCTGGTATTTATCAGCCTCAACAAATATCCTGCAAAACTTTAACATCCCGTAAAATCATTTAGTTAAAAACGGTGAAACAATCCAAAGAAAACATTGAAAAACAGAGATTGCCTAAGGCCAGCAAGTAAATTCATTATTGTTGTGTAATCGGAACAGAGCAAAATACAATAAATGAACTTGTAAATAACATTTCATCTAGTTTTCTTTAGAAATGGAAAATATAGGATGTAGTATACTAAAGCCATACATTTATTGACCAGTAACTATAAAAGTTCCATAGTCCAACGAGATATATTCCATTATGTGTCCACAAGGCCCTTCTCTCTCATAGTTTTGTCCCATTACAAAAGAATGAATAGATGGCAGAAACCAGTGGGAGAATTCTTCAGTCTCCCAAGGCACGCTGCTGGTGATCTAAAAGTCTCTGTTTCCCAGCTGAACAATTTCAGAGGGAGACTCTGAAACTACTGACTTAGAACTCATCAAGACATGATGCCATCTTGACCGGGGAGTCTCGGTCATTACAGAAGTTAAACATTTAGCAGAAGTAGGAAGATTTCAGTTGCACGTTAGCCTCATTCATCCAAAGTAAAATCCCAGAACAAAAGCCATGTTAGAATACATTTTTAACTAGACCAACCGAAATAACACCAAATGGTTGTATATGTTTTTAAGTTCTCCAGGAGAAGCAGTCCTCTAGGCAACCGGTTCACTGGGATTCCTCCCGGTGCCTATAATGGCTGATTCACCACTGCCTGCTGTTCATGAACTTTCCCCCCATTATCTTGTGGATGTATCTGTCTATCTGCACAGCGAGGATCCACCTCACATATCTTATGAAGAGCATTCTGCTCCATAGAAGTCCAGGCTAGAAAAAAAATGCGTTAAGTCTTCAGTGTGCAACAAGACTCCTGTTTGATAATCTTTACAATACTAAAATGTGAAAATTACTTTTTCTCTATATTGCAGATAGTGTTGGTGGGGTCTGCTAAGGCAGAGCGGTTGAATTGCCTTAAGCTAACCAATGTGTTTGGGGCTGATCCTGAGGAAAGAACGGAACATCGTTGCCCCTCAGCCAATCTCAAGCCAGCGCGATGCAGTTGGGGCGCTCTGAGGGCAGTCCACTCTGGTTGACAGTCACACTGGGAGTGGAGAAGGGGTAGGGAAAGGGCGGGGAGCCAGCAGGGGGAGGGTACAGCGGCAGTGGTCTCCCTCAGCCCCAGAATGCGGCGAGATCGTTGTATTTGCCATCTGTGGCATTGTTTGCATTAGACTATTGTGAATATACCGTTAGATACGCCTCCAGCATATCTGCCATGTGTTATGAATTTCTTGCTGCAGTGTGTAGTGTACCTCAGAACATGCAGAGGAAACCTGTTTTGCTGTCTGGTTGCTAGCTGCTTATCCTGCAGGTGTTTTGGCTACCATTTCCTGGCCGGTCTGGGAACATGGCCTTGAAGTTCCAGCTGAGACTGCACCAACCTTCTGAGAGACTGAGCAGAGCTCATCCTTTCCCTCCTCCCCTCTCTCCTAGCTCCCTGGCTCATGCGCCAAAATCCTAATGGACTTTCTTTCACTTTGCGGGGGGTCGGGGACTGTGCACCCTATAATTAACCTTGCTTTGATACCTTGCGTCACTTCAGCCAATGATCCTGTCTGACCATCTTGATACTAGTATTCTTCTTTAATAAAGTAACTTTAACTCATACACCTGAGGGCCAAGCTACAAGTGACGAATGACACTTGAACGGCAAGTGTATTTCTCCCTGTTCACTTGCCCTCCACTCAATCCACTTGCCATTCAAGTGTCATTCATCGTGTGTAGCTTGGCCCTGAGTGATGCAGTGAAGTGCTTGGGGATTTACCTGTCAAGACCTGACATACACTGTAATCTAATTCATCGAACTGTTGCTGACTCCACATTATAACATTTAATTTAAAAGGACATTGGTATTACTTGAGTAATTAAGAGTTACTACCACACGATGGCTCTGTTGTGTTGTGGGTAATCTTCTGGGCTTGGGAAAGGGGTCACTAGGTGTATGTGTGGGACTAGTTGAGAATTCCCTGCACTGGGCAGGGGGTTGAACTAGATGACCCTTGAGGTACCAACCCTATGAACCTGCCTTGCATAGTGTGCAGAAAACTAGGACAGTAGGAGCCTTCCTAACCTCATTAGGTATGCCATTCCGTAAGCTAGGGGCCACCACAGAGAATGTGTGTGAATGGGCAGTTGTTGATTTTTGCACAGTCTCTGTCCATTTCTTGGTGTCCGTCCACAAAGAGATACATTCTATGGGTTGGATCCTGTTAACTTTTTCCTCTGGTGAAAGGAGGAGGGAGGAACCTCTTTTCGCCTCCTCCATGGTTACACCAGGGATAATGGACAGAAGCTTTGTGGAACATGAGTTATGGTGGGAAGTGGAATTGGGTACGATCAATGGGAAAAACTGGTAGTATTAATCCCATGACTTTTATTTAGAATAAAAATTGTATATAAAATGTGATGTGTATTGCAAGAGGATTTACCTGCAACCTTCAAACTGGGAGCTGCCTGTGGGTTCCTTGAGGCTGTTGCCCTTTCAGTGGCCTTTGGCAAAGCTGTTTTGAAGGTTTTTCCAAAAGTTCTCTTTTGTACTGTGTTGGAGAGCTGACAACACTTTGCCGTGTTGGCTGACCTTGACAGAACAGAAAAAGATATGCCTGCAAATAAACATGGCTCATGTCTTCGGGACTAGAAGTGTGGACTGCACTGTGCTAGACCCTTACTGAACAAGAAAGGGCACTTTAGAAATCAATCAGTGGCAGGGCTCCAAATTATCTCACGTCATCGTCGTAAGACAGGTCAACCATTATCCCTGTATCTTTAGATAGGATCCAAAGCTGTCAAGAGTGGAAGGTTCCCTAGAGAGGTGGCATAGAAATCTTCAAAATAAATCAGTAATAAGCAGATTACCAAGGCCCCATTGAGCGAAAGAATGTCTTGAAGCGTTTGTTCACCGCTCACATTCTTAGCCACTAGGCTACACTAACTCCCATGCGCAAACTGGACTTCAGGCATGTGTGTTATGCTCTTGTTTCTCAACCCCTCAGGATAGAGTAATCTGATGACTGAACTTTGATAAATTGCTATTCTCTGTCAGGCTATGGATGACAGGATACAGCAGATAGATCCCTGGACCATTGCAGCAAGACACAAGTTCTTGGTCAAAATGGCTTTTATTCAGAAACCAAATCCTTTCCATTTACAGGTCCATAGGACTACTTAGAAGCAAGGTAGAAGTTGACAGGAATGACATGTGAGAGAAACTTCTCTTTTAATATTCTAATTTACTCTTTTCCCCCCTCCCTACCGTAAACCATACTTTGGCACTCTCTTGGTTTGAGAACGTTTCACATATTTGTTTTTTTTTTTAAATAATTTTATTAACAACAGCTATCATCAAACAAAACAACAATATACTCAAATTAAAACCAAAGATAGATACAAGTTTGTCAGTATCTATACAATAAACCATTAACACTTATTTTAAATATATAACAAACAGAACAATCTTAACAGTAGAGATATTAATAATAATATAACAATCTGCACAAAAGGTCACCACAAACCCCACATTTCCATATCAATAACATCTTGGTAAGGTAGCTTTGTCAAAAGTAGATCATTTTTAGAAAGAAATTCAAGGAAAGGCTCCCACTTAACATAAAAATTCGAAGTACCAGTGGGGTTTTTCTGTAGGTATAGCTTTTCTGTTATTTTTTACATTATTAGAAAATCCCATATCTTGTTGAACCAGGTGTTAATTGTAGGAACTGATTGTGACTTCCAAAATGAAGCAAGTGAGGATTTAGCTGCATGAAATAATATAGTTATTAAATCCCTTCTAACAGAAGGAATATTTAGATCTTCCCAATTGTCCAAAAAAAGGATTTCTGGTTTTAGAGGAATCTTATATGAAGTTATAAGTTCTACTTGATGTAAAATCTTTTTCCAAAATTCTTTTACATACTTGCAGTTCCACCAACAATGTACATAATTACCTAGTTCCCCACATTGTTTCCAATGTTTCACATATTTGTGATATCACATTGAGTTACTAGGGAGCAAGACACAGCACTGTCTGGGAATGAGTACAAGGTCATAAACACTCGAAGCTTTTACAGTCCAACAGACAAACACCTGTGAAAGCCTGAGAAAAGAATAGTTATGACACTAGCAAAGTGATACTGAGCTATAACAAGGTACACTGTGTTCAGCAGAACAGAAATAAAATTGGCATGGATGGGGCCCAGACATGACATTCTCCTTCTTTGCAGATTTTATAGAGTTGCTTAATCAATTATGTGTTTTAATTTATACTTTTTTTAATGCTGAACGTGTATTGTGCATTCAGAAACATGCTAAACGCCCATGCCCTCCAGGTGTGCACTACAAGATATTTACAATCTCTCATGGTTCCTTGCAGCCCATGGGGAAATGTTTCTTCCTGGAATATTTCTTGACAGAACTCTTTTACTAGCAGAACTCATGTACTAGTGTATATCCTAAGATCTGTTCTTTTCAATAATAAACTCCCTCTTTATTAAAAATATTTTCCTTGATTCATGAGGAAGAATCATAGAGCTGGAAGGGATCTCCAGGGTCATCTAGTCTGACCCCCTGCACAATGCAGGAAAGTCACAACTACCCCCCCTCCCCACACTCCCAATGACCCCTGCTCTATGCCCAGAAGATGGCAAAGTACCTCCAGGATCCCTGGCCAATGATGATGATGACGATGATATGAACCACGGTGAAATTTAATGAATGCATTTGTATCTCGTCTTCCTTTCACCATCAAACTCAAGGCAGAGAACATAAGATTCCCACAAAGCCTCCCTTCTAACCACAGTCAGAGCTGCTAAACTACAGCAAGGTTGCTAAATCGTACTGCTGTCCAGCAGGTATTACATGCCAGAAATGTGAGTACTGTTTGTTGTTATATATTGTTAAGGAAAAATTTCTTTAAAGTACTCTGAGTTTAGATTGTGTTTCTCAATAGCCACACACATCAACACATCAACACACCAAAAACCTGTGATCCATAAAGAATGAATGAGCTTTATTGACATAAAACCCAGATGCAGTGCCATGTTCCGACACATGCATAAAGATCAGCCATAGCAGAGAATCTTATATACTCTCCAAAGTTCATTGTTTACAGAAAAGAGATAAAATTGTTATACAAAACTAGATACAAACAAATCTTCAGAATCAAATTCTTCAGGAGACATGGCACCAATACAGGCCTGATTGACAAGATAGTAAACTCTCTCTGTAATATAAACATGTTACATGTCTGGTGCCACACAGGATTCTTGGGTGTCTTCCTGAGAGAGAGCTTACAAAGTCAAAACGAGAGGAACTGTCCTTGTAACAGGGCTCTCTAACCCTCATTAACCAGAGTGGAAGGAGGATTCTGCCAACAAGAAAACACTTTTGCCTTCTGTGCGACAAGTCAGTTCCAATATATGCTCATACATAGGCCTTTTAGAATAGAGGTCATAGAAATTCCCGAACATATATTAACATATATTAACAATTCATTGCTCTGTCTTATTTTTTTCCCTGTAGAAACATTTGCTGAAAGGAATAAGTTTCTTTCCTCCTCTACTGCCTGTAACCAGAGACCCCTTTCTGTACAGCCCACTTTTCTCACTCAGGGCCAAGCTACAAGTGACTTTTTTCACGTGGAGAACACTTGATCGTTTTCACAAGTTTCCCCCTCTCTGTTAGCATCGCTGCCTGAAGAGCCAGAGAAAGCTGGCTGCAGCAGCAGCTTTTGCAAATCGTTCCTCCAGTCACAAGCCTGCTGGACAAGAGGGCTCTCAATGATCTTTGGGGGCAGGCAGCTGCTACTTTCTCCCTGGGCGTCCTGCTCCCGGAGAGCTGCTCTGGAGAAAGCCGCTGCGTTGGTGAAGAATCTGCTGCTGTTCTAACATGCCCTTCCCCTGCTCCTGAGTTCCCGGAGAAAAACTGGAATGAGGGCATGTTAGAGCAGCAGCAGATATCTGTTTGTTAACATGTTGAAAATATGGGAAGACATATGATCAATTGGAGGCAATCCCATGCCAGGGTATTTATGGAGTATAGGTCAACTGTTGGCAATGATAGGTGTTGGGAGCCCTACGAGGAAAGGCTGTGGACCTTGGGAATGTTTAGTTTGGAGAAGAGATTGAGGGGGGACATTATTGTTCTCTTGAAATATCTGAAAGGCTGTCATTTGGAGGAGGACAAGGAGCTGTTCCAGTTGGCAGCAGAGGGTAGGACTCGAAGCAATGGCCTTAAATTACATGCAGAAAGGTACCCGCTGGATATTAGGAAAAACTTTTTCACGGTCAGAGTAGTTCAAAGGTGGAACCAGCTGCCTAGGGAGGTGGTGAGCTCCCCTTCACTGGCAGTTTTCCAGAAGAGGCTGGATGAATATTTGCCAGGGATGCTTTAGGCTCATCCTGCATTGGGCAGGCGGTTGGACTAGAAGGTCTGTATGGCCCCTTCCAACTCTCGGATTCTGGGATCTCTGGGTTCAGATGCAGAATTCTTTTGATGGATGCTGGAGAGGCAGTCAGCAGGTTGTGGCCAGTGAGCCCTGCTTTTGTGGGCATCCCTGTGGCATCTGACTGGCCAGTGTTGGAAACAGGGTTCTGGACTACATGGCATTTTGACGTGACCCAGCAGGACATCTCTTTCGTTCTCATGTTCACTCTCCAAAAGCAGACTCATCACTTTCCCAGGACTGTTTCTTGTCACTCAGCTAAAAAATTCTTTTTCATTGTGCGGCCGTCATACCTGGATCTAGATGTCAGCTCCCATTCAGGCATCTGGTTTGACATTCATGGCGGATCTTTTTTATACAAAGTGTGCTGGGGCAGCCCATACTGAATCAAGAATGAGCCACTTGTATAATCAAATCAAGCATTGTTGAATGTGTCACAAAAAAAGATGGCCAGCCCAGCCCCCTGCCACTGCCAGATCCATGCAATTATGTGGATAATGCTCAGTTCCAAGGTTTGCATGAACAGAGCAAGTTCACAGGAGCTGCATCAGTCTCTGAAATCACACTTCACCAATACTACACAATTTGTTGCTTTGATCATGGAGATTGCTCTGCTCTTGCAACTGTGGAGTAATTTTGGTTCATCTGTCCTTTCTGCAACCACCATGCTGCATGATAAATTGGTATGAAGGGTCTCCCAACCCTCAGCAGCAGCTTTTTCAGGAGTGCAGGCACCTGCTGGGGGAAAGTCTGTAAAAATTGCTTTCACTAACTTGTTGATTAACAACAACTTGGATCCAACCTTTACTATCCCAATACAGAGTGTTAATTGGCAGTGATGGAAGCCAAGGATTCACGGCCTCTTTTTAAAATATAAACTTCATGGTTTCTCAAGGTATGTTTCTTACAGGAAGTTGGGGCCTGGTTTCTTTTTTCTTCTTTTTATAGATAGCTGGACAATATAATTAACAACACTATCTGGATTTTTAGGAAGGCTTAGAATGGGAGGTAAGGTCTCTAATAGGCTGTAATAGGAACCCTCAAATCTAGTCAGTTGTTATTCATTAGTTCTAACATTTTGGAAACCGAATGCCACTTTCATAAGAATGCAGTGCTGTCTATCTTGATATAATGCTGACTCTGTTATTCTTGCAATTAATATATTCCACTTGGCTTGTCTTGTTACCTGAATTGGTCTCCTTGCAAATAAGAGAATAGTGGGGGGAATTAGCAGCAAGAAAGACAGCTATGCGACAGGCGGTAACTACGGGATCTTTTTTACCAATTTCTACGGGGTCCCAAGATAGCAAACGAGGCTGGTGCTTTAAGTTCAAAGAGCAATATTATATTAAAAGGAAAATGTGCACACACATGCAAGAGTAAATAGTAAAAATGGTTACACACACAGAGTCCTAGGAAGCTAGTCAGAAATTGGAATAGAGTAAGGGAGGGGACAAGTATATCTACCTATCCTGAAGAGTAGTCCGGTCCACTGAGGAAGAGAGTAGCTTCAAATGTCTAGCATCCTCGGCCAAGAGACCAAGAGGCTTAGGGCAACCTGAAGGGAACAGCACTTTGGATCCAATAAGTGTGTACAGAGAGAGAATCTTAGGGAAGAGACCCTAAGGGAGCAGCGTCCTGGAAGCAGGGGTCCTGGAAGCATGCACAATTTGAATGGGGCAAGGACACTACTCTTACAGGATAAAACATGCCCTGAGGCAGGAGAGCCTAGCTAGCTGTTGGAACAAAGACTCCAACAGTCAGTTCCTGGGAATAATAAAGGTTTGATTACTTTGATTGCTAGCTGCCAGGGCGTGTGAAAGAGAATGCAAAGTCTCTTCTGGAACTGCACAAAAGGGCAGTTTGTTAATGGAGTCCACTAGAGCTAAGTTGATGAATTTAGTTGGGGAATGTACCTTCCCAGGAATGAATGATAAATAATTACGAATGCTGGTTGATTTTCTCCTCAATCATGGACAGGAGATATCATGGAAGGAGGGAAAGGAATGTGTTAAGTGGGGTAACTCTGTGAGACCTTTGTTGCTCTGGATTCCTTTCAGTGCTGGGGAGCCTGTAAAACTAATCACCACTGGTCACTCTGCATTTACATGCGGCATTCCATGCCTGGGTCTCCCAGAAACTGCTTTCTGGAATCCCCCTGGCTGCAATTCAAACTGCCATTTTAATCCAGAGGCCTTGTGATTTTATATCACAGGTAGCCATGTTAAATGGCTGTTAAAAATGGCAGAGGCTGGGCCGACTGCTTACAGGCTGTGGAATATAACTTTCATTATATGTGCTAAACCACACAGCAAGGGAAATAAACCTGATTAAATCATTGGATTTCACCCAATGGTGTAGCAAACTAATTGTACTGGCATAGTCAGCCAGGGGCCAGAGTGCAGGGGCCAGTCAGAACTGGGGAGCAAAGAATAAACAGAGTCCAGTCCAAGGGTCAGTGTTCCAGAGAAGCCACAAGTCAGGTTCAATCCAAGGGTCAGAGTTCCAGAGAAGCCAAGAGTCAGGTCCAGTCCAAGGGTCAGAGTTTGAGCACTAGCCAGGCCAGTGGAGCAGCCATAAAGTGTACTAGTTGCTTCCACAAACTGCTGCACCTTCCAGCTGTTTTTATAGCTATGTCCTAATGAGCTAAACTGTCAGCCACTTACTAGGTAGACATCCTCACCTCAGTCATTCATCCTGGTTGTTTGACAGTTGCCGCTGACTCATGAGTCGTGCACTCCTCTGTTCTTGCAGCTCTACCCATCTCTGACAGCACTGGCGCTGCAAGGGTGTCGGCGAAGAGGGAGGGGAGGAGTGTGTTACAGCTGAAGACTCTGCTGATGGGTCTGTTACAGATGAAGGCTCTGCTGATTGATTAGCGGGCAATTGCTGTTCATCAAATTCAAGGTCAGCTGCAGCTGGGTCAGTGTGAGTGTGAACTGCAGGCAGCTCTTCATCTGATGACTCTTCACTGAGCACAGGGCAAGGCTGACTCATAACACCAATGTTGGTTTTACAAAAGAAAACCATAGGTGGATTACTCAGTCAGAAGAATCAAGAGGCTGAATAAATGTAAATGATTCTACACAAACATAGGGTGTTTTTTCAATCATTTAATCTGCATTTTGTTACCAGAATGGGTTTCCTTGCGAGTTGGGGGAATTAGCATGCAAGGAGAAAGCAAAGCAAAAGGCGGTAACACACAAGATTCTCCACTATTTTTTATCAGCTCCCCTCCCCAAGGAAACTAACAAGACAGGTGTTTTCCAAAACAAAGAATAATTTTTATTTAAAAGGGAAACTCAAACACACAGCAAGAGGCAAAATATAAAATCATAGAACACTAGAGTCCTAGGAAAAGCCGTCAGAGATTGGAATAGAATATAGGGTTCAGATGATAGTTACCGATCAGAGGAGTAGAGTAGTCCGTGGAGGAAGAAGGCTTCAAACCGCCAGCATTCTTGGCCAAAGAGGCTCAGAGGGTTCTGAGGGCACAGTGCTTAGATCTAAGGAGGTGCGCTTTGCACTGTACAATTTGGCTGGGGCAAAGCCAGAGTAATTATAGGGCAAACTGTACCCTGAGGCTGGGGAGTGACTTCAGCCTGTGAAACAAAGACTTAAGTGGTTTTCTCCTGGGATGGACAAAAGACTTGTGTAACTTTGATTGGCCTTCTGGGGAGGGACAAAGGAGTAAGCATGCCTGCTCTTGGTGCCTGACAAAGAAACTGTAAATTTAATTAAGTGCCTTCGAAGCTGGCTGATGAATTTAGAGTTTTGATTAAATGTTTACAGGACGAACTTAAACTTATCAGTGCTAATTGATGGCCCTAGATTGAAAGATAGGGTTTTAGCTGGGGTTGTAATAAATGGGAAGAAAAGAGATTGGAATGTCCGAGGGAGTTATCTCAAGTGCCTTTCTTGTCAAGGAACCTCACATTCCATGGCTTGGGCAGGTCGGAGTCAATAACACCTAATCACTTAGCATAACATTCACATGGCACGTGCATTTCAGTCTCCCAGCCAGGAGCCAGCAACGATTTGCCCTGCTGGGCAGCTGGCTTACTGTGGCATGAAGTGCATTCGATAAGGCTTTATGATTTTTCCAATCATAAACAGATACTAAAACGGCAGAGAGCTAGGCAGACTGCTCACAGTTTGATTTTTGGAAAGCTTTTCAGTGAAGGTCTTTGAGAACAATAAGGAGAATTGTTAGCATTGTTAGAGAAGCTGAGAAATTGTAAACTGGAGGACACATTGACTGACAGTTTTGAGTTAATGCATTGCTTGGCAGCCACGAACAATAAAAAGGAGTGGAACATTTTGGGAATAAAACTTGTCCGAAGAACCCTTACAGTCAATTTTGCAGAATAAGCTTAAAAGCAAAGAGTTGTAATCAGCAGAGTCCCAGTTGCCCTTGAGAAGATGCGGTAGACTTGCCCTCTCTGGTGCCCACATTAGGCTCTTACCTCTCAGCTATTGTGTGAAGAGGTAACGGCTGCAGTTACATAGGCAGCTGTAAATCTGACCACCATTCTACAGTTTTCACAGAACAGCAAAGCAGCCTGCATTGCCCAAACTGTGTACTGTACCACTGCAAATAGGATTCTTTAAATACATTATGATGTTAAAATTTTCATATGTGCAGTAAGCTAGTATATTAAGGAGGAGGTATATCTTTTTAATTTTTTAAATTTAATTTTAGTTGCAAATCCATCAACGATAAATTATTAATACAGTTATTATAGCCATTTCAATATACAACAATATGCCACACCTGGCATTATGTATCAGTTAAATGATAGTTCATTGTAGCATATATTTCCATTTTTATAGTTGCTTGCTTAACATTATTTGAAAAACGAGAATACTTTCAGAAATAGGCTAATAAATTATAATAATCCCTGTATGATGTAGTTTCCTTCACTACATTATTCTCCATCAAAAACGCCAATACTGGAAACCATTGCGCCAAAAAGAGAGATTTATAATTTTGTGATTTTGCTTGTACAGTTCGATATGCTACCTTCTCCATAATAAAATGATCCCATAAGCGGGTAGGCCAATTTGGGATTGATGGGGGCTGATTTTCTTTCCAGTTTGAAACTATTGTAGATTTTGCTGCAGATAGTAAAGTTGCAATCAAGTTCTTATGTGATGCTGGGATTGTTAAGTCATGCCAAAAATTAAGGAGAATGGTTTCCGAATTAATTGGGACAGAATAGTTAGTAATGAGTTTAACATGTCTGCAAATTCCTATCACCAATATATAAAGGTTCCTCTCTCGCTGCATTGTTTCAGCATTTTGAGGGATTCTCTGAGTTTATATGGTGTGTTTTTGTAGAGATCAGGTACCAATGAGTAAAAATTTTGACTGATTGCATCTTGATGCAAATTGTTTTTGTGGAAAATATATATGACTAGCTTGATGCCCGTGCTTCACTACGGTATTTAACTACTTTAAATCCAGTTATAATACTTATGGGTATGTAACATTTTTTGGTTTGGGGGGCGGGGTTAAGTTGGTTTTGTAGTATAATAGCATAGTACTTGAACTTCACAAAAGTGTTTGAATAAAGCAAAGCATGTTGATGCCAAAAACTGATGAAGCCAATTTCAAAATGTAACATTTATTGACGAAATTTTAAAAGGAAAAGATTGTAGTGCAATAAATAAAGTGAAAAATACGTACAACCTTTTTTTTCCCTACTGAAGGGCCTCTTTGTAGACCTTATCGGTGGTTTTCCCCTCAGGTACTAGGATCACCAGGCTGCTGGGTGAGCTCACTCTGGAGCAGGCCACATAGAACTGCCCATGTGAGAAGCAGTCCTCCCTCAAGTCAATTTCTGCCACCTTCAGTGTCTGCCCCGAGACTTGTTCATCGTCATAGCAAAGCAGGCCTTTAGGGGGAACTGCAATCTCTTGAATTTGAAGGGGTTCTCTGATGGTATGAACGGTATGTGTGGTATGAACACTGACTCCCCCCCCTCCCGGAGCACTGCCGGTGAACGATGTGGCCTCGATGATGTTCCTGTGGAGGCTTTAACTCATAGTCTGGTGCCATTGCAGAGTTTGGGTGGGCTGAGGTTCTGGAGCAGCATCACTGGAGCTCCCACTTTAAGGAGAAGCTTGTGGGCTGGGAATCCAGGAGTGTTGAGCATACTGAGGAACTCCACAGGATAGTGGACCACATCATCCATTTGCACCACTGAGTCCACAGATCTGTACTCCATTTTGAGTGAGTTAAGTTGTGTTTCATTAATGATTGCAGACTTGTTGATCTTGGGGGTCAGAATGGCATGCTTGCATAGCCAGTCCATGGACTTCTCCATGATAGTGGCGATATCAGAGTATATCATGGCTGTTAGGTCTGCTAGAGTTGTCACTACTGTGCCCAGGCCTGCAAGGATGGTCACCTTTCCTTTGGACTCGGGATACGCTCCATCCCTATTTTTAGTAGGAGTTCAGAGAATTCTCCAGCAGACACCTCACCTCTCAAGTGGACCCTCATGTTCTTTCTTAGTGAGAGTTTCCTGATGAGGGGCCACAGATACAACACCTTGATACACACAGTAACCTCATCAGCTTGAGTTCCCCTTGGGACTACTGGCAGAGTCTGCCAGAAGTCTCTAGCCAGCAGCACTGTGACTCCCCCCATCGTTCTTTCATTGCCCCTGACACCTTTGAGGGTTATGCTCAGTGCCTCAAAACACCCCTTGTGCACCATGGTGCTCTCATCTCAAACAATGAGCTTACAGTTCCACAGCATTTGGGCCATGTTGCTTTGTTTAGAGATGCTGAACAGGGGTGTTTCTGCATGGATGAGGTTAAGAGGCAGCGAAGGATCATCTGCCATGCCTTCCATGGAAGTGAGCGCCTGTCTACTTGTCTTCCAGGATTGCTTTGCTCATAGAGAGACTCTGCCGCCCTGTCCCCCTTGGCGTGATCTTGCTGGTACTTGGCCACTGCTGCTTGGTGCACCACAGGAGCAGGACGTGCATATTTCCTTGCCACATCTCTAAGTTGTTTACTCTTTTTAGCATCGGTGTATCTTGCACGACGTCTGCTGGAAGGATTCTTGACGGCAGTAAGAGGTGATGGCTGCAAGAGGTGTGAAGTGAAGTTGGACTGAGGGAGAGGTGGTGTGGTGGGCACTTCGGCAGCTTCATGTGAAAGGTTCGCATTGAAATGGCCCCTAGAAAGGTTGTGCACCATCTCCCCATGAACATTTAAACACTCAGCTGCCATACTGACTTTTATATAAAATCCCTGTTCAGGAGTCTTGTACTGTCTTTCTTCAACTGTCTGCAGTTTCCTTTACCTGATTTTTAACTCAGAACACAGAGTTCATCAATCAGGCTGCATATGCAAATGACCTCAGGGCAGAGTGGCTGAGTTGGCAGTTGGCAGGGGGAGGGGGATGAGCAGCCTCCCAGCCACACAGGGAAGCTGTATCCCTATGAGAAAACACGTTTTACCCCTTTTTACCTCCTTAGGGGGTGAATTTCTCAAAATCCCTTCTTAGTGAGCCTCTATGTCGCAAAAGGAATGCTCTCCCCAAATTTCACATTTCTAGGTCCAGGGGTTTGGGCTGGGCGTTGATGAGTCAGTCAGGACACTTGTCTTTATATATATAGATTGCCGTATTTTAGCCCATTGATCATTCTTAAGAGTAATTTAACAGGTGCTCTGCCATGTTTTTTGGTATGTCAGAGTCTTAAGTCTCATTGAGTTAATCAGGGTGCAGTAAAGTTTAGAAATTATTCCTCTGTTATTCCCATCATCATATTTTATTAATTTTTCAAAGTCTGTAATTGGTTTACCTAGTATTCTTTTAATTTCTGGATCTTCTGTTAGGCGTTTTAATTGAAAATAC
The DNA here is from genome assembly GCF_028583425.1 of Eublepharis macularius. Lineage (NCBI taxonomy): Eukaryota > Metazoa > Chordata > Lepidosauria > Squamata > Eublepharidae > Eublepharis > Eublepharis macularius. The sequence goes on along the minus strand of NC_072791.1, from coordinate 216,171,189 downwards.
TTATACTTTTTCTTCGAGTTTTGATTTTTCCAATATGCTTCCATTTTTTGTATAGCTCTATCTTTCTGATGTGCTAACTTACTATATACAAGAATTTTTGACCTAATATGTACAAAAAGATTATCTCCATCTGTTGTTTCACTTCATTATTTATAATCAGTGGCTGGATGGTGTAATGGTTTGAATGACAAATTAGGATCTGGGTGGCCGAGATTCAAATCCTCACTCTCTCATGGAAACTCATTGGGTGACCTTGGGCCATTCACACAATCTAACCTACCTCACAGGGTTGTTTTAAGGATAAAACACGAGAACAATGTAAGCCACTTTGGGATCTCCACTGGGAAGAAAGATATAGTATAAATAAAGTAAATAAAACATATGAGTTCAAATGAAGTGAGAATGAAAGGACAGAACACTGAGGAGGTAGAATAGGTTATACCACTTTAGCCTACAGGTAGGGCATATCACTTTCGAATACTTCACTTTGTAAAAAGTGAACTGTACTTTTACACAACTGTAAAAATGCAAAGGGAAGGCAGACATGTAGAAGAACCATACCCAAACTGAATCCAATGCTTAGGGATCGACTGCTAAGAAAATCAGTAATAAGTTGAGTATGCGGAAAAGCCTAGTATGAAACTTACACTAAGGTTGACTGCTAAGCCTGAAATACCACAATCTGCCAGCACATAGTGACGGCAGTGTAGTTCCACTGCTGGTTCAGGAAGCCCGGCTATTTGTTGCATTTGGTCATATTTTGGCAAACCAGCATTTTGCTGTTCACCTTTCTGCCAATGTATTTGTGGGCTGACATTCTATTTTAGAGCTTCATCCCACTCCTTCACAGAAACTCAGCTTCTTCTATATCTTAAAAGCATTTTTTTCTTTTCCCTCCACCTCTTTCCTTTTCCTAGAGTCTGCAGACTGAATAACTATTTATTAGAATGAATGACAGTTTAAATGGCTGTTGTCAACAATTGCCCATTTAGTAAAGTGGCCGGGTTTGTTTATGATGCCATAATGAAAACTGATCTTCAAAGAAAGGGTTTTTAAAATATAGAGCAATATCTCTAATGCATAGCAGACAAGAAGTTGAAAGCCATTCTGGTTGTGTTAAATACCAAGTTGGCTTTGAATACAACACTGAGGTTTCCTATTTAGCCTTTCAAGAACACTTCCTGCCCCCTAAATCTCACATTAATGTAAAGAATAATATTGTTCAGTTTTGAGGATTCTATTCTTGAAATATTAGTTCATGTTAGATACCATTTTATGATTCAAGACAGAAATGGGAGATACATCTTGCCTGTCCTATTTTATACAGCCTGGATAGTGCTGCAAAACAAACCAAGATGCACCACAGCAGGTCTCCTCAGATACAAATCCCATGTTAGTCAATAGTGCTTACTCCCACGGAATTGCCTTTTGAATTGCAGCCTGTGATTCAAGTCTCCCTTCCTAACATTTTAAAAGCTGACAGGCAGCCAGGGGAGGAGTCTCCCCTTGTGAGAACCTAATTGGCAAAGAAAAGAAGTTGCTGCTGTCTAAGGCAGGCCCAATGCCTGTCTGCCTGCTGTTGCAAGATAGGAACCAAAACAAAATCCATGAACTTTTTGGCGGAAGGGACTTGGTTCAATTCAGATTCTCAATTTTGGTTCAGCATTCTGGAAGCTGATTTAATGAGCCAAACCAGCGAATTCTTATTTATTTATTTATTTATTTATTTATTTATTTATTATTTTTATTGTGGAAAAGTTAAAAGATAGAACAAAAAAAGAAAGTAAAAGCATAACAAAAAGACAACTACAAAGGGCTAAGAATGGCCTACAAATCAGTCTACAAGGAAAAACAGTGAAAAACATAAAGGGCATATTATTAATCCATTATAGTTTTTTGCCTACAACACTTCTTCCTTTATTATCAGTCAGCTTGTGGTCTCATTAATATCTTTTTTCTTTGTCTCATCTTCTTGATATCTCAGAACCTTATTCTTAAAAATCAAACCCACAAATCATTAATTTATTTTTCTTTGTCTCTCGCAGATAGTCCATAAAAGGTTTGCAATTTGCCATGAATATAGAGAGTGTTTTATCTCTAATTAAAGCTGTAAGTTTGGCCATCTCAGCTAAGTCCATCATCTTTCCAGTCCAAATCTTCCAATGAAGGTAGCTCATTGCATTTCCATTTTTGAGCATATAAGACCTGTGCCACTGTTATCATATTAAAATTAAAATACCATGCTCGTTTTCCAATTGGTTGTCCATAATTCTCAACAAATAGAACTCTGGTTTAAACTGTAAATTAACCATTAAGATTCTCTGCATTAACATATGTTC